>NC_138371.1:91632961-91776053 GCF_054177405.1 Leptonychotes weddellii | reverse complement strand
TTATAATTGGCAGAGTGCTATTTCAGTGTATGATTCACAATTTAGCAGTTTGGACTAGATGGTTCATGCTACTTCTCTACGACTACTATCTCTGAGATTTGAAAACATCAAACCAGCTGGCAGTTAAACAACGTTCTCTCTGAACCACATAAGCATGAAGCGCGCTATAAAATGCCCCAAACTGTCTAAAGAGAAGCTGGAAGTGTAAATGTGTACAATACGGTCACCCCACACACAGTGTTTGTTCGGATGGCTACAGCCGGCCTACAGATTATTCTATTGCCTCTAGCTTGTCTCCTGCGCCCAGAGCTGTGTCCTGACGTTCCCCTCCCCGCTGGCCTTCTAATGAGTCCCTAGGTCATATTGTCAAAACAGGGAAACTTGCAATAGAAATCTACATGTAAGCCTCATTCTGCACGTAGGAAAACTTAGGAAACATAATCTATAAGAACTATACGTTTTCGGTTAAAATTCAAATTCACTCTTAAAAATCGGAAGTCATTTTGGTACATTTCTTGGTTTTGGAAAGAACATCTTGAATGTTAACCATATAATTATGAATAACTGTAGGCAAAATGTCTATTTGTGATTGAGACTCCAATTATTCACACCCAATTTTTAATTAAAATACATGTCAAACTTCAACATTTTATTCATGTAATGGGAGAAGATTTTAAATGCTAAGTTAGTCACTAAAAAAAGACCTTAACGAACCAAAATATTCTTCAACAAGTTCTAAAGAAAATGTACTTCTACAGATTAAATTTAACAGGAAATAGCCAGGCAGCTTTGACTTGCTAATCTTCCTAAAAACAGAATGGTCATGTTGCCATTAAGTAATAAAGACACAATTGTCACATTGGTTGAAAGCAATGTTTAAAATGTCCAGTGCTACCTATGATGTATCTTGAAATTACTGTACCAAAATCTGAGTGCCTGAGTATCAGGAACCCCCTGCCTGGCCTGGCATTGGCTAGCTCTATCTTACAAATGATGCATTCAATCAACCTTTAAGGAAAAACAGAAATCAATTAATATCAAAAATCACAGGCTAGCATACCAATGGAGCAGTATTAAAAAGAGGCCGCAGAGTCACCCCTCCATCTGGGGGTGAGCGGCTGCAATGATGTATGTGTGCTCTAATCCACAAATCTGAAAGTACTCTTCTGAGTTAGGCTTTTGCTGAGTATAGATGGTTCACAGACCATCAAGAGATTAACAACAAATTTCAGCAATGCGGACCTCCAACAACCGTTAGTAAATTTAAAACTTTCATATCATATTCCTATTTAAAAGGCTCAGCTCTAAAATCCTGGGAGATTAACTGACAGCATTTCCAAATTCCTACAAAATTAAAATGGCAATAAGCATGCCTAACAGTTGAAATACATCTAAATGAATATTACCTTTTTTTTTTTCTCAAGGGGTCATGAAACTAACAGCTCATGTCATTCCTCACTCTCACTCTCCCTCTCTCTCCTCCCTTTGCCTGTTGCTGAGTAAAATCAACTAAGATCAGGCATTCCAAGTCAATTTTCCTCAGCAGCTGATGCCACAGGTAAAGAATTATCACACAGAGAATACTGACGTGTGTGCACAGATATAAATAAGTAAAATTGACTAGATTTGTATGCATGTGATGTCAGACTCACAAGTGAGAGACAACTGAGGAGAGAAAGCAAAAACACAAAAAGGAATTTAAACTGCCACGCTGCCAACCTTGGGATTTGCCAATAAAAATCAAATCCATTGAGTATGCATGGTTCTCGGTTGCTCACTGAGAAGGAGAATTCGAGGAAGCTTGTCACTTCCCATTAAACATCTTCCTCCTTCCCTTTAAATAAAGGCATGGCAGAGTCTGATAGCAATATCTATGGCACAGGGAGGCTCCACCGTTGGAGAGCTCAGCAGAAGTATGTCTGGGCTTCTTTTCTCTTTCTCCCGACTTTTTTATTTTAACAAGAGATTGTTAAAATCATGCCCGTGTAACATTATATGCAAACATCGTCCTGCTTAATTGGAGGGCTCTCTGATGCAAAATAACATTTCTTGGGATAGATTTAAGTTACTTCCCAGTGACCAGTTACAGCATACCAAGGCAAAACCGGAAGAAGTTTGTAAAACATCAATATTAAGTCATCACTTTTTCAGGGTAGTGTGTTTAATTCAGTGATGCACTAAGAGGAACAGTTAAATCAAATGTTTTGCAAGGAGCAGGGGCTGAAAAAAACAAAGCCACTGAATGAGATAGACTTTCATGGAAAACTACGACAGGATATGCAATGTTTCATTCAATAAACACTTAAGCTCCCATAATGTGTCTGGTTCTTGATTATTTGCTGGGAATTTAAAAAGAAAAAAGAATAAGATGTGATCCTAGCCCCAAAGTGAGCACAGAAACGATGCAATACAGTAATATGTTAGGGGTGGCACTGACAGGGCCTAGTGGGGGCCCAGTCTTCCCCTGGCATGAGCTAAGGCGAGGCAGGGTGCTGGAGTGTAGGGAAAACTTCACAGAAAAAGTGGCCCCCGAGGTAGGAGCCAAGTTCAGCAGGTCAGTGGTGTGGAAATCGTTTTCTAATCCAAGGGAAATTCTGGGGAAAAGCATGGGCAGTTCAAAATATCCACCATCACCTGGAAACTGTAAGCTTTAGGCAAAAAGGGAGCTTCAGAAAGACTCTGAAAAAGACAAAAGTTGGCAAGGGTCATATCGCAGAGACTACCCTGCAGACACTGGGGAATCAGGAAATAATGCCATTGCATTTGTAGCAGATAGGTGCTTGCTCTTACAGTGCTGAGTGTACAACAACACATGATGGGGACAGGGGACTGGAGGGTGGTCAGAGGACAAAATTAGAAGCAGAAAAAGAAAAACCTGAAAATTCCCATCACAGTGGTAGAGGGCCTGGTCCAAGAGAGAGAGGCAACATGGAAACTTGGAAACTTGGGAGGTGGGAGCAGAAGTCTTGCAAGGCTCTCCAGGAACTGGGTAAATGACTGCCTGGCTAAACTAGAAAGATTTGTTTTTTCTTTTAATGTTAGATATTAGTTTCATAGGTATGAATATAATTTGGTTACTTGCGATTTTCAAGTCAATTTCCCTAGTTATTTTACCCACACAATGATGGTTATCTTTTTCCTCTTCTCATTCCTCAGAAAGATTCCTTTGCAGCCCTCCGTAACGTTCAAAAAGTTTCTAACTCTGATTCTAATGCACTGCACACATTGAGAAGTTAATCAACTTGAAACACCAGCCATTATTAAATTAAAAATAGAGAACTAAGAAAAGAAAAATGAGATCAAAGGAAATGTACCAGAGTTCTCTACTGGGTGTCCCTCCAGAAGCACTGCTAACAAATTTTCCAGCACTATGTGCTATAGGGGAAGATAGCAAATAGCCAGGGACCCTTCTGTTTGCATGCAGAAAGTGGTGATTCTGGAGAATCTCCAGAAGGTAGCTGCTCTGTCTATGAATATTAGTTGGATAGGAAAAGCAAAGGACAATTATCAGTTTTTCTGACTTAAGATGGTAAGAACTAGAGTGTTTTGAAAATGCATACCAGCACATGTACACAAAAACATATACATACTTCAAACACACGTAAACATGTACACACTATGTTTCTTGTATCATTAACTTCTTATTTCCTTGATATTTTCCCTAAAATTGGGGGCAGGAGGTGCAAGAATCCATTTTCCACCTTTGGCAACTTTCATAAATCTGGTATCTTCACTCTAATCTACTAAATGCCATGACTCACCCAACAAAATCAGTAGCAGAGTCAACTGGAATCTAGATTTCCAAATGCCTCTCTACTTCCGTGTGCCCATGTACCTCGTGGAATGCACTGCTTTCAGGAGAAACACTTAAGCAAGAAATGTAAATGTAAATCCCCCAAATGGAGAAGTATGAAGTTAGGTTTGCAAGTGTAACAGACCTAATGGCTGGGAAAAGGAAGGAAAGCAGGGACAAAGTAACTGAAATGTGCCATTAACATTTGGAATTTTCCTTCCTAAATATGAGTTTGTGGCAAAAGTGCCCACGCCACAGGGACAGACGCAGGCCCTGGTCCTCTCCTTAATGGAGGTACACTGAAACCTCAGTCAAGTTCTCCTGCCCCAGCCACAAATGTCCAGCACACAACAGTATGTTCCATCCAAGCCTGGCATTTCCTCTGCAAGCTTCAAAAGAGGCCCCCTGAGTCATGGGGAAGTGTGAGGAGCTTCCTCTTTCCCCTTCTCTGGCCTGTGATGCTGGACCCAGTTGCACCATTCACCGGCTCTGAGACCCTGAGCTCAATGACATCCTCTCTTCATCTCAGGCTCCTCATTTCCCCAAAGTAGGCACAATGCCAAAATCTCACTCCCAAAGTTGCCCTACAGATCCCTGGGGTTAAGGGATGGGCCTAGCACATTAGGAGGCAGTCAGTAAGTAATAGTGTCCCTCCCCTGACCTTCCTTTTGTCTATTCTGAAAAGACATGTTCTTCCGAATCCCAAGAAGCTTCAACCGGTAGCCAGACAGCAGCTACACCATACAAGAAAATAAACAAACTAGAAAAAGACGATGGGAAAACTTAATTTTTCTCTTTTGAGTTTAGATGAAAGAAAATACATGAGGACTAGTAGACACAACAGAGAATGATAAAATATAATTTATGCTTTCTCCTCTATTTGGACGAGTTTGCCTAGTCTCTCAGAAAATGTAATAACCCTGGGGAAACTACGAATCACTGCCTTTATAAACTTTTAATGTGAATATTGTAATAGAGACATCGACACATAAACCACACTGAAACCTTACCACAACATGCCTTTCCATCCACGCAACTGTCCAGTAGGTTCCACGAGGTCATTCTAAAACATCTCACACCTAATTCCTCCCCCTTCGACCTCTAGCTGGAGGATGGAAGTCAAGAAGGATCTACATTATACTGCAAGGTATTGGTGTATTTTAAGTATGAGACACCAAATGAACATTCTAAAAAGCAATTTTCTTCCTCGATCAGATTTTTCTTCTACCACACAATGATGGCTTCCTCCTATTACTTCCTTTTATAAAATGTTATTAATCTAGTGGTCTCAGTCATTAGAAAAAGCTAAAGAGTATCCATTATGGAAGCTCCCCATTAAGTACCCTTTCTGAAATGCTCCACTTTATCTGTGACACACTGTCCACCAAAAGAGATCTAAAATAACTACTGAAATAGGATAATGACTTTAAGCAAAGAGAATCTACTTATTAATCTCTTTAAGTATTCTTTATCCTTAAAACACATTTGAAAATGAGATACCGAGAAAAAAAAAGCATGTACAAAAATCTAAAAAATAACATGAAGCTTGGGGCACCTGGGTGGCTCAGTCAGTTAAGCATCTGCCTTTAGCTCAGGTCATGATCCCAGAGTCCTGGGATCAAGCCCTGCATTGAGCACCCTGCTCAGTGGAGAGTCTGCTTCTCCGTTTCTCTCTCCCTCTGCCTCTCCCCCTGCTTGTGCTCACTCTCTCCCTCTCTCTCTCAAATAAATAAAATCTTTAAAAAATAAAAAAATAAAAAATAACATGAAGCTTTAAACTTGAATAACGCTACTCCATCTTTCAAGTTTTCATCTGCTTCAAAAACAAGGCCATAACACACCTAGACCTAACCCTTAAAACCACAGTGACGATGATCATCAAAATAACTCAGAGTAAGACTTAATATGAGGTGGGCTGAAGAAAAGACAAAAGTAAGAAGTTAAAAGCCTCATCCCAAAGGGAAGCAAGATTCTTTTAAGATTAAAATTTTAAAGTTCACAGGTCAGACAGAAATCAGACACAAGAGTACCTACCCTGTGATTCCATTTATATTACATGGGGGAACGGCAAAAATAACCTAGGGACAGGAAGATCAGTGGAAGCCTGAGGCTGAGGGTGGGGAACGGACGGCAAGAGAGCACAAAAGAATCTGTGGGTCATGGAAATGTTCTACAGCCGGACTGCGGTGGTTGGTTACACGACGGTGCGTGTTTGCCTCAACTCATGGAACTGTTCATTTAAAACAGGTCCACTGTCCTGCATTTAAATTAAAGCTGAAAAACAAGTACCGCCCAGACAACATCCACACTCATGTGCCCTCCTTCCTTTCTAAGCAGTGTAGAAGCAACCTACACATACCTGAGGCTGTGCCACAGCATGGTGGTACCCACCACGCTGAAGAAAAGATGCTTGCGATCACGTCAGGTGGAAAGAGCGTCACATTTCTCTGAATCTGAAGTAAGTTCAACACTAGTGCAAGAAATACTCCAATAAAAAACAGTACCACTCCACGAATCATCAAGTTCACACTCCTGCTAGTGACAGAAGAAATGTAGGGGCCACACTTTTTGGGCTCAGGTGACTCTGTCTCTCCTTCTGCCATGGTTTCATACGTTCAGTAAACCAGCAAGGGAGGGAGAAAAAGGCTTTCCAGCTGAAAAGCCAACTGTCTGTGAATCAATGCAGACTGGCGTTTCAACAGTTACAGCATCTTATCCTAAAAGAGGACCTACCAGAAATCCTGTAAGAGATAAGAAAAAAGAAATCAATGTTTGCCTAATAAATGATCATACAATTTTTCTGATTTTAATATTAATTAATTTCAAAGTACAAATAATGAAATGACAAGCTTATCTATTTATTTAAATTAGTTATTTATTAAATCAGAAGTGGTTTAAAAAGCATTCTTATAAGCACGATATAATAAAAAAGTGTTACACTTAATATTTCCTAGGACAGCCTAAGTGACCTGCGAGGCTCAAAGGTTAGAATAATAATAAAAACAGCTTGCTCTGCTTCAGAGAAAAGCAGAGCAGGTTACCTGAGATAGTTCCACCAGAATCTGGAAGATTAAAATCCAGGTTTCTGTTTTTTTCTACCTAAATCTTCAACCCCATCAGTTAGGACAGATGGGCCTAGAGATTTAGGTAAAAATCTTTATACTTTACAAAAAGATAAATGAATTTATACAGAAAATCAACATATTCTAACTGAAAATTCTATACTGCTCACAATAAAATGTGACTTGCTCATGAGGATGACCTCCACAGGGGAACAAAATGTTTTCACGTTTAATGGTTATGTATTTGAATTTTTGCAAAAAGCACCTTACAAAACACAGACTGGCACCCACTTACCTACACATACACCAAGCCCAGAAAGCAGACCTGCCCGACTCTTGGCAGGGCCACAGCTGTGTCCCACCCCTGCCTGGACCCTGTCAGCCCTCTGTTGCAACCACAGAGCTACTGTGACAAAGTTGCAATAGGAAGCAGAAGAAAGGAAGCTAAGAAAATGAAGAGTAACCTCATGGCTAGATTGTAAGGAGTTTTAGCCACTTGGCTCCTGAAAGCCACAGAAAGTAGTCTTCCTCTTGTGTTCATCTGGTTAAGACAAAGAACATCTGACATTTCTGTGAGCACACAACCCATGTGGAAACTGGGGGTTGGGGAGAGGGGTGCTGACTTTAGAAATAACCAGTATGAAAATGAGAACATTTACGAGTACTAGTAACTCTCATAGCCGATCAGTTCCACGTGATAAACACAGACAACAGACTGTTTGTTTGTTTGTTTTACTGACCTCTGTCACATCCAAAGCTCTGGGCCCAGATCACAGGGGGACATCTGTCCTCAAGCTAGTCCTCATAAACCTAACTTAGTCTATAGCATGACTGAGCTCTATAGCTTAGAGGACTACAGAAAATAGTACGTCTTCCGGCTGATTCATGGACAAATACACTCTACACACCAGCTGAAAACGCCTGGAACACATCTCCTTCTGATCTGATCTTGCAGACTCCTCCTTGCTGTGCTATCCAGCAAATTAGCATGCCAGGTGTTTAGTTGCTACAGGATTCTTCATCATCACCATCATCATGACTATTGATATAGCACCCATTTATGGAGGGCCTACTCCATGGCAGACATAGAATTAGCCCTAATCTTCAAAATCACCCAAAGGTAAGTATTACCACCCTCATTTTACAAATGAAATGCAAAGTCAAAGAGATGTAGGAACTTGCTTATCATCACATGACACACAATATCAGAACTGAATTTTACCTTAGGTCTGATTCCAAAACCCATCCTCTTCCCTCTAAATCTGAGCCCCATTCCAGCCCAACTCCTCAGACTTCTTTTTTGGCACATGGATTTATGGAAGGGGATTTGGTTACTGAAAAGACAGTAGACATGAGAAAAACTAACTCAACTATAATATATTCTCAATATAAGTAGGTATAATAGCACAAAGACCATGAGAGTAAATGTACCAAGGCCTTGGAATTTTCTTCAAAATTACTAGATCAAGGTGTAAAAAGATGTTTTAAAGAAAAAAAATCAGGGGGTGCCTGGGTGGCTCAGTTGTTAAGCGTCTGCCTTCGGCTCAGGTTATGATCCCAGGGTGCTGGAATCGAGCCCTGCATTGGGCTCCCTGCTCAGCGGGAAGCCTGCTTCTCCCTCTCCCACTCCCCCTGCTTGTGTTCCCTCTCTCGCTGTCTCTCTCTGTCAAATAAGTAAATAAAATCTTAAAAAAAAAAAATCATATGGACAACTTACATACTGTATACCACCATACTGCGTAAGACCCTTCACTTCCCAGACTTCCAGTAGACACAGCAATGTGCCCCAACTTCTGCTGTTAAAATGGCTACTCGAGGACAAAGTATATAATTTTAAGTAGCCCCAATTCCTCTAGTGAATCCTCGTTTTATGTCTGTGATCCTTCCAAGCGGGAATTAATGGCAAAGGATGTTTTGTGTTGAATTATGTTTCTAAAAGAGCATAGTAACTTCAGCTTAAAAAGCGTTTTTCAGTTGTGCCAGGTCCCAGCTCACAATCACCAGTGTTTGTCAGAGGGCACTGGCATTTTGGACAGGACAATTCCTTGCTGTGTAGAAGGAACTGCCCTAGGCATTGCAAAACACTTAACGTCCCTGGCTCGTGCCCACTAAATACCAAGGGCATGCTCCCTCGACCATTTGAGACAACCAAAACTGTTCCTACAATATTTCCAAATGCCCCCAGAGAGGCAATGCCCTCCCACTAAGGACCACTGATTGCCACAGACTATTTCCTCAAGCTAGAGACTTTCGAAGCTGTTTATTTATGTTATTCTACCACAGCTGTCTATTCAACCTTTCCTGGCAATGCTTGTTTATAGTTTCCTACTTCACCCCAAAAGTTTTCTTTAAAATTAACACAGTATTTGGTTGGCGGCTGTTTATTTGAATGAGTTCTCTTTTTAAAGATCATATTTTAAAAATCCAAAAAGCTGATTTTTATGACTATATTTGAACGAGCTCTCTTTTTAAAGATTATATTTTAAAAATCCAACGAGCTACTTTTTACGACTACATAATAATACAATATTATATAATTCCTGGAGACAAAAATAAAAGGAGGCTTTAGAATCACAGTAACCTAAAATTTAAGAAATAGAAGGGAACTGAGAGATCATCTATCCCAGGGGGTCCATGAGCCCTGAGGCAAAACAAAACAAAAAAAGTTGTGTATATATGCATTTTTCTGGAGAGTTCCACAGTTTATATCAAGTACTTAAAAAGCCCATGATCCAAAGAAGTTAAGAACCAGTGATCTAACAGTTTTCTCATTTTACTGGCATATCAAATGAGACCCAAAGTGGTCAAGTGAGGTGACAAGATCAAGGCTGTGTACTACTAGATCTTGCTACCACAAATGTGTAAAGTGAACTCCTGGAAATGAAGAGGCTCATTAAAGGGATAAAAAATTCCACAAGACCACTCACTCCCTAGTATGCAACAGTTCAGTTCCTTAAAAAGCATGCTGTTTAAATATCAGTCACAAAACAGGGGAGTGGGTTATTTAAATGAAAGCTCTTGGGATTAAGTATCCCCTTAATCTGTTTATTGTAAAGTTCGGGTTTTCTGATTAGGTACTGATATTTTTTTTCTTAAAATAAAATGTACCTATACCTTTAAATATTACTCTTACATCAATGATAAATTTGATTCTTCTCCAAAATTTTAAAAAAAAATCTATATTTGAAAAATTTAGATTACTCAAGAAATAATTTGCTGATTAGGGAAGAAGTCTTTGGTATAAAGATATTATTTACAGAGACCAATACCTCAATAGATCCTCAATGATAATCCTGGTACAGAGGTGTTTTGGTTTTTTTGGGTTTTTTTGAAGGTTTTATTTATTTATTTGACAGAGACACAGCGAGAGAGGGGAACACAAGCAGAGGGAGTGGGAGAGGGAGAAGCAGGCTTCCCGCGGAGCAGGGAGCCCGGTGTGGGGCTCGATCCCAGGACCCAGGGATTATGACCTGAGCCGAAGGCACGACTGAGCCACCCAAGCGCCCCGAGGCAAGTGTTTTTAATCCCCATTTTACAGAACAAAGTAAGTTAAGTAACTTCCTGAGATGATAACACTGTTACCAGATAGCACCAGGACTGGCATCCTCCCCCACATTCCCAACACTCTAGCTCCTTCTAGAGTTCTTTCCCATTTCACCACACTGCCCCAAGTACAAACACCATACAAAAACAATTCACTCGCCACACAATGGCAGCTTTTAAAGTCATGCTGATCAACCACTGTTAATACCAAAATAATGTGCGGTTTTTTTTCCAAAAATTGACAAAGAAAAATCTCCCACAGTATATAAGAAATTCTTATTCTTCCTTGAGCCCTGACCTACAATTTATATAAAGTACATTACTGAACAAAAAGAAAAATAGTTCAAATAGTTTAGACAGATCAATAACAAATCATCAAAACTGGAAAAATATTAATCCAGCTATATGGCCGTTTGTTAATGGGTGATATTATTCCTTTAAAAAAATAAGTAATAAGTGATTCAGGACTTTGTGAATGAATTCATTTGTGAATGAAAATCAAAGTTTATGTCTTCCACTGAAACAACTTTCAGGCAATAAGCATTTGAAAACAACAAACACACAATTTTCTAGTAACCTTAAGAAACGGCTGTATTTTATCAATTTCTACACCTTCTCAATCCAACAAGACCATTCATCTTCCAATGATTAACAGCCACAGAAGTATATTTCTTTCCTCATATCACCCTATCTCTTCAAGTGTTTAGGTCAGATAGGCTACTAAATAATAAAACTAAATTACTACCTCACATCTTTCATCAGATGCTCTCTTAATTATAATGGCATTCTCAAAACAGAATAAGCATAAACATCAGGAAAAATACATTTATATCAATGAAAAAATTTAACTCTCCTTAAATAAATAAACACAAATGTGAATCATAGGCTATGCACACTAAAACTTCTAGAAAGACAAACATTTTGTCTTAAGACAATGCAACTCATCTTTCCTTTCTATGTTAAGACCCAAACATGGAAACCATTAAACAAGCAGCATTCACATCCCATTACTACTTTTAAATGTCAAGTCTCAGTCACTAAAAAGGTTACTCTATCATTTGGGAATAATTTTCTGATAACAAATTACTGAACTGCATTCTCTCCTTTCCTTTACAGCAGACCATTCCTAAAAACAACAGTTGTCAGTTTAAAAAGAATCAACCTCTTCCACTTTGTATCAGATATGTACTGACAACTACAAAAAATCACACTAGTCAACATAATGGGCAGAGAAAGAATGAAAGCGGAAAACAGGAAGAGTCCCAGGAACAGTACCTGGCTAATATTTTTTCCCTGGAGACCCTATTAGTCAGGTATCCCTTCATTCATTTTCACTCGGTGGGTGGCAATCAGGGCCAAGCCCCAAAGCTGGAAAACACAATCTAGCCACTGTTTGCCTTCATTCTCCCTGTACCTAGCACTGGAGCGTGCCTTCCCCTGCAATCCTCAGCCCCATTGCCAATACTGATCTGGGCCAGTTTCAGTGGCCCAGGAGTCAAGTCTACCCATTCCTTCTTAAAGCATCTCCTCATCAATCCTACAAAACAGGAAGCCCTTCATGGTATATTTTCCTAGACTATCAAGCTAACACCATACTTTTATAACTTTTTTCCAACATTAACGGCATGGGTCATGATCACTTGTTTTAGCACACTTCCTCCCACCCCCACCCCCCGTCCCCTATCATCCACACCTCTTTTCTTTTCCAGATGGCCAATCCCCACTGAGCAACCCCAAAATCCCAGTAGCTTATCACCAGCTGACTTCTAGGTCCTGGCAAGTGTTCTCTTTGGACTGACCCACACACCTACTCCAAAGGTGTCCAATTCCAAACCAAAATGCCAAAGTCCCACTCCTCAACCCCGTATCAACATACCTTCTTGCGGATTCTAAACTTACTACAAAAGCCACCTTTTTGGATCCATCCTCCTCCCCAGCCTGAGTCTCCCTGGCTACCAGCCTCCCAAGTCCTGACAGCTCTATGCTTGACAGCTCGCCGACCTCCAGCTTCATCAAATCTCCAGGGTCGCCCTTCCCGCCGTCCTCCAGTCTTCTTTCCGCTCGGACACTCTTGCACTGTCCGGGGAGCCTCGGCCTCTCCCATGACCTCCGCCCGACCCCGCTGTCTCCTTCCGGACCTCGCCGACCCTTCACCAGGTAAGCGGGGCCCCTTGCCCTTCAGGCCCCATCTGCGGTCCTGGCTACCCGCACCTGCCAACAGGGTTCCCAGCCTGCAAAAACACAAGCAGTTCCTCTTCCCGAAGGCCATCCCCCTCCTCAGGCCGCTTCCCTCAGCACCATATCTCCCGAGCTTCGCAGGGGGACCCCAACTCACCCCCGCCTCCGCCATCTTCTGGGACCGGCTGCCGCCCCCCTCCCCCCCCGCCTCTTCCTCCTCCCCTCCCACAACTCCGCCGGAGCCCCACTGCGCCTGTGCAGTCCACGAGGCGGTGCTCCGACGATCGGGGCAGAAGAACTTCCGGTTCGTACCCGCCCTTGTTGTTAGGCCCGTGAGACGGGGCAAAAGGGCTTCCGGCTTGCCCGAAACCAGCCACTGCTTGTAGGTGTGGACTGTTTAGACGGTGGGAGGTGGCTAGGTCAGCTGTTGTTTGCTGAGCAGGCAGTCGTGGGTTGTGACGAGTATCCAGGCCCTGTGGGCGGTGTAAGAGAATCGCGCACAAACACACGCACACTCTCTGGGAGGCGTGACCCTCAGCGTGTCCCTCTGCTCCAAAGGGAATTGAGGGCTTGAGCGCAGGCCGCCGGATCTCCCACCGGAGACGCTGACTCAGTACCTTGTGCTTTTGCCGGGCTTTACTCTTTACATTTTCCCCTTCCCTACTAAATCATAAAAGCATGATTGATATTTCTCTCATCTCCATCCCACAGCACTTCATAAGGTTTTTATTGATCATCGTTCCCCAAGTTCGACCAGGTAGCACACTTTGAGCTACCTCTTTGGAAGAGCTTTAGAGGTGGATAAAAAAGTAGAGAAAATACAGAATCCTATCTTTGTTAGGAGGTGTGCTGTAATATGGATGTAATCAGGTTACAGTGGTCTTGAGGAAAGTTTTAGGTGAAATTTGGGCCTCGCGTAATTGTTTAAGAGCTTTCCATAAAAGTATCAGTTAATGAAATACCTTCTTTTTTTTCTTTGAGTGGTTAACAATAAGATGGATTTTTGTGTTTCCAACCTTTATATAAGTACACTTATTTCTCAAAATTAAAGTCTAAATTAAATCTGCAGCAAAATGCATCTAGGCAAGTATTTATATGATCTTTCTTGTTTACTCTGTTTCCTGTAGCTCATAAATTTCTCTTTTTTTTTTTTTTTAAAGATTTTATTTATTTATTTGACAGGGAGAGACACAGCGAGAGAGGAAACACAAGCAGGGGGAACGGGAGAGAGAGAAGCAGGCTTCCTGCGGAGCAGGGAGCCTGATGCGGGGCTCGATCCCAGGACACTGGGATCATGACCTGAGCCGAAGGCAGACGCTTAACGACTGAGCCACCCAGGTGCCCCTCTCTTTTTTAAAAGATTTTATTTATTTATTTGAGAGGGAGAGCGAGAGGGAGCACAAGCAGGGGAAAGGGGCAGAGGGAGAGGAAGAAGCAGGTTCCCCACTGAGCAGGGAGCCCGCTGGAGATGCAGGGCTGGGTCCCAGGATCCTGGGATCATGACCTGAGCCAAAGGCAGATGCTTAACCAACTGAGCCACCCAGGTGATATTTTGCCATAAATTTGCCATAAATTTCTCTTCTATAGGTTTTTATACCACCAGTAAAATAAGATTTGGGCAGATTATACGGATGGATGAGGAATTTTAAAAGAAAAAGAGAAGAGTACATACTAAAGAGACAACAATCTCAAAAATGTCCTGACATTAAGACTCTCTGTAAAACAGTATGAGTTCTATTCATCCAGCTCATGTCTCCCCTAAGCCATCTTTTTCAAACACTTAGAAATTGCCTTCAAGAAAATCCTTATGGAAAATTTTAGCCTACAGAGGCATTTATTTTAGTTTAAATATTTATTTAAAGCTGGAAAATGTTGGTATATTCCAGGAATTGAAAAGAAGATAGAATCGCTGGGGGGTAGCAATTGAGAAGGAAGAGGTTACAAATTGAGGTTGTGTATTAATATCGTGATTGAGCACATACTCAATCTATGTGCCAGACACTGCTAAATTTAATTTCATTTGACCTGCTCAAAAACTCTTTTAAAATAGATATTATGTAGTAGATGAGGAATTAAGACCAAGAGCTGTGATACCCAATCCTGGCTGCATATTAGGATCACCCATGGATCTATTGAAATTTCTTGTGTCTGAGCCTCATCCTCCATATATATTCTGACTTAATTGGGCTGAGAAGAGGACCTGAATCATTTTAACAAATTCCTTGTGTAATCCCAATGTGCAACCAAAGCTGAGAATCACTGTGTTAGAGTCAATTTGCCCAGGGTCACTTAGCAACTAAGTAAGTGGCAGAGGAGGCAGAAATTTAATCTAGATCTATCTGATTCCAAAACCTGTGCTCTTAGCTGCCCATTAGCACCGTCTAGATTCAACAACATGTAGCACACACCACTTGCATGCTAGGAATTTTGTTAAACACTGGGACACAAAGATGAATGAGACAGAGCCTGTGCCTTAAATAAATTCAAGCCTTGTAAGGCAGAAGTCTCAGTAAATGAAACTAGGCCAGCTCACACAAGGTAGAAGCAAGTCAACTGAAAACTCTGTGTATTTCCTTCCAATTTTGAGCTAGATTGGCATGGAAGGTAACTGGTGGCAGGAAATCTAGGTAGGTGGCTATTGCAATTGTAGGCTGAACTAAGACAATGACAGGGGTACAAAGAGAATTGGCAGGACTTGCTGAACATTGATGAGAGGATGAAGGAAGGAAAGAAAGAAGTAGAAGATGACTTCAGAGTTTTGAGTTTGAGTGGAAGTAACACCCAGATCAAGAACACAAGAATGGGGTTCAATGAGCTTGAAATACTTGTTGAACATTCAGATGGAAATATCTAGTAGACCACTGGAAGTGTGCATCTGGAATTCAAATGAGCAAATAGTCTGGAAATAAAGATCTGGAGTCACTGACTTATAAGTGGTAGCTGAAACCAAGCTTTGTATAATGTGTATGCTATGTATGGAATTTTTTTTAAAAGACAATAGAGATCAGGGAGGAAAAAAACCCACCAAATTTGACATTGCCATATTTGAATAGTTCAATAAATCTATTTTTATCTGCAGTGATATTAAATACAGTCAACTCATGATCATCCGTGATGAGTTTTTAATACTTTCCAGAATTTCCCTAGCCTCACATCAAATTTAACAGATGATGCATGGCCATGGAATGCAAACCAATTTTAAATATTGGCTAAATATTTAAGAACACAATATGATGCATTCAGAAATGTAATAGAAATATCCTAGAGCAGTGTTTCCACACATAAATAACATTTATGCACCCCTAGTTTTGACTTCAATTATTTTATCCTAATATTACTTAAACCTACAAAAATTACAATATTCTAGACATAAATCTAGACAAAAAATTCTTAGGCTTAAGCCCATATACCTCTATAAACCAGAACCCTTACAAAATAAATAGGAACAGAAGCATAAAATAAGTAAGCTTCAAATCGTAATGTGAAAGGTGTTTTCTTGAACTTGAAGAATTTCAGTAAATATTTAAATCATTGCTCCAGAATGGATTATTTTAAGATAAAACATGCTTTTAATACTGTATGTCATGTGATGGCTCAGTTCTCTCACCACTTCTCTTTATTAAACCTTTATTTTTATAGTAAACCCACCATTACTGGGCCTTTATTTGAGGCAAATGGTCATTTAAATCCATCTCTCTTTTTTTTTTTGCAAATCAATGTAAAACAATTACAGGCCAATCTTAAGAGAAATCATGTAACAATACTCTGTTAGAATGTGTTGATCAACATAATCCAGAACAGGCTTGTATTAATATTTGAAGTTTATCATGTAAGTAAAATCACATCATTTCAAAATTCTTCAGAGGAATTATGGAATACTAAGAATATATTCAGAATATATTCATGGTCCCTAAAGATCTGCAGATGCCACTTTGAAAAACAAAAAAACAAAAAACCTATCCTAGATTATCCAGTGTTTTTGATTATTTATGCTTTGTAAAATTCCTTAGCATAAATCTCCAATTCTCAAAATGTATCCCACAGAATCAATATTAACAGGTAGTTTGTGAGGGGAGGGGGATGGGGTTCTACATTTGTATTTGGTAAGCATTGGATTAGAAAAAAATGAAACATATTTTCAATATGGGAATTCTGAGATCCTTTAACATGCCAGGACACTGTTGTCCGATGGAACATGTGATTCTTTCCCTCCTTCAGGGCATCTCACAGGGCTAGTATTTGACTATGTTTACATATTGTCAAACATTTCGGTCTAGTACACTTAAGGAAAGTTGAAGGAATGAAGTTGTATTTTACAGTGAAGGCTGTTTATAAAATCCTCTGTCATCTGTCAATCAATAACATCTACATAGAAAGCAGAAGCATCATCAGGCATATGGCACACTTTTCAATGCCTAGTATGGTGCCTATTTCATAATACAAGCTCAATAAATATTTTGGGGGTTAATTAGTATTTTGTTGTATTATTTGTTTTATGTCAATAGCAGTGGCTGCTATTTTGATTTAATGAACTACATATCTTCTGGAGAGAAGACCATGGTCACAAAAGTGTTTTTATGAAGCCCGTCATATAACCAATATTTATCCTGAAGTATCATAAAGAAATTTGTCTTAGAATCTACACTGTCCAATATGGTAGGCACTAGCCATGTGCAGCTATTTATATTAATTTAAGATTTTATTTACTTATTTATTTATTTTAGAGAGAGAGAGTGAGTGTGAGTGTGAGCAGGGGAGGGGCAGAAGGAAAGGGAGAGAGAATCTCAAGCAGACTCCTTGCTGAGTGTGAAGCCCAGCACAGGCTGATCTCACGACCCTGAGGTCATGACCTGAGCCAAAACCAAGAGTCAGACACTTAGCCGACTAAGCCACCCAGGTGCCCCTAAATTAATTAAAATGAAATAAATTAAAAACTTAGTTCTGTAGTCACACGTATCAAGTGTGCAATAACCCCATGTAAACAGGGCAGATTACAGAACATTTCTATTATCGCATGAAATTTTACTGGAAAGCCCTGTATTAGACGATTTACATAAACTTAGTTTCCTCAAAATACTAACAAGGAAGGAAAAAAATCAAGAAATAGAGTTGAAATTAAATTATTACCTCCCAGCAATTTGTCCTTAAAATTTATAACCTCTTTTAGCATGTTGGAGAAAGAATTATATAATGCAAAGTGACCCAGTGGTTCTAGTTTTACTTTAGGAAAAAGTTTGAGTTATGGCATTCTCTACTTTCAGACCTGGCACCAACCTCTTCCAGAGGGATGCACCAATTCCAAGACAGTCTGGTTTCTCAATAAGAGTCATGAGCAGATGGCCAGTAGAAAGTCTATACCATGTAATGTAGATCGGGTGGTAAAGAAAAGCCCTCCTACTGAAAACAAAAGTGTTTGTTGGAATATATTTTAAGTATCATCAAAGAGCTGAGAAGATAAAGAAAGATTACCAGGCCAAAATATAAGGGAAAGTAGGACCCTGGAGAAGTAAGCAGAGCAAGAAAGCTACTTGCCCTGAAATGTTTTCCTGGTTGGAAAAAAACTGAAATTCTGTTTTAACAGACTTTTCAGACAAGAGGACAAATGTAAAAGCTTGGGGTCTGCTAATTTGGGGATTCAGAGAGCTCAGGTTTAAAAGGTGGGACAGCCAAGGATAGCACCTTTGGCGTAAAGGTAATGGGAAGTGAGGCCACTCCCCACCCACACACGGAAATGAGCAGAGCAGAAGGAAATAAAAACATAAATAAGTACCTGTGGGAATGTAGGCACAAGCTGACCCTCAGGCAAATTTGCATTCCAAATTCATTCCACCTCAGTAAATTCAAAAACTTCATGTCTTTAATTTTGTTTAAAGTGTTCTTAGACTGATGGAGTCCAAAATACCTGTGGATTGAATGCTTCTTCTGCATGTCTTTCCAGTCTTTTATAAATGTCTAGCCCACATCTCATACATGTGCACATTTTTTAGTAACACTCACCTTAACCAAGCACCCATAGCTTTTAACTTATTTGTCCTAGAAAAAAACCTGCCCTTTCAATATTTCCACTTAATCAATTTACAAATTTTTTAAAAGATTACTTATTTGAGAAAGAGAGAGAGCACACATGAGTAGGATAAGGGGCAGAAGGAGAGAATCTCAAGCAGACTCCATACTGACTGGTGAGCTCCATGCAGGGCTTGATCTCATGACCCATGCAATCATGACCCGAGCTGAAACCAAGAGTGGGATCCTCAACTGACAGAGGCACTCAGGCGCCCTCATCAATTTCCAAATTTTGAATTACATTATGCAGTCACAACAACATAACTGGCAATAATCACAGTGAACTCTTGATGGACACAAAATCTACTTGCTGGAGCTGGATGTGCAGGGGGTAACTAGCCCCAGGAACGGAGCCTGCTTTACCAGGGAAAGGAGACTTGCATTTTACTTTAAGTGTAAGACCTTCTTACACCCTTTCTCAGTGCTGTGAGATAGACAGGGGAGGCTCACAGAGAGGAAAGTCTCACCCAAGGTTTACTAGCAGTTGGGTCAGAATAGAAATCAGATCTGCTGGTTCATAATTCAGTCCTTTTTTTTTTTTAAATAGAATTCATCTTGATCTAAGAACCATGCTTGAAATCTTTTAGATCATGTAAAAAGAATTTTTTTCTACTGTATTAGCCTAACACACTCTGAGATGATAATAATTCTTGGTATATTTGTAGATAAAGTTTTTGTACGTTTCCTTGATAATATGCCCAGAATATTCAGTCTATCTTTTCATAACTCTAGACTGAAAATACACTGAAGTTACCAACCGTTCGGTCATAGTTACAAATGTGAGGTGATTTTATAATAGGGATGTTTATCTTCTTGGATATAAACTCATTAAATGTTTTCTGCAATTACCGACCTTAGCCTGCTTTTATAATTTTTTGTTTGGTGGCAAACTCCACAGCACATGGAAACAAATTGAGGGTCGGGGGTGGGAGACAAAGTGATGGAGGTGCTTATAAATCAATCTAGTCACAAGGAGGCAAACTAACCTGAGTTCTCATGGTTGCACTGCTTCAATCTGTGATTATTAGTAAGATCAATGCTGGCTATAGAGGAAAAAAACAACATGTTGCCAAAGAGGGGAGGAGGACAGAGAACAGGGGCAGGGTGAAACCCCAAAGCTCTGAAGGAAGAGGTCAGTAAGAAGGGCAGTCACCTTTTAGTAGTGATCTTTGTGTAACGCTGTCAGGGTGCTTTTGGGGACTGTTAGGAAGTAGTGGCAACTAAAGTCAATAAACTGAATGTATATAAAGTCAAATGGTCCCTGTAAGGCTTGGTATGTATCATCAGGCAACAAATAAACTAAACAAAGCCCAAACAAGGTCACCACGGATGAGCAAGCAAATGCAGAACACAACTCTAAGACAAAATCACTGAGGTATAAAACATCAGGGTGAGAAGACACCTGGAAAGACTATAAACTATTTGTCAGAGAGGCAGTGAGAGAGACCAAGAACAGAGTGGCGACACTAGCTATTAATTATTACAAGGGCCCATGCAATTTGCGGTCAAAAAACATAACAAGGTGTTCTCTAAGGGATTTCTCTCTTGCTAATTCACCACACTGTTGTTTCTGTTGTGTGACACTCTTGCATTCTAATCGAATTCACACACTGGGGTCTTAGGTAGGATTCAGTCTCTCCCAAAGGTGAAATGTGTATTCCAATCTCTAGTTGAAATTAAGCTAGACTCATAGTTGTCTAAGAGCATATATTGTTTTTATAAGAGACTGAAAAAAGTAGCAGAGAACCTCCTCTGGTTTGCCAATTATATGTGTATATGTATATACATTGATTCACAAAAGCAGAGGATTTCATCTGATAACAAATGGAAGACACAAACAATCAAATAGTTGGAAATTTCCCAGAAGAAATATATATAAGGCTAGGTGATGTAACAGACATAAAACACACTTACAGAAAGTCAATGGCTTGGATTTAGATTTCTTCTGGGACTCAGATTTGCCAAAAACGGAAACTACCAAAAGAATTTTCTGTAGAGATAAAGACATCGCTTGAAATGATTTTAAATTTATTTCCTTTGGAATTTGAGAAGCATTGCTTTTTTTAAAGACTAGGGATCAATGCTTTAATAGTGATTAGAGATCATTAAAAGAACTTAGACTTTTCAGAAGAAGATCTTAGATTCATAAAAGTAATGTTAGTATTGAAGTATGATAAAACCATGAGTAGAAAAGACATTCCAAGCTGGAAAATAATATGTGTGGCGCAATGATGGCTTGGAGGGTCCTGGTGATGCTCACTATTTTCAGACGCTTTCTTAGACGCTTGAGCTCCAGTAGGTCCCATTGCTCCTCTGTTATTTTAAAAATTGCTGTGGTGTCCACTCCGAGAGCTCAGTTTTATTTCAGGGAACTTGGGGTAAAGGAAAAGCATGCGCGCTGCATAGAAGGAGGAATATCTGGGTTCCAGGCTCTGCTCTCTATTACCAGCTGGTTATTCTTGGGCAAGTGACTTGCCTTATCTGATCCTCCATTTCCTCATCATTGAAGTGCTTCTTGTCATAAGGAATACATGTAATAAAGTAGTCATAAAACGTCATAGTTATGTGGGTATTACCATTAATCACTTTGATGTTCTCCTTGACAAATGACGTTCCTATTTCTGTTGAATGCCTCCAGGATCGAAAATTCCTCACCTCTTAAAGAAACTTGTTTCATCTCTGCAGAGCTCTAGGTGCAAGAAAGTTCCTCTTGGAGTTCAACTATATCCAGCTTCTTGATGGCTTCCCACCCACTGACACCACTTCATGTGACAACCTTGAAATTGTGAAATTCTCCTCCTGCTCTGAGCTCCCCACAGACTCTTGTCCTCGTTAAAGATACCATTTGTTTAGCCATTTTCCATATGACAGGTTCTCCATCCCCTTACCATAATTGTTGCTTTCTTCTGGACATGCTTCAGACTACCAACATCCCCTCCATAGGGTTACTTCCAGAACAAACACCAAAGCCGCATCACCACATCCCCCATTTTAGATACTTCCTTGAACACAATGCCCCTTTACAGTAGCATTTTTGGCAGTCATATCCTACTATTAAGTTGTATTGAGTTGTTAAATTTAAACAGCTCTTAAATCCTTTTCATGTGCACAAACCATATTTTCTCTATCCTGTTCCTGTATAGTTGAGGGTAGAATTTGGGGGTGTTTAGATTTTTCCATGTTTTCCATTGAGGATGATGGGTGGATGCCTAAACAAAAGAGATTATGAGTTTCCTGTTGAATTTCTTCTTCTTAAACCATGTCTTTCCACTGTTCCCACTGTTCAACATAATGATGAGCCCCCTTAAGCCTTGTGTTACCTGCAGACTGCATCAGCATACCATCAGAATCTTATCCCAAGTCCTTAATCAATACTTTGCATAGTACAGCACCAAGCACAGAGGCCTGTGGTGGGCTCTGGAGAGAGCCCTGCCATTTGGTTTGACATGAATCCATTCATCAAAAAAGAATTCTGTTTACTATAGGCCCAGCTTATATTCATTCAGAGTGGTGTCATTACAGCCTGGCAAATGCGTTTAGAAAGTCAGGCTAACTATTTCATCTTCACTAACTGACGCCGATTCCTTTGCTGAGAGCTTGCAAATGATCTCTTTAATGCTTTGTTCTAGAAAATTCCCCAGATGTCAAGCCCATCTCCCAGAACTCACAGGATTCACCTCTGCTTTGAGAATAAGACATTTGTCCATTTTCAGTTTTCCCTAATTCTTAAGGTTCTTCAGAAATTATTGACAGGAGTTCCTCGGTTTTATCCCAAGATTCTTGTAGTCTCTAGGAAATGTGCCTCATCCAAGCCGTGAGACTTATATGCATTTTGAACAGCCAGTGCTTTCTTACAGCTTTCTTCCCTACCTTACTTTTACAAACTAGTATTAGGGTTGCTTTTCCTTCTCTGGCAATCTTTCAGCTAGAGAAAGCATAGGAATTTAAGCAGTGAAGTGGTTCTACTCTCCTCCTCTACTCTTTTAACACTGCAAGTAGTAGGCTCCTTAAACTTTGGGCACACTTCTGTGCCATCTATGAAAACGTGCTTTGCGTGACTTATTACCTCCGGCCTGAACCATTTACATTTGGATTGTTCACAACTCCAGTCCTAAATGCTGGCACTTCACAGTCTGATCTGTTTCCACTCTGACCCTCGGACTTATTTTCATCTTTCACTTCTGCTTCTCTCCTGAGACCTACTACTCCCCCATACTCCGATTTTCTCTTTGCTCTTAACTCTCTGGCTCCTGCTTTGGTCCCCCAAGGGTAAATGCCCCTCCTCAGCAAATGGGTTCTTGCCTTTGGCCAATCTCCTTGGGTCTGACATTCCCACCAGGTTTTCCAGCCATCCACTGCTGTGGATCAAACCAGGGAGCAGCTTCATTGCCTTTAAGTCACATGGCATCACTTCTGCCATCCTCTCTTGGTCAACCGATGGCTAAGGTTGGTCCAGATTCAGAGAAAGGAGACACGGACTCCAGCTCTCAATGAGAGGAATGTCAGAAAATTTGCACACAGGTATTTAGAATGGTACCAGGTTAACAGAGCCCAGCAAACAGAGCCCTGGCACCACACGGCAAAGCCATCTGTTACTTGTTCTTCCTTCTCTCTACATAAGTGTACACATCCTCAGATGCTTAGCATGTTTCATATACCTCCCTCTATCCTGGCCATTAGGGTCTAATATTCTTACAGGCTTACATTGCTGTCTTACCTTTGAACATGATTGCTTGTCTGTTTTCTGTTTGAATTCATCAGAGAGGACCCTGTGGAGTCATATCAGTTTATTAGGGGCTTTTCCATTGCTTCCAGTCCACTGTATCGCCAAAAATTAAGCTTTGAAAATATTTCATTCCTTTTCTTAGAGTGCCTATAAATGGAATGCTAGCAATCCCTTTCCTCTGCATAACCCCGCTCAACATTTACAAGCTAGATACTGACCTCTTGTTAATGCTTCTCATCCCCTTCTTAGGGTGGGGAAGGTATAACCACATGATGAAGAGTCAGACAGACCTGAGAGTTCATTCCTGGTCTCCCTCACTAGGTAGCTGGGTAATCTGGGGAACATGATTTTACCTCTTTAGAAGAGTAAATTTTATGTGATAATGGGGATGACAGTAGGATTAACTGACAGTGGGATTAATTTTTTTAAGACTTTTTATTTATTTGAGAGAGAGAGAGAGCACAGCAGTGGGAGGAGCAGAGGGAGAGGGAGAGGGAGAAGCAGGCTCCCCACCAAGCAGCGAGCCTGACGCGGGGCTCGATCCCAGGACCCTGAAATCATGACCTGAGTCAAAGTCAGACGCTTAACTGACTGAGCCACCCAGGTGCCCCTGACAGTGAGATTAAATGAAAGAATATAGAGAGAGGATTTAGCACATTAGTAGGCACTCACTAAACAGTAGCTGTTAATCTTATTCATCTCTTACCCATATTTTTTTAAGATTTTATTTATTTATTTGAGCAGGAGGAGGTGCAAAGGGAGAGGGAGAAGCGGACTCCTCGCTGAGCAAGGAGCCTGACATGAGGCTCAATCCCAGGACCCCGAGATCATGACCTGAGCCGAAGGCAGATGCTGAACTGACTGAGTGAGCCACCCAGGCACTCCCATCTCTTACCCTTATTATCTTTTAACTGAAAATGGCAACAACCTCTCCATTCTGGACTCTGGGTATGCATAAAACAGAAGCCGTGTATCTGTGCCGGCCAGGGTGTTTGGTACAGAAGAACACCCTGTGTTCTTCACAAGTAGTTGCTTACGTTTTTGTCTGGTTTTGTCAGCAACTTGAGCAAGATCTGCTAGGGTCATGGTGACCCATTCCTTCCCTTCTTTTGTAACCCTTGCAGCACCTACCTCGGGCCTGAGCTATCAGGTCCAGAGGTGCATCCCAGATCACATAAGCTGTCCCTACGTTGAACAACTGAATGTCAGAGCCAAGACTGCTGCCCCAAGTTTCTCTCGGCAAATAACTCTAGGACACCTTCCTACAGAGAACTTAATGTAGGGGAATGCTGCTTGTCCAGAGTGTATACTTGTGGGTGTATAATTAGCCACGAGTCAGCGTGTAAATAAATTGCTTTATTTGTCAATGTGAAAAGCTCTGCAGAAATACAAGGTATTATAGGAACCAGGGCTGAACACAGGAGATAAGGCACTGTGGGGAGAGAACCAGTGAGTGAGGCATCAGTGTGTGTCACGTATCCCTCCGAGGGGACGAAGCCCGTAGGTTCTCTTCCCTCACTTTCTAAGAACACTGACTCCCCTGGGTGAATAATTTAAAGGACAAATTACCACTCTTCTGGGTACCAAAGCCAGCCATAAGCTGAAATTAAATTAAATCATAAAGCCCTACAAGAAACTGAAGGAAGAGTCAGAAGTATAAAACCAAGGGAATCCAGAGCTAAGCATGAAATATTAGAGGTAGTGCAATGTCCTTGCCTTCCTGTGCTGATGAAGGGAAAAAGTGAAAACCACCCCGGCACAGACTGAAAGGACCACCAACAAATATCCATTGTTAAGTACTTGGTAGTCGCTATTGCAATGATTTCAATTCCGGTGGGGTATTGGAGGGAGGTAGGAGAGACACCACAAGATCAACTTCCAGTCCTTGCACGTCGGCTAACTAGCTGGGTGACCTTGAGCTACTCACTATCTAACCTGGCCTCTGGTTCCTTTACCTCTGAGTTGAAAACGATGAAATCAGAATTTGTGTTTCTAAAGCGTTTTTTTTTTTTTCCATATCAGCTCAAAGATCATAGTGAGCTAATAAAAGCATGTATAAAATTTGCCTATGGAAATATAGAAAGCTAATTTTTCACAGCACCAGCCCTAGCACCACCATTAAAATTTCCTTCTACTCCTTGGTATACTCCTTAATATGAGGCCAGGAGATGGGCGGACAGGGGTGGGAAGGGGCAACTTTGGAAACAGAAAACTATGAAGTGTTGTAATAAAACACTGTGTCCCCACACTTGTTTCCTCCAGATGGAAATGAGTTGTTTACATGTGGCCTCGAGGGAAGGTCCCACCCTGAATGCAAGAGCGAAGGAGCACGTTAAACACCCCAGGTTGGCTTCTTCGAGAGGGACTCAGCATGCCTGGACTAAAGTAAAAATCCAACCATCTAGCAATCTACAACCATGGAATAAGGAAGGATCGTGAACAAGTTCCTTTATTTAATCAATACAAAGCAGGGACACTGGTAAGCAGACTGGCAGATCTCCTGCTGCCAGCGTGGCATGAAGATTTAAAATAAATTAAAGGCTACAAAGCAGATGGTGTTTTCCAGGGTGCTATATAGTGAAAGACCTGGGACATGTCCTACGTCCAGCATATTAAACTTAACTCTAGCAACATCATGGCTAAGCCTGATCAGCGTCTACTGCCATGACATACCACAGGAACAGGTAAATAAAATCCTAACACACACTGGTCCTTTTCCTTGCTAGAAAGCTGTACTCGACCTCTTGGCCTACATGAGTGAGGGCGGCAGTAAATGCCACATATCAAGAATACTCACTTAACTGGTGGTGCCCAGATCTTTGGATTTCAGTGGCCAATAAAATTTCAAAGGGAAAAAGAGAGACGATCATATGGAGGCCAAATTCGAAGCCATTATTTCCCCAAGTAAAAACATCTACTATCCCAATGACATCGTTTCATAAAAGGAGGTTTTAACACTAAAACAAAGGAAGGACACTGTCTCAAATAAAGGATGGTCCTTTAAATAGCTTATATTTAGTTTTTGGACACATCTAACTGTATTGCTCTTTACTTTTCTGGGCAGTCATGGATCAGTGAAAATTTCATTCTGAGCCAGAATGATTCTTAAACCGGCGTTTGGGAAGTCCTGCTCGTTAAGAAACTCTGAGAATTAGAAAGCCACTTTCTCCAACAATTCCAGTCTCGCCTTTCCTCAAGGCCGAACTTTAAGCCCCATTTCTACTTTGAAGCTTTTTCTGAATACCTATGACCATTTATGATCTTTCTAGTTCCTGAATTCTTACAGCAATTAGAATTTTAACATATAATCTAGCACTCTTTTTTAAAAAAGTTTTTATTTATTTATTTGAGAGAGAGAGCACACAATCGAGAGCACGAGCAGGGGGAGGGGCAGAGGGAGAAGCAGACTCCCTGCTGAGCAGAGAGCCCCATGCTGGGGCTCATCCGGGTATCCTGGGATCATGACCTAGTCGAAGGCAGACGCTTAACCAACTGAGCCACCCAGGCGCCCCATAATCTAGCACTCTTGTTTTGTGGGAAAAGGCTTTGAAATTTAGAATGTTTTGTAGATAACAGTTCCGTTTTTAATGAAACACTTTAAAAGTTTTCTTACCGACTCGGAGAACCACAAGTTAGGCATCTCTGAACAAGAGCTTAGGAAAGAAAAAAATGCAGAGTATTCTACCATGGAGATGAAACGTCCATTATTCAAAATGCATCTGAACTTGGCTGAGGTCTTTTAAGGTTGAAAGTATAGAATTCAATACAGTTTGATCAGTAGGCTGTTGTGTTGAAAATGCTCTGGTAGTACATCAAGAAAGGGTTATAAGACCTTAGATTTTAATATTGTCCCTACTCTTTACCAAGTTAAGTAAGCCTCAGGACAATCACTCCCCTACTTGTTGTTCCAAATGACCCATATTCCCACTAAAATAGAATAGAAAATTGCCTTAGAGATCATCTAGTCTACCCTGTTGTTTAACAGATAGGATATCTCAGGTAAGTGAAGTGACTCACCCCACATCCCAAGAGATCAGTATTAGCATTGGAATTTCTACCATGATGTATGATCTTGTAGGTATTTTAAATATAATAGTCTTATATCCCCATATCTCCAGGTATATAGTATACTGCACATCAGTGCAGTCCCTACAGGGCTTAGAAAGAAGACAAGTTTTTCCCAGCCCTGTAGGTTCTCCTTTTTGCTTTCTTTTTACCCTGGACTATTACTTCTTCCCTTCTTCCATCCACTATCCCTACCCTCTCCCCTCTCCATCCTACTCCCTGTCCAAACTCCTTAAAACCTAAGTTCTCAAGAAAGGCTCAGATAAATTTGTCCAGCCAATGTAATGTCCTCATAATCCTTATGGACTGAAGGTCCATATGCCCAAACATCATGTTGGGCATCGCTAAATGTGTTCCTTCTACCAGGGGTCCTTACGATTTTACAAGGTAGAGAGATAAGCCACCAAATTAAGTCTTTATTCAAGAGATAAGTGCAGTTTTCTCTTTCTTTGAAACCACCACATGTAGGCAATAGTTTACTTTCCAAGACAGCCACACTCTTCTTTGGTGCCCTCAGCACAATTACCACAGTCCTAGGTACTTTAGCAATCTGTATAAATCTATATTAACAAATAAAGGATCCTTCTTCATGTTCCTTCTTTAGGAACTAAAGCTTACCTAAAGCTTAACTAAAAGCAAAGCCTTACACTTTCCACTTAAATACAACTTCGAAATACTGAAACATTTTAAGATGTTGGTATCAAAATCAATCACTCATACCCAAACCCAGAAACAAACCTCGACTCCCATTATTGGAACAAATATAGCACAGGACCTGTACCAATTCTCTAAACTTCTCTGGCCACAAGTTTTCACTTTTGTGAAACAGAAAGATTGTTCTTAACAAAGACTGAGGTATTGGAGGGTTGGGACCACACCTTTTAATCTTCCGTATGTTACCATATAGAGCCTCGTCTCAGGCTCTGCCCATGCAGATGCTCAGGAAGTGCTTGCTAACTGAAGATTTTTATGATCACTGATAGAAAGACAGCATAAATGCAAAACACGATTTTTCCCTTGCCCCGAGTTACCCAGGAGCATCATTCTCATTCAGAGATGACCACATTTCAGAAAGTGGGTCTCATAAAATATACAATTTAATGAAGCCATCTGGGAAGATGATCGTCATATAAATGCAAGCTATTGATATTATCTGGCTACTCAGGGAAATACCATGTAAATGAAGGTACAACCCAGCTCCATAATTCAAATCAAGTATTGATGTACAAGGTCTTTGGATAATGGACTTTGAAGATTGGTATTTCTCGCAAATCTGTGTGAGCAAATAGTGTGAACAAATATTCTCGCAAATAGTGTGAACATCGCGAGGGACTGGAACTCGGACTGGAGAGATAGCAAGTACAGAAATTCCACCCAAAGAACTGACGGTAACAGATCAACAGTGAGCTAGTTTTTTCTCCTCCTTTGCAATTTTGCAATTTTTGCAATGAGATTTTATTTTACTTTTTGGAAAACATCTTTTTTTTTTTTTAGCAGGAATCTATCAGTGTCAGCTGGGAGTCCTGAAACAGAAAATTTACATCTGTCTTTATCAGGCTTTTTAACTTCTCTTTTTTGAAGCAAGAAATGATGCAAACAACACGGGCATTTCTTTCCTGCTCCAGTAATTATGCAGAATGTTGTTCAGTTATTCAGCCTCCCAATTGACTCAGCTGCTTCCTTTTCTGTTTTATTCTTCTAGCAGGAAGGTGTGTTCTACTCCTGATACTATCCTGAAGACTGTTCTGGATGAAGCCACCCAATGATCTGAACTCTCTTTTCACCATGTTACCTCCTTTCTCAAAGAGACAATTGCTAAAACAATACCAAGTTCAGGCATGCCAGTAATCACAAAATGAACATTCAGCTAGCTCTGGCACTCTCCATCTTTTACGTGGTCAGGGAAAGGGATGGAGCATTTCCTCCACACTTAGGATTCTGCCTTACTACCTCTGCTGAGGGAATTACCTCTTGCATGGAGGCAGCACCTGCCCCCACAGTGTAAACCGAAGTTCCTCTGGGATCTTACTGTCTCTGCTGGAAAAATGCCATCCAGTGTTTGTGCCCACTTTCTAAAAACCCTGAGTCCGTGTGGCCCTGGCTATCTCCAGACTCCTCTGCCATCACACACTCACCAAAAAATATACAAATACAGTCAATATCAACACTCCTCCTCTAAGTTGTGTGTGTGTGTGTGTGTGGGGGGTGTTCATGGACATTGTCTGTGGTGGGTTTGCTGGTCCCAGGCACCACACAGAGTGTTCATGTAGAGAATGCACATGACACGGGTTGGGGACATGGAAGCAGAGAGGCTGTTCCAAATGTTTTGCCTGACTGACAGCTGGGGTAGAATACAGGGGGGGAACTGACAACATATCCTTGATCCTTAATCCTTTTCATTAAGAAATGTTCACTGAAGAAACTCCTCCTCCCATTGCTCACTGTCTTGCATCCCTAAATCACAGCTTCAAAGCAAGTGTGCCCAGAGCTAAGGACCAAGACACTCATATGCCCTGTATCCTAGAGACAAGTTTGTACACTGAGAAGCAAGGTCAGAAGAATCTGCTGGCCCTCTTTCTCCTCGGGCTGCCAGGCCCTGTCACTGCCCATCCGTGATGGGAAAATAATAGTCTGAGTTTCAGCCGAATAAGCTGATGGGAGGTCTAGTGTCTTGAAAGCCATATAAGCAAGCCCATTTAGTGAATGCTAGGCCAGATAGGGTAGTGGACACGGGGGTACAGAAGGGAGAAACCCAGTTTGTGCTTTCAGAGAGTTCTCAGCCTGACAGGAACATCATAGTATATTTGATTATATGTATCTGTTAATGTTCTCAACATTATTTTCCATGTTTAGAACCCCCAAATGTATTTTTCATGAAAATAAACTGCAAACGTGATGACAAAAATAGTGTGAACATCGCGAGGGACTGGAACTCGGACTGGAGAGATAGCAAGTACAGAAATTCCACCCAAAGAACTGACGGTAACAGATCAACAGTGAGCACACCAAGAGAAACAGCAGATTTGCCTCAAAGAAAAGGCATCGGTACCGGGGAAAGCCTTTCAGCTTCTCATAAAACATCAGACCATTATGGGAGCTCAACACTTATTTTAATAAAAAGGTATCTTTGTGTAGAAAAACTAGTCTCTCAGATAACCACGTTTTCTCAGCATTCAGAGATAGGTTATCACAATAGGAGAAAACAAAGAAGTGGGATGCGCTCTTCATCTTGAGTCACAATATCGGTGGGAAGGTGAGTTTTTGCATATGGAAAAATTAAAGCAATATTGAGTCACACTGTAAAATACTTTTAAAACCCTTTGTCTAATATCTGAAGATTCTATGGAGAAAAAAAAAAAGATGTATGACCATAACCAAGAGGTAAAAAATTGAGTTTAGAGGGTTTTTGTAGTTAACGGGGGTGTGGGGGGGAGATGGGCAGTGACAAAGGACTTGAGGTTTGGAACCTGGGAAGAGCTGATAAAATGTTTTTCTGTGCAAACAAAAAGCCAAATCCTTTTTAACTGTTCCCTGAAGTGATTTTCTGTAAGCATCAAAAGTCTAAGACCAATAGGATTTTGTACTCTGTCATTAAAGTGTTTGGGAAATTTTGAGTCAAATATAGATTTGTTTAAAAAAAAAAACCCAGAAATTGTTTTTCTGATTCTTTTCACAGCAAAAAGACTCTATGGGAGACAATGAAGAGAAAAGCAAAAATTACCCATAATACTGTGGCAGAGAGATAATCAGTATTAACATTCTGGTGTGTACTCTTCTGAACATTTTTCTATGCATGTGCACATGCATGTTAACATACACTTTTTTACAAAAATGAAATCATACCAGGCATATTGCTTTTTCATGGATTTTTTCCTTAATAATATTTCATTTTGCATCTCAATAAATATAGGTTTAAATGAGTATAGTGAGTTATGTTCCCCCAAATTTCATGTCCATCCAGAACCTGAGAATGTGACCTAATCGGGAAATAGTGTCTTTGAAATTTTAATTATTTAAGGGTCTTGAGATGAAATCATTCTTTTTCTTTTTTTTTAAGATTTTATTTATTCATTTGACAGAGAGAGATAGTGAGAGCAGGAACACAAGCAGGGAGAATGGGAGAGGGAGAAGCAGGCTTCCCACCAAGCAGGGAGCCCGATGCGGGGCTCGATCCCAGGACCCTGGGATCATGACCTGAGCCGAAGGCAGACGCTTAACGACTGAGCCACCCAGGCGCCCCAAGAGATGAAATCATTCTGTACATAGGGTCCTTAAATCCATTGACTGGTGTCCTTATAAGGAAAAAGAGGGGGATTTGGACATAGAGAGGCCCATGTGAAGACAAGACAGAGCTTGGAGGATGCTGCCACAAGCCAAGGAACAGCTGAAGGCACCAGAAGTGGGACGAAGCAAAAAATGTCCCCCTCCACACCCCCCCCCACTGCCAGAGCCTTCAGAGGCAGTGTGGCCCTGCTAATACTTTGATTTGGGACCTCTGGCCTCCAGAACAGTGATAGAAGAAATTCCTCTGGTCTTTTTTTTTTTTTTTTAATTTTTATTTATTTATTTGACAGAGAGAGAGATAGCGAGAGCAGGAACACAAGCAGGGGGAGTGGGAGAGGGAGAAGCAGGCTTCCTGCCGAGCAGGGAGCCCGATGTGGGACTCGATCCCAGGACCCTAGGATCATGACCTGAGCCGAAGGCAGACGCTTAACGACTGAGCCACCCAGGCGCCCGAAATTCCTCTGGTCTTAAGCCACCCAGTTTGTGGAAACTCCTTATGGCTGTCCTAAGAATCCCATACAATTAGCATTTTTCTTGGCTGCACAGCATTTATTGTATTCCATTCCACGTGGAGGTACCACAAGGAGTGTAATATAGTGATGGACATTGTTGGTGGGCATTTAGGTTGCTTCCAATTTTTCATTATCGCAAATAACACCGCAATGAACATTTTTGTTCAGGCAACTCTGTGCCCTTTTATGAGGAGGGAACATAGCTTAATGGTTAAGAGCATAGCATGGGTCCCAAAGCCAGAGTCACACTGCCTGGATTAGAATTTGGGCTGCATTACTTATTAGCTCTTACCTGAGGAGTAACTTAGCTGGAGATATGCTGTTATATGGAAAGATTTTTTTTACAATGTCTGACATACAGTAAGTACTAAAGACATGTTTCCTATTTATATTATCGGAGATGGATAATTCTTTCTAGTTCAAAGGAGAAGTACATTTTCAAAAGTCAAATGCAATCAGAAAAGGCTTAGGAATAAATCTAATAAGCACCAGAGTTCACTTTTGTTCACAGGCATACACACTTTCATAGAAAAATTAGAGCGGAAAGACTATGAATACTTAATTTCTAACACCTTCGACAAAACAAAGAAAGCACATTAGGAATTTATTGCCATTGACTTTGAAAAGGTAATTGTTAATTGTTCAACACACTGTCACTTAAATCAAACTACCTCTAATTTCAACCCTGGTTCTGCCACCTTTTAATCTGGAGGACATTACTAAACTTCCAAGCTCCTGCATTTTTCAATCACATTATGGGATAGTTATTTCAATCTCATTAGGACTATTAGAAAAGTAAACTGAGGTACTTTATGAAAGTGCCTAGTATAAAACCTGGAACATAATAGAGGCACAAAATAGTATACTACTATCACTAAAAAAATTAATGTCTAAGGAAACTCTGGGGAATAGTCTATTGAATAAAGAAGACAAATCTAAGACACTGGCAATCACTTCACAGATGAATAAGGAATAACAGTGGTCTACAAAGCTTTTTGACCATGTACCCAATAAGTGAAAAAAAAAATTTGCACCATGCTCCTCCAACATATGGATATTTAATTATAAGTTATAAACACGTATGATGGTTTCCATATGCACATTATAAAACTCAAAACTAGAAATGTAAAGGGACGAGATGAAATTTTTAAATTCCGGCTTTTTCTTTCCATAGTCCAGTGGATCATCTTGAACACCCACCACCTTGGGTTCATGCATTTCAATTTAAAGATTCCTGATGAGGGGCGCCTGGGTGTCTCAGTCTTTAAGCGTCTGCCTTCGGCTCAGGTCATGATCCCAGGGTCCTGGGATCGAGCCCTGCATCGGGGAGCCCCGCATCGGGCTCCCTGCTCAGCGAGAAGCCTGTTTCTCCCTCTCCCACTCCCCCTGCTTGTGTTCCCTCTCTCGTTGTCTCTATCTCTGTCAAATAAATAAGTAAAACCTTTAAAGAAAAATACAGATTCCCGATGATAAAATATTCTCAACTACAAGATGGTATAGAGATGGAATGGGTGCAAGGATTTTCGGATCACTAAATGCACATGGAACTAACCAGCAAAACATTTCTGGATCACGTGAATACCTATCTGTCTGGTACATGGCCTGTTGCTCATTTTTCAAGATTTGGTTCTAAGTCCAGCCCCTGCATGAGATTTCTGGCACTTCCAGATAGAACTGATAACTGCTTCCCTTGAACTGCCCCCTACCTATACAGAGATCTAGCATGCATCTAGAACACCTGATTGCATTTACTAGCTTCTGTGTCTCTCTCCCCATCTTGAACATCTGCTTCTCAAAGGCAGGGATCCTGTCATATTCTTCACTGATTTTCAAGTATTTGATATACAGTACGACCTGAATAAATACTTACTAAATGAATGAGCTAACAAAACTAGATAGCTATACAGTTCATAAAAATTAGTACGTCCTGGAAGCACATAGAAGGAAAAAAAGAAAACGCTATGAAATGTTAAGTACAGCCTCTTCAACATAAGAGCATGTTTAATTAGATGGTAATGTCTGACTTTGTTAGGAGCAAATTTCACAGAATTTCCCAGTGAATTCTCCAGATACTGCAATGGAATTCTTGGTTGCTTCGCTCCTCTGCACAGCTCTCCTCTGCTCTACAGAGGAGGGAAGTTAGGCCTGGATGGGGATGTTTATGTACTTGCTAATCATACGTTTGTTTTCCCTCCAAGCTCAGTTCTGCCTGCCAAGAATAGCTCAGGATGACAATCATTTTCATGCTTTCAGTCCAACAAAGGCTCCAGAAGGAAAGGAAGAAGGGAAAAAAGCCAGAAGTTAAACATCAACAACAATGAGGAAAAAGAAGAAAATAAGTTTAAATAACCTGCTCCCATATTTTGCTATCCCATCTTGGCATTTTAGTACTCCTGTTCACCTGAAATTGAAACATTGTGGGGCTGTTGGGAACAGTAGACTTTAAATAGCTACAAGAAATAAGAAGACTCCATTCCACCCTACACTTACACCCTTCAAGCGTCACTTGAGTTTTTAAATCTCTCTCTCACCAACCCCCTTTGTCTTTCATGTGAACTTGAAGCCATGACTAGAAAATGTTCACAGTATTTATTCCTATGTCTGTTTCTTTAAAGCATTGTTTTCCAAAATGGGTTCCATGACACGTTCATCGATGCTTCATGGAAAAAGATTCTGTGGTGAAATGTTTGGGAAATTCATGGTTATGCAAGTTAAACAGATTTCTTTGCAACAGGCCTTCTCGTGTCCTTTAATTTTCTGACTTACCTGGTCAATCTCTAGGAGGAAGCATAGTTCACACCAAAGAACCCTCTCTTTCCAGAATCATCTGGCCAAACTAGTGTTCTGATTAATGCACTTTTAGAAATAGCACACTTTTGGGAACCCTCTTACACTGTTGGTGGGAATGCAAGCTGATGCAACCACTCTGGAAACCAGTATGGAGTTTCCTCAAAAAGTTAAAAATAGAGCTACTGTATGACCCAGCAATTGCACTACTAGGTATTTATCCAAAAGACACAAACATAGTGATTCGAAGGGGCACCTGCACCCCAGTGTTTATAGCAGCAACGTCCACAATAGCCAAACTATGGAAAGAGCCCAGATGTCTATCGACAGATGAATGGATAAAGAAAATGTGGTATATATATATTCAATGGGATATGATTCAGCCTTCAGAAAGAATGAAATCTTGCCATTTGTAACAACATGGATGGAACTAGAAGGTATTATGCTAAGCGAAATAAGTCAGTCAGAGAAAGACAAATACCATATGATTTCACTCAGGTGGAATTTAAGAAACAAAACGGATGAACATAGAGGAGGGAAGGAAAAATAAAATAAGATGAAAATAGAGAGGGAAGCAAACCATAAGAGACTCTTAACTATAGAGAATGGACTGAGGGTTGCTGGAGGGGAGGTGGCTGGGGGGTGGGGTAACTGGGTGATGGGCATTAAGTAATGAGCACTGGGTGTTGTATGCAACTGATGAATCACTGAACTCTACCTCTGAAACTAATAATACAGTATATAGTAATTAAATTGAATTTAAATAAAAAATTAAATTAAAAAAAAAGAAATGACACCCTTTTGGTTTAGCATTTGGCTTGAACTGGGAGCTCCTGTCATCAGAGACACAGACATTTAGAACTACCTCGGTCATATGGATTGGTGTGCAGCTCTTGACAACAGAGAGAAAACACTGTAAATGAACTTTCCCAGATAGTCATACAATGAATTTCATTCTTCTGTGAGCTGACACCTCTGTACCCTGGAGCCTGAAATGCCAATCCTGCAAAAAGAGATAGGCTAGAAACTCAGGCTGGTAGAAGAGCCAAAGGACCTAAATGGGGCACCGTGGTTTTAGGAATAAGCATCTCAGGACCTATTTGTGCATTTAATCTCTCAGCAATCACTTGTCAGAAGAGGAAATGCCCTTCCCCCTTGGGCTGCTGTCATGGAGAAGCTCATTTTTTTCTATTTTTACTCCCACCCACCCCAACACAGAACCTTCCTACTATACATAGCCTTTGTTTAGTGTTCCCACCAAGAATATCACCTCTCTGCCTAATTCCTAGAGTCTTCAATCTCCTGCTACTGCATGAAGACTTTCCTTCCCACCCACATTAACACTCCTACCTCCTTTCTCTAAATACCCATACTACTTAATGGCTACGCCAGAGGTGAGTAAAGCTTGGTCCTCCAGGCAAATGCAGCCTGCCAGCCATTTTTGCAAATAACAATTTCACTGGGACACAGCCACACCATTAATCGAAGTATTGTCTATAGCTGCTTTCTCTCTACAAGGGCAGAACTGAGTTGTTGAGCCAGAAATCATATAATATGTAAACCTAATATAATTATTATCTGTCCTTTACAGAAAAATTTGCCAAACTCTATACTGTTTCTTTAGTACTTCTCAGATACAGACTCACTTTGTGCTGGGACTCATACTTTTGATGTTTCTGAATGTCTTCTCAGTGAGTCTTAAGCCCGCTAAGGACAGGGTCTATGATGTGTACATTTTTTCAGTCCTTTGTAACACCTAGCCCAGAATAGGTTATCAATAAACATTAGTTCATCAATGGATTTTTTTAATGGATTTTTTTGAATGAGTACAATTTTCCCAAATTCTCCCGTAAGATATTCCTGGTACTGAAAAAGAGAGAGTAAATAATATCATATTATTTTCATGTCATTTCAGCCTAGTGGTTTGCAGTGGGAAGTGGGCACAGGCTATTTACATCGGTTCACTTCAAGTTTTCTCTGAAAATAAAAATAAAACCTCAGGGGAACATTTCTTCCTAGTAATCTGGAAAATATTATACTCTCTATACACAAATTGCACAACTTTACTACTTTCCCCCATTCTACTATATACTGATTCCAGCTACCTCCAAACAGCTACCACACACACACACACACACACACACACACACTACCGAAGGGTCTGTGAGCACTAGCAGATAGAATGTGGACAGGCAGAAATTGATCAATATAGTTTTCTGATGGCCACCATAGTGATCTTGCTAATGGCCACTTGGTGAAATGAGTGGCCTGGCTGAGACCTGGGTTCCCAGCAAGGACTGGTCTCCAATGGCCTCTCATTTGAATACTACAGGTTGCCTATGTATATGAGCCTCAGATAGATCCAACTGGAGGAGACAAGAAGCTCTTTTGCATGGCCATATTTTCTAGTCTGCAGACTTCTCCAACTGGCATTTGTCAAGGCAAATGAAAATCCTAAGTTAAAAGTCATAAAAGCCAACAAGGAAATTCTCCTCATGATTAGCAGCTTGTCTACTCTCAGATGGGGTTCAATCAGCCACTCAAAGTGCTTATTTAGCTTGTTCGGTGCCAAGAAGTGGGTCCTAAAGTTGTGTGCCTGGTTGACGCACACACATCTGCATTCTTATGGCTCCAAGTGGTTGTATGTGCTGGGCTGAATTATGACTTTATGTAAATCCACCTGCAATTTGTTCTCTACCCATGAATACAATTGGCTGGGGAAAAAAGGAAGGCAACATTCTCAGAGGTCTCCTGCAGCAAGCCTCCAGCTCCACGACTTCCATTCAGGCCTACTCATCTTGGTTTCTGAATAAGTGTGAGGACCGACTTGGAGTTAGGGGTGATGTGATCTTCCCCTAGTCTGGCCTGGGACTGGTGGCCCAAGCAGAAAGAGTCCAATCTTTTGATTGTGAAATTACAGCAGCTGGTATGTTCGAATCTGCAGACAGCAGCCTTTTTGTAATATTAACAGTTTTCCGTAGTTATAATTCTCATGGTGTCTGCTGGTGGAGACATGATAGGACTTATTCATAGAATTTACACTCTAGTGTTTTGATAAATATATAACATGTTGAAAAGGAGTTTTGTGAAAAAGTAAACGTTATTCATCAGGGCTTTGTTTTCTTTTACATTTTGCTTTCAGCTGAGCAATATTATAAGTTGTGTGATGATTTTTATTTGTTTTTCATTTATTCGGCTTTCTTTCTAGATCCTATACCTAACTCAATCCAAATAAGAACAGCACCAAAACAACCCTAAATATGGCATAGGGGGAAATGTGTATATCCTTTTCTTTATATTATCTTTTGTTCACATCCTGAGGGCTACGGAAGGCAGAATGTGGTGAGGTGCTATTTTATAGCATGTTTAATGCTTATCAGTAATTTTTCCCCCTGACCTTCTGCCTCAGACAATTAATTTTCTTGAATTGCTCACACACCAGAAGAACATTAGTGGGGAAAAATAATGTTAGTACTAGTGAATATAATCTTGGAAGAAAAGCTGTGCAATTATTCAAAGACCTAATCTTATCTCTTGTTTCATTTTTATATCACAAGTCTACATTTAAAAGTATTAGATATACCGTCCTGCTGTCCCATACCTTCAAACCCCAGTAAATAAATGCTGCTAAGTGCCACCAGGAGTGAAAGAGCTTGTAATGAGAAGTGTGAGGAGATATGTGCTCCATTCATCATTCTGTTCAGTCCAATATTGAGGCTCTTGTTATCAGCAGGATTCGTGGTGGTGTCATTGGGGCCGGAATAAATCTTCTGTCAGTGTGGGTCGGACTGATGCCCTATTAAAACTCTGCTTTCACCTAATCACAGAATGACCTTTCGATGTCTTTAATTAACCTCTGACCTGAACTATGCCAATGTCTTGTTGGTAGGTAAATCTATGGCATGACATTTGCTTATGACACTGCATTTGTCTTGGTTTAATCATCATACCTTTTGGATTATGGCTTGAATGAAATACAGTCGGGATCCCTGCTAATAGTTGGATTAATTTTTAAAAGGTTAGAACATAATATTTTCCTCTGAGCTCCCAGTGATATCTTTGCCGACATTTCCCCCTCGGGAGTGGGGGTCCCCCATTAAAGTAAATTCAGGTGAGCCTTCAATTTCACCAACGTCATTTTTTCTACGCAAAGTTATTTCTTTTGAATGGCCTGGGGAGCCAGAAGCATTCTAGATCCTACAGATGACTTTAAAGCTTTAAAATATGAGCTATCCTCACTTGTCCAAGACAATAGAATGCAGCAGTAGCATGGGGTTAAAAGAAAGAAAGGAGGGAGGGAAGGAGGGAAGAAGCAGGGAAGGAAGACTTTCATCTCACTTTGGGAATGTGTTTTTCAACTCCGTAATATATGTGTGCCTCAGATCTTGAGACTTCCTTGAATAATAAAATCTCATTCATATCTCATTCCTCCACTCAGAGGAACCTTGTTGGTGACCTCCTATCTGAATTAGTCACTATTACAAATGTAAAATATTTATAAAGAAATACACTTTTCTTACACACAATCGTAGTTATAAATTGATTGAAGTGGTTACTAATTCATTTAAACTGAGTAAGTCTTTTAAAATGGCAAGTTGGGATTGGCTTATAAATCATGACATTACATGAATAAAATAAAAGTTTTGAGCTACCTAAGATTTATCTAATTTTATATTCAATCAGAAGCCCCATGAAGGGTTTAGACTAGATGATCTCTCAGGTTTTTCTCAGTTGTAAAAGTACATGATTCAGTGTCTCAATATTATAAATTCTAAGTTTATTGAGTCTGAATTCAAAAGGTTTTCCTGCCTTTAAAATACAATTTAAAAGTTATATTGTAAAGACTTTTGGAGCTGGAAGTTTTCAAGTGTCCCACCTGCTTTGCTCTCCTCCCTGCCCTTTCCTCCCATCTGAGCCTTGTAAGGTGTGGAGAGTAATTCCTACCAGTAGAATCTTTTGGAGATTAGAAAAAATGTATCTATGGCACCCAAAACAGTGACTGGCACGCAGTGATTCCCAATTCATTCTGGATGCTGGTGGATCTGTTAGTATCTGCAGAGTTTGCCGAGAGATATTACCTCCTCAGATTGATGCACTAGCCCTCCCCTAATCTCTTTTCTTTAAAAATTATACGATTTAATGGTTAACAACTTTGGAGTCACCTCAGGGTTCAAATACCTGCTCTATCAGCAACTTACTCGCTGTATGATCATGACTTTACTTAACCTTCCACAATTTCTCGTCCATAAAGTGGGAAAATAATCGTACCTAATTAATAGACCTATTGAATGAGATAATACATGGGAGTCACTGTGTCTGCTCCATATTTTATCTCCATTACCTAACATACTACCTGGCACACAGTGAGTGAGCACTCAATAAATACTAAGATTTAACTATTAGGTAAAATTGTTCTATTAATTTAATTATATATTAATATTATCCATGTATTATCCATCACCGTCATCATCAATGAACTCGTTCTGATTCTAGCTCACATCTCCTTTAGTTTAGAAGTGGTAGTTACATATTTTAACAAAAGTGGGCTTTGGTTAGGTCCAAGGCTGAAGTCGAGAAATGGTAACTACTAATGATATAATCTCTTCTGCTTAAGTATTCATCATTTAAGAAGTATTTACTGAGTAGCTATTATGTGTCAGGCTCTGGGGATATAATAGAAGGGTAGAAGACACACAGTCCCTGCTGTTATAGAGCAAAGAGTTTATGAGAGAAAGATTGATGTTAATCAAAGAAGGACACTAATAAAGGAACAATTGTGTCACCTGGCCAAGGACCATGGCAGAGAGCTACACAACTCTATGAGTGGGCTTTGCCATAGTAAGGGAAGTGCATGAAGGAGGAATAGCAGAGGATAAAGAAGCCTAACCAATGGGGATTTATATGCCATGTTATAAAATTTTTGTTTTATCCCAATATAATAGGAAGTAGGGGATAGTGCATTATGAGCTTTGGGTTTCCAAAAGCTTACCTTGATGACCATGTGGAGAGTAAGTCTGAAGGAGACAGGTGAATATGTTAAATATTACTGTTTTACATTGCACAAAACCCCGAAGAAGTAAACCATTATGATTCTTTCTTTGAATCTCAGAAAAATTAGGTTAGGTTGATACCTTCTTATTAGGCACAAAAAGGTAGAGGAAAGAGACCCCCAAATATGTAAAGCTTTCCTTTTACAGTTAGTATCAATACTAAGGACCAAGAGGTACCACATAGGCCTCTGAAATCCTCCTTTGCTACTTTTGCTATAACTACAAGAGAACAAGGCTGTCCATGTTTACTACCTCATATTATGGGCAGTCACCTGCTCTCTAATTGGAGGGTTACATGCCAAGCCAATAACCTCATAAAGCCTCACTGGTTATTATGCTGATGGGGCTGGGCTATAAAACGCAATTAGAGTTACAAAACTCACCTCTAAACAAGGTCCAACAAGGGCAGAGGAAGAAAACCACCTCTGGATAGAAAGCTCTCAGGGCAAGCAACCTCTTAAAGAGGTAAAGTGGCTTTATTCATATTTCCTTCTGCAAATATTTATTCAATTCTTATTGTGCAGCAGGTACCTTGCAGGTATTACATGGTAAACTAAGCCCAGCCTTGAGGGGGACATCTGCTATGTGATTTAAAGGGAAAAGTTAGCATTTATGAATCTACTCTGTATTTGATATTGATTTGGTCATCAAGACAACTCCACAAAGTAGAAATAATGATCTCTGCTATGGGAGAGTTAGGATTTGAACCTAGATCCATTGACCACAAAGCCTTTGCCTTTCCATTACACCATGCTATTTGCCAAGAAGGTGCCCCTTTCCAGAGATAGCTCCCCAAGGAGGGGAAGCTACCAAGATTCACCCTCTCTCCAGTGCCCCCTTTTTAAAGCCACAAGAAGGTTTCTGGATCTCAGCACCACTGACATTTAGGAGCGGATAATTCTTTGCTGTGTGGGCCTGTCCTGTGCACTGTAGGATGTTTAGCAACATTCCTGGCCTCTAGCTACTTGGTTCCAGGAGCACTCCATTTGTGATGACCAAAGCTGTTTCTGGAGAGCACAACTGTCCCTGGTAGAGAACCAGTGGTAGAGAATAAAGGCAAGAGGACAAAAGACTGGACTCTGAGGTCAACCAGGATTTAAAAGGAAGGCTGAGGAAGAGAAACTAGTGTGAACGATCAAGAGGAGACTTTCAAGAAAGAAATGATTGGGAAAGTCAGCTGCTCTAGAAAAGCTACATAAGATATGAACAGAAAAAAAATCTTTTAATTTGGTGATGAGGAGGTTTCTTGGTGAGTACACGAAGATGAGTTTCAGAGGGCTAGGGGAGGAGGACGCTGGAGGCTGGAGGAGGGCAATAAATGGAATACATGGGATGGAGTTAGTGAGAATGAACTCTCCTTTCAATGAGCTTAAGAACACTGTAGAAGTGATGTGCAAATGCTGAGCCCAGGGCTTAAGAGCCCAGAGGTATCTACTTTCTGTAACTTGGTATATTCTCCGGAAGCCCCAAACAGCTATATAAGAAGTCCCAGCACCCCGAGGCCACCATGCTATGATCACAGTCTCAACTGAACCCCACCTTCCACCTTCCCTGCCAAGTGGCAGACATGCAACTGAAGTCATTTGGAGCCTCTAGACCAGCCCACCCACCAGCTGAAAGCTACTGGGGGCAGGATTGCCCAGCTGAGTGAGCCCTGCCTAAATTCCTGAGCTACAAAATCATGAGATACTATAAAATAGGAAGTTTTAGGATGATGGTTTTTTTACCCAGAAGTATGTACCTGGACCACACTGCAGTGCTCATCCCAGTTGTCTTCTCCCTTCCATGAGATTTAAGGAAGAAGAATGTTAGACTAAATGCCATCCTGTCCCCACTGCTCTGACAGTAACTGCTAAGCATGAGTTTTATGCTATTAGCATGTGATGCTCAAGCACTCAGACTCTAGAGTCATACAGACCCAAGTTTAATTCTTGGCTTCTCTACTTTCTAGCTGTGCAAAATAGGGGTGATTAAAGGTCCTATTCATAGAAGCACCAAGCTTGAGTGTGTTGTGTTTCCTATAAAGTGCTGACACAGTGCCTGACACAATAAATGTTTGCTAAATGTTAGCTCTTACTTAAGTAATGGATTTTTCCATCAAAGGAGAGCAAAACATCACATGCTTTATAAAATGACCTGACTTCAACTTCATAGAAGTTTTCACTAACTTCATCCCTCCCAACTACCAGAACTAATGGGACCTTCTACCCATACCTTATGCTTCTTTATAACCACAACCACAGCCAAGTCTGATCCTATTGGTCTTCTTGTGGCTTCCAACCTCCAGTTCTCACTGTTTGACCTACAACCCCTCCCCCCCCAACACACACACCAAGAAAATGCCTCTAAACCACAAGTCCTCCTATGGGAAATGTTAAGTATTAAGGGATTGACTTCTGAATGTCTTTTTAGCAACCACAAAAATTTCAGTTCCAATTTGTGTGACGTGTGAATTACTCCTTTGGAAATAATTAGAAAAAAAGGAGAAAACTAACTAGGTATTGGGGATAGAAAAGAAAGAATAAAGTAGAAGTCACTGGAAGAATAGAGATTTTTGTAATGAAACATTGGGAACTCTGAAAGGAAATGGAAAAAAAGGAGAAAATACCTATTTCTGCCAGGATGCAAAGGGCTGAGCTGTGTATGAACAGGGCCAAGGGCAGAGTTGAGGCTGTAATCCTGGCAACTAGACAGATATTTCAAATATACCAAATTAGCCATGAAGACAGCCCAAGGCTTTTTCCATCTCGGCCACCCAAACTACTCTGCACTTCTGAACCCACAGGGGACCCAGGATCTTGGAAGTAAGAGTTAATGATTCTGTCATAACATTAACAAACATTGAACATTTAAGTAGAGGACAACGCACAGAGAAAAATGCCTTGTATAATGCATATTATCTGAAAAACTAATTTATAAACATCTCATTGATCTTCTCCAGGAGGGAACTCCTGCAAAGTTGTTAATAAGCAGTGAGGGTTAAGACAACATTAATTATACAGCAACCATCATAACTAATTTAAATGGGTGAATTGTCACCAGAAATTTATTTAGTGTGCTTTTTTACCTTCCCAAACACAAAAACAGAAGGTAAATGACAACCTCGGACCTTTAAGGCCAATTTTCACATTGTCAAAAGTTTCTTATCTTCCATGGGCTTTTCAAGAAGAGGACCGAGGATTGACATTAGTGTGTATGGAGAGTGGTGGGGGGAGGGGCCATACTAGGAATACGTGGATTTAACAGAGTGGTGGTAGCCCCTCGCTAGGTACTCCATCAGACTCTCCCAATGGGAACAGGCCGACTTTGTAAAAACAAATTGATCTGATGCCTTTTGAGTCAAAGTACTCCAGATGTGTCTCTTTCACTGGGAACTATTCCTTGTGACCACAGAGCAGAGAGCCATGGACCAACTACTTCATATTTGCAGAGGTTCTTCTGAGTATTACACTGACTCCACTCAGCCCCATTTAGACCTCCCTCCCTCCCTCCCTCCAACCAGGGCTCTACCTGGTGGGGTTCTCCTGTGAGCGAGGAACAGAAGGAGGAGCAGTCAGATCTCATATTCATAAAGGGCCTGAAGTTTAGACTTTTGACATTTTCTCCAAGCAAATTTATATAAACACTATATTTTTTGGAGTGTATGTAAACATTCAAAATCTACTGCATATGTACCCCCAGCTTAGGCATCTCTTCATTTTTGGTATATCTGATCCTCAAAAATGGAGTGGTCTGGTTCTTTCCATCTGTGGGAACCCCCAACCAACCCAATAATCACCTACAGCTCTTTCCCCAAAATATTGAAACTTCTCAAATGAAGGGAGCTAGATAGATGTTAAGCTGAGATTGGGAGTGATAAATGAATATGCAGTGGGCATATGTAGGTCAAAAGGAAGATACTAAATTCTATTCCATTAAGTCCCACTAGAAGGTATATCCCTCAAGAGCTGGGGCTCAATCTTTCATCTCTATATCCTTAATTCATAGTACAGTGCCTAGAACACAGTAGGAGCTCAATGCATGTGTGTCAAACGGGTGAATGAATGAATGAATGAACAACACTAGCCCGGACAGACTATTCTTTATGCAATATATGATACTGTCAAATTCAACTGCCTGCAAGGGAATCATTTGTCTATGGAGTAGGCAAATTTTCAATCTGAGGCTGACTTCAAGCCATTGCTCAGACCACATGCCCAGCTAAAGGAACATAAATGATTCTTAATATCCTACCAAGGAAAGCGTAAGTGGGAGAAGGAGAGCTTCGGCTGGAAAAATCAGAGCATATTCCCAAACCAAAGAGAAATTCCTTTTGGATTGTCAATTATTTGGGATTACCTGGGCCTGGGTCACAGATCATTGGTGTGGATAATCAAGAATTGACTGCTCATGTAGATGTTAAGCCTGCTTGGACTCGGGCATCCCCCAGTGGCCTGATTACAGCCTCCACTACTCCCCACCACACAGAGCTCAGGGTAGGAGGTGTAAATGCACAGCAAAGTTGGGGGCAGGGACCTTTGACTAATGCCCTCAAAGATTAGAGTCTCCCCCAGAGCTGTAGGAATGAAGTGGGCTTTGTCATGCACTCGAGAAGCAGAGCAAAGGGTGACAGGAGTGAGGGCATCATAGAAGAGAAAATCAGGAATCGTCTATGACAGTTGCGTTTTCTTAGTTGCTACAATCTCAGAATAGTCTATCCTAATCCATCACCTGTATTCAAAGCAGGGACAAATACGAGCAAAGCTGAAGAGTCGGGAATCCTGCTTTGGGCACTGCCACCCATTGTCCTCACTGCTTTGTCCCTGCCACTTGGCCTCCACTGGTGTCCATTAGTTGCTCAGGGCCTTTCCCCAACAGCTTTCTCTAGGGATGATCTACAGTCCCAGCCTCTCCTCCTGCCTGATAGCCAATTTCCTGCTCCACATTCTGTTCTGCCAAAGGCCTGCCCTCATCTCTCAAAGGTTAAAGCTAAGACAATTTGATAAATTAACCTGGGCTTTCAGATTCATGTGTTAATGGGCACTCTTTCTAATAAGAGTATTCAGAAGACCTTTGCCCATTTGTGTTGACCATCTAATGGAGTGGGCCCGAAGGAAGGCAGCATTGGGAGGGGGCGGGTGGTGTCAGCCCGAGGGAGGATATTTTGGGGATCTGTGAACTGAGGCTTGCAAGACACTTCTGGCTTCCTCTAGATGGATCTGTCTAGAGGCAGGTGACGATCAGGATTTCCAGGACTGAGGGACAAGTCTAGGATGTCACTTGCTATTTTTCTACCCTAGGGGGCTCTCCTGAAAGCATTTTAGATGGTTTTCACTTTATCCTTGTAGTTTCCTGAGAGTACTTAAGCAAACACAAAGAGGGACAATTTGAGAGATTATACGTAACATCAAAATCAATACTGAGGAAGGGGCCCACCAGGAACTGCAAATTCAGGGGCCCATTCTATGAAAGGAAAGCACTGAGAACACAGAAACAGAGGGTCTGCCCCCGCAGTTGAGCTGTTTAAAGGAGTCCTTAGCCTCACCAGAAAGAGTGGGATAATTTATACGTTAACATTTTCTTTTAATGTGGATAGCATTTTCCTCATTTATAGTTAATTAGGTTAAGCATGCATGGGGAGCGAGGGAGAAAGGCTTTTAGTGATGCTCTAAATGATTAGTAATTTGAATAAAGTAAAGAACCTCTCTAAAAGATCGCGCACTGGCACATATTAAGTGGGTCCACTCTGACGTGGAAAATACTGTGGTAATTAAAGCACCAAGATGAAAAGATACAGAATGTGCTAAATATTTCAAACAGGTTTTAAGCCATATGTACGTGTAATATAAATGGCATCAGAACAAATGGCTAAAGACTGAACATATTGGATATTTGGTGTCCTGGGAGCCACCTTTGGTCCTGGAGTCACACCAACATGCCAGGGCCCAGGGACAAAGTGGCAGTGACGAGCTTCAGGTTTCTCATTTGTAAGACCAGAATAATAGTAGTGCCCTCCCTCACCTTGGTGGTGTCATTATGATGAGAGATAATGTATGTGTTTCACTTTAGCCAATAGTGGGCTCCCGTAAGTTAATAACAAATATTGTTGTAAGATCAATACCATCCCTCCTTTGTTTGACTGAGTCAAACACTTTAGGCGTGCTTTTCTTGTCTTCTTCCTTTTTTAAAAAAAATTATTTGTTTATTTGAGAGAGAGAGAGCAAGCAGGGATAGGAGCAGAGGGAGAGGGACAAGCAGACTCCAGCGCTCAGCGCAGAGCCAGATGTGGGGCTTGATCCCGCGACCGTGAGATCATGACCTGAGCAAAAATCAAGAGTTGAGACGCTTCACCGACTGAGCCACCTAGGTGCCCCTCCTCTCTTCTTCTTTTTAAAGAATCCAGACTCTTAAATTTATGGCAGCTAATCTCATGCAAACAAGGTGGAACTCCTTACGTATATGGTTTTCCCCCTAACACTAACCTAGTTGGAAGAGTTCCAAGTACTGCTTCTTTACCAATAATTTTCAACAAATAGAAATATAAGCAACAGGGCACCTGGATGGCTCAGTCAGTTAAGCATCTGCCTTTGGCTCAGGTCGTGATCCCAGGGTCCTGGGATCGAGTCCCCCGTCGGGCTCCCTGCTCAGTGGGGAGCCTGCTTCTCCCTCTGCCTCTGCCTCTCTGCTTCTGTTCTCTCTCTCACTCACTCTCTCTCTCTCTCTTTCAAATAAATAAAATCTTAAAAAACATATATAAGCAACAGAAAGTTTTTACCACAGTTTGCAGGACATAGTTTATTCCTATCACACCGCATCAGCTTTAGGCAGTCCTAGCATGTCCACCAATCTTTGTGTTCTATGCTCAGAGAGGCCAGTGAGTGTGGTGTCAAATGCCCCAGGGAACTTGGCCTGGTCCCGGCTTCATCAACCCCTATCTGTGTGATCTGTGGCTCTTTTCCAGATTCTCTGGACCTCTGTTTCACTCTCCATAACATGGGGACTGCCTTCATAAGTAAATACAATTATTTAAGTGCAAGAATTCTAAGTCTCCATCCACAGGTCAAAGAATTATTTTTCTAGACATAAAGTTTTAATGGCTTAAAAAGACCATGTGCTCCCCACATTTCTCTGGTTGCTTCTCTCTCAAACTCCTTCTCCTTTATCAGCCTTCTCGTGAGGGGACCTGTAAGATTCTTCTGAGTGGAAAGAGTGTGGGCTGTGAAGCCCAGTAGACCGAAATTTGAATCTCCGTGCTTCTATTACAGGCCACGGGAGCTTCGGCAAATGGCTTTGTGGTGGTCTGGGGGCCTCGGTTTGCTCCCTTGGCTGAAACAGCACAGGGCTCACTCACTCCCAAGGTCAGCATGAGGATAAAATAAGGATAAAGAGGGCCTGTCACATAGTTGGTATGGACCAAGTTTTAGTTCCTTTCCTTCCAACAAGTGAACAGGGAAACTGGTGGATTTTCAACCCCCCATCCCCGTGGACTCTCACAGAGGCCCCTGGACTCATCAGTAAAAGGATTATTTTTAACGATCTCTCACACACACACATACACACACACACACACACACACACACACCCAGACAATACCTACCCTCTCCCGCCTTGCGCACTCTCTCCAGAAATGAAGCCTGCTTAAGACCATTTAAAAGCAGTGTTCAGACCTTGGTGGGGAGGGGGTCACTGCCTTCCAGATTGCTTGCCACACAACTGCCTTCAGGCAGCTGGCTGGATGAGGAAAAGGTGATTCTTTTTTCCATTGTTTTAATTTAATTCTAATTGAATGTATGGTTGGAGATGCCTTAAATGGACTCTTTTTTTTCCTGGTTAAATTTCCTTGGGGAGTGTACCCCAAGACCTCTCTCTTTGTGATAACTTATTCTGGCCAGCAGAGCCAGGGTCTATTTATTACATCTCCCAGGCACCCCCCTCCAAAGCTCTGGCAGGAGGGGCCCCTCCGCAGTTGCTGATGACTAGGGAATTACTCAAGTGTGAACTGTTTCACTGTCTGTCACTTTGCTCATTAGGTAAGTGAGAAAATGTATCTATGGCTCTGTCTCACGGTCCTCATTAGCTTAGCAGCACATTTTTACTTCCCTTATTTGTTTTAAAGATGAATGCATAAGAAACAGTAGTCAGCCGGTGTGCCTCAGTATAATTTTAAGAAGCAAAAGCCTGGATAATCTTATTATCTTCCCAATAATTGTGTTATTCAGACGATAGGGATAGGGTAATTGCCTTTATTGCTTTGCCAGCCAGGGTATAAGGGTGTAACTGTTTTCAGTTGTAGTAAAAACTGAAAGAAGTCCTCAGCACTGGGGTAAGATCGTGGTGTTTTGGAAAGACAGTAAACAGAGAGTCCAATCACGACAGCTAAATAAAATAATGAGCCCGTACCCTAAGAATGCTGGGTTTTTTTTTTCCCTCCGAATACTCTAGTTCCTGTAGGTAGGAAATATACTATTACTCTCACTACCTTTATGTTAAATGTAGTTCTATCCCCACCTGGAGATTTAGCAAAAGGTTCATTGGGAGAGGGGGCAATGAGATGGGAGGGATGTAGGAGGGGGGTGTACGGTTAAGATTTGATTTTTATGGAGCATTCTTTACAGGTATTTATGGTTGTTTATCATCTCCAGATTTATTTACTGAGATGATAAAACAGAGCTGAGATCGCCCAATATCATTCAAGAGTTTGACATTCTGTTTGCCTTCCTGATAGAAATGTGTCAGCCTATTTCTTGTTTGCTGTGCTTGACTTGGGGGTTAGGATCCATTTTTGTTCAGCCACATAAATGTTGTTCCAAATTCATTAGCATCCGAGTGGAGTCCCAGCTATAGCTACCCTGTGGCTGAAGATTTAAGCGGGGACTGTCTGTCCCACAGGGCTAAAGGGCAAGATTGCTATGCTCTTTTCTTTACCTAAACTTAAAACTCTAACACACATGTAGCATATCGGAGCTGGAGTTAGCTGCTAGCGTCAGTTCAAATCTAGGTCCGCATAACAGAAGAAATAGATGAGCTAGACTGGCAAATATGCCGAGTATGTTTCTGTTTCTTTGCATTTACAGATCTATAGTCAAAATTTAAGAAGTGTGGAGAAAGAAGCATTCTCTCCTATTTTTTTTTAAAAGCTGGATTCTTTTAGTCACAATGCCAGCTAAAATGCCTGATTTTCATCTCCCTCAACCATTTTCTTCATTCAGAGAAATGAGAATGCACGTAAGCCATTCAAGGGAAATATAATGCATTATTATAATAGGACTTGGCCTAAGTAGCTAATCACTTTTTATTAACACTTTTTGGCCCAGGGAGTTGGGATTTCTCCGAGCTGACTGTCAGGGCAGGGATTCTGGGAGTCTATATTAGTAATTAGCATTACAAGATCTCGACTCCTGGGGTGATTCAAATTAATACAAAATAAAAGTGCAAATTTCCAAATAGCTTTGAAAGCCTTATCTATTATTAAATTTCTGTTATTAAAGCTCTTTCCAGCCAGTGTGACAGAGGAGTCCAAAGCAGAAGGTTTCCTTAAATATCTGCCCAACTCGTCTTGGACTCTTTAAAATTAAATAAAAGAGCATACACTGAAAGATCAAAAGAATTTTCTGTACAATTGAGTTACGCCTTGGCAGTAAAGTTTTCCACCAAACCAAATCCCTACAAAGCAATATGAGTTTCATGGTCGCAGTTGCTTTTGGACTTTCCTTGATACATTTGGCAGCTATCTTGAGAGCATCCAAAGAACTGCTGGCAACATCAATCACTCATTTCATAAGCAGGCACTAAGAGGCGACAGGAGTGCGCTTGGCACATTACCGTCTCTCCACCATGGAACCCCCCACCCCCCCGGCAGGAAAAAAAGAGGAAAGGTGGAGCATAGAGACATTATGGAGTACTCGTCTTCGAATAAGGTTCTACTAATGTGTAAATAACCTGCTTTCTCTAACCATGTCTTTAGCAGACTAAGTGGTTAATTGTTATTGATCAGCTCTGCCCACTGTTCCAATATCAGTCATTATTGAAAATAATCTCAGTATCCTTCATTAAGCATGCATCTGTTTCCATGGGAATGCGTTTTCAACCCAGAGAGCTACTTGAGTGTTATTGGTTTCACTGGTTTTGCCTGCACCGAGGGCTGTGGTTGCCCAATCTGTCATAGTTAATCAACTCTCATCTCTTAACACTGGCTGCAGTTATCAATGAGGTAAGGATTAATATTCTGGGCGAAGCAGATGATAAATCATTTGTATATAATTAGTGTACAGCAAGGTTACAGCTGACATGAATTTTTATCTTAATTATGAGAGAAATTTGTTCCATTAATTTAATTTAGTTTGCATGAGTGGCTAGACACCTAACAAAGTTAATCTTACACCTGTCATTACAACATTAAGGAGAGAGCTTCGTGTTGAGGCACTGGTCTCGGGTCCTCCCGCGACGAGGATAATGTTGTTCATCCTGACGTGAAAACAGATGATCGTAGACAGAAGATGTAAAGTCGACTCTCTTTAAAGATGTCCGGGGGATTTATGGGAGAATATCGAAGCTACTCGACTGGGGTTGCCACACTTTGGATCCCATGGTCCCCTTTCAAAATTACCTCTCCCCTGCCTTGTAAATCAGGTGGGAGACACGAGACACAAGAAGAGATTTGTTTTTGTTGTTCATGTATAGATGTGAACTTCAGAGCTTGTGGTCAGGGAGAGCTTTGCTTCGTGACAAGCTCCTGCCTTTGTATCAAATACAATGAATTAAGAAATGTGTGGTGTTCGGGCTGTCTATTCTAAGTGCTTCGTGTTTATGTTCTAATTGAACAGAATAAATCACATAACTTGGTCTCCTGTACAAGTGGTAATTTTGCAGGCATCCCGAGGCTTCAGAGTACTGCACAAACCTAAACCTGGTCCTAATTATCCACGTAATTACTAAGTCTGATCAATCCTATTTGATTGATAGATGAGGTGGGGCTGTTTATGCAGCAGAATGTGATGCTCTTTATTTTCCTAATGGTTGGCTACCCACTTAAGATTTTAAAAGAGAACAACAACAACAAAAAACCTCGCTAACCTGGATTATTTAAAATGGTTTCCTCACAGGGCTTAGCTCTGTGCTAATTGTTTTGCCTGGGATGGCCGACCTGGTGCAGGGGCAATCTTTAAAGGAAAAGGGACAGAAAGTCACAGGGTCACAATACAACATCTTTGCATGCACTCTGACTGAGGAATGATCCCAGCGATGTCGAAACAGACCGGAACAGGGGATCGTGGAAGAGGCCATTTCTGAAACTGCAAATTTGTGATATAAGTTAGAACGTCCAAAGGAAAGGGCCCTTACGTTTTAGGAAACCCCGAATCAGCCTGCAACTGAAATGCGAATTGCACAGTAACTCAGATTAATGTATTGTAATATTAGTCCACAATTATCACTTGGAGATAGGGTCAAGAAGTGTATAGTTGGTTATTCACAAGAAATGACTGATTTAAAAACAAAGAGCTCTAATGGAATTCAATAGTGCTTTTCAGTCATTCTGCTTGGCATCTCTATTACCTGAGGTGATTCACAGTCCATTATGGGAGCTTCCGTGCTAATAGAATGTCTATCTTCTGTAATACAGACACATCAGAGCACTAACTGGGAATCTGTCACAATGAATTTCATCTAGATTTCACTTCATCTCTTCATGGACTGTAAAATTTGCTCTTGTACAATGCCTAAATTTACTGTGGGTAATTGAGAGAGATCTATAGATGCAGCAGCGCTCGGTAAAAAGCAGTTTTCCAAAGATCTATTGTAAATTGTGCAGCTTTGCCTCAGCTGGGGAAAGATGATGGTGAGCTGAATCTTGCCTTTACTAATGAGATGTTTTGGTGAGTTCAAAAGGGAGAGGGGGGCAGATGCTTTAGGGGATTCTGCCACGTGGAAAAAGGAAAACAAGGGAGGCACCTATCTTTCACTCTCAGCAAAGCTTTGCAAAAGGGACGAAAAGAAGTTTGGACGCAGGCCTCATTACCTTCCACAGGAAGGATAAATCAGGGCTACGAGAGACATAATATTTTCCGAATCTGCCTGCATTTACTTGGCAGAAAAAGAATGTCTCCTGCACGACCCAGCTTTCCAGGAGCTTACATTTGCCTCCGCTTGCGGCTGCAGGTAGAACAAATTCCATCTCTCATTTGCTAAACCTTCTGTTTCACAGATTGTTAATCCTAACTAAAATATTTGGTATTAAGCTATCTGCATGAATTGTTGATAAAGAATTAAGATAACATTTGAGCTATTAAATATAATGTGTGCTCATATTTTTTCAATGGATACTTGGGTTACTGCTCATAAAGTATACACAGTAACCTCTTTTTTTTTTTCTTCTTCTTCAAACCATTTCCCTTTCTTTATTTTACTTATCCCCATCAAAAGCTAAACAGAATCACTGGGTGCCCTTAACAATTGTAGGGTTTAATATTTGTTAGCCATTAGAATTGTGATATATTCTATAGCTTTTTTCCTAAGCCAGGAACTGAATAATAGCATCATGCTTCACTGGCAGTGAAGTGAGCTGAGCCTTTACATTAGGAGAAAATCAGAATGGTATGACTGCAGTTCATTACTGAAATAGGTAACTGATGAACTGAAAAGACAAAGGGCATTGTTAAATGAAATGTCATTATTAGAGGTGCTCATGTTTAACAAATGTACTGTAAGTTAATTCAGTAGTGTTTTCTATAAAGTTCCTCACTGAATGTTCGCTGCTTATTTTTACTGTCTCTGCATACCTAACATCTCCTTAAAAATGTATTAAAGGAAACAACGTCAACCCCCAATCATGGGGAGTAATTACACCCACGTCGGAACCCTCTTCTGAGTTCAGGTACTTGGCGTCCCTTTGACTGAAGACCCTGACCAGATGCAATTGTGTTTTTGTTCCTAGATCTACATGCAATATGCTAGGATGTGCTAAAAACAAAAACAAAAACAAACAAACAAGAAAAGCCACAATCATTTTGCAGAAGACTTGAGAAAAATGTTTTCAGCTTAAGGAGACAAAAAAAAGCAATGAAACCCCTTTGGCATCTGTGCAAAACTGTTTGCTTGGCTCTGGAGGTGATAAAAATAATTTATGAAGCTCTACATTTTTAGCAAGAGGAAATGACCTCAGCTTTTGGCAATCTGATGCAGTTAGTGAAGCCTCTCTGTACTACTTTTATGGATTTCCTTGAGCTGCATATTCTGTGACCTGTATTTCAGATTTATTGGCAGATACATAAGGCACATTAAGTAATATAAAATGCAGTGAATGCATCAAACAACTCAGCAGGGACCGACAGACCGCGGGCAAGAGGCTGCCTCTTCGAAGAAGTTACTCGCAATCGAGTACCTGTTTATGTATTTGTCTAACCAGGCTCTGAATTTTTGTTTTAAATAAAGACATAGTTTCAGAGCAAGAGTATCTAGCTGAACACATTATATAGTGGGTGGCAGGAAGAGGGTGTATGGCCAACTCTAAAATCTAATCAAACCCTCAGGATTTTGCGTGTGAACACTCTTGCTTCCATTTTGGGGTGGGGGGGGAAGCCTGACTTCTCAGTCGGAGAAAAGAAGGCCCTCAGCATATTGTGTTCGGTTCTAAGCAAGATCATAAAGTGGCATTTTGATGAGGGAGATGCAGACTGACCAATAATCTCTTTGGGTAAACACCTACCACCCTGATTAAGAGAAGAAAAGTATCTGGGAGGATGTGTGTATTCAATAGGGCCATACGCTCAGCACTTGAAACAGAGCCAGCAGAAGTTTTGTAAAACCTTCATTCCCACCCCTGTTGCCAAAAGTAGGCCGGGGGCCCACCCATGTGGCAAAGTGGAAGGAGGACCAGTATGGTGGTGAGGAGGCCTGAGTTCTAGCTGGGCCAGCTGTATCATCTTGGGCAATTCAGACCCTCTCTCTGGAGTTCACAATGGGACTCTTGGCATCCCTTCCAGCACCAAAATCCCTTGATTTGTAAACAATGCAGTCCTAAAGATTGATGTAAGAGAAATGAGATCCCAGGATGCAGGGGACACCTCGACCAGGAGTGAACCACTTGGGAAGTTTCAGGCCCTGACATAAATTCAAACAGAAAAATGATGGACACGTGGTTTCATAGGGGGAACTTCCCATTCACCTTCTTGTGCCTGTTACATTCTACCGTTAACTATTACCTTTTAAAAATTGCCCTGTGAGACTCAGATAAAGGTACCCCTTTCCAAAAAATCTCCTGGGTGCCTTCCATCCCACGATGGCCTCTCCGGTCTCTGAAAGTAGACTGCTCTTTGTCTGCACCACTTAATATTGCCCATAGGAACAAGTAAGTAGAGAGGTTAAAGGCTCAGGTTCTGGAGTCAGATGGCCTGAGTTTAAGTCTTGGTTCTACCACCCTTAGCTGTGTGACCTTGACCTTGGCCAAGTCTCCTAACCTCTCTGAGCCCATTTTCCTCTCCAGGAAAGCAGGGGTGACAATAAGAGTGTTCCCGTAATCGATTACTGTGACGATGAAATGAGATCCAATTTGTAAAGCATTTAGCACAAAGCATGATACAGAGTAAAATCCTCAATCTGTATTAGGTCTGATGATTACTGACATTATTATTATTACTCTGTTCATGCCTTTGCTTAACAAGAGAGCAAGTCATTAAAGGCAGAGCCACCCAAGCACGTGTCATCTGTGTTCCCTACAGTGTTGGGCTCCCATTATGTTTCCAGAACGTAAGTACTGATGGATAAAGCCCTGGTAAGGTGGAGAGAGAAGAATGAAGCATTAACAGTAATCGATAAAAATATCTGTGCTCCTGCAGCACAAAGAGCAACTCTAAGAATGGCTATCATTATTAAACATTCACCTTATGCCAGACACCTCAAAGAAGTTATTTCCAATCACTACTCTGCAAGATCTGTGTTCTTACCCTTGTTTCACAGAAACAAAAATTGAAGTTCAGGGGAGGTGAGATATATTCACAAAGGATACAACAATGAAGTGAAGGAATGAGAGTCAATCACGGGTCCGTCAGCTGCCAGTGTCCATGTTTATCCTACAGCCCCTCCGCCCACAAAATTACTGACCAATCAGAAAGAATCTCAACCTCTGCACATGCGCCACAGCCATCTCCTACCGGCGAGTGGGGGGAAGAAATTGAGAGATGAGACAGCCTAGGAGCCCGCAGTGCTGAGTCACAGAGCAAACAAACGGATGGCCCACAGTTGAGAATCAGTCTTCAAAAATGCACAATGTGAAAAGAAATGCAGAATCAGGGTCATCTGGGGCTCCATCCTGGGTCACCATGGCATTAACCGTCACCAGGATTCTCTTTGAACTCTGACGATAGTGGCTTAAAAGACAAAAGGTGCTAAATAATTAAGACATTGAATATGGATCTTAAGTAACAATAATATGATGCCATGTTACTTAGAAATACAGTCATGCCTTACACTTACAAAACTCCTCTCCCCGAGCACTCCCTAGAACACTCATCAGCATTGAGGTAGGAGTAATGAGATGGGGGGATTCACACTGGCAAAGCTGGGACTCAGCCTGAGAAGACAGGACTAGGAGAGGCAGCCAAGACCAGCCGTAAAATCCCAATTGAAAATGCCAGTACAGGGAGAAACACGTGGTCCGTACACGACATGTTGGGGGCCATATTGTCAGGAAGGACATGGTACTATGAATGTCTTTGTCTGATGGAAAATATCTGGTCTCTCTAAGCAACCATTTGCAGACCTGAATGTTGCCCACCCTCCAGGAATATCTCATCCCAGACCTGAGCTGGTCCCCTTGTTTATCCAAAGACCAGGTAGAAATGCTTGGGATGATAAAACAGGGAGTACTGGAATACATTTGCCTGGGGTACGTGTTCTTAAAGTGCTTCCCACCAAAGATGGCCCACGCTCTGCTAGCTAATTTAATCAGAGAGTTAAGGCAAGAACCACCTCTCATAATTCCAAACTAAAATTAGACATTCACTTGAAAAATTCAGGTAACCAAAACAAAAACGAGAGGGACTTTGTTTATTTAAATTATGAGGATAATTGCCTCAATTCTCCAATTCCCCTCACTTGGGTAGACTTGGCTTGAGTATATCAGTATCCATGGTGACTCATCTAATAAGTAAACTGCATTAGCTCTGCTACTAGCAGAGAGGAAAGGAAAAGGTCTTGAAATCTATCTTTCGTGGCTTCCTTCCAGAGCAAGGGATTTCATTATATCCTGAAGACATGAGGCAGTTCAAAGAGATCTGAAATATGGAATGAGAAGGAGGAGGAGGAGAAGTTTGGGCTTATACACTTGCTTTTTAGTTTTGTTTTTATACATGAGAATCAGACACTAGAAACAGAGACTCAAGGGGGAGGCTTTATTCTTCTGGTCCAGGATTTTGTTTTGGTTTGTTCTATGGTTGATATCTTTCCAAAGAGTTCCCCCACACGAGGAAGCTTTCACATTTCCCCTCATGTACATAATTTTAAATAAGTATGACAGGGGATTCTTTAAAAAAAAAATACACATACATGATTTTCTATTCCATGGCTGGAATGAGACTTGATGGAACGAATGCATAATTGTACCTGTTTAATAAATCCAGACAGCGTGGAATGATAATAGAAATCATCCCAAAAGAGGCGCCACAATTTTCCTGCAACAGCAGAACAATACTTGCTTTGCATCCATCTACTTTTGAAAACAGTTTTATGATTACAAGCATGTAAGCTATTCTAATTATTACTGTAAATAATTAATCATTTCCTTTACAATCACTTATTAATTAGCTGTCATAACAGTGTTGTGAGTTAGGTGGAAGACAAGGATTCAATATTCAGTTATTAACACCTAATTAAAATATTCATTGTTTCCCATATGTTGTTTACAGCTTTGCTTCCTTCTGCGCACTTGATCACAGAATTTCTCTAACAAGGAACAATGTCCTCCATTTGCTTAGCGACATCGCCATCTGTTGTCAGGAAGTGGAAAACATCCTCTTTGGGTTCTTCCGCCTAAACAATAGCTTAATCCTCACCTCAGCTTTTATTTGGAATTGAAAAAGTTTGGTGCACACTGTTCTCTCCCGAAGTGTTTTCCTTGACTTTAAGGTATTCTGCTGACTAATCTCAATAGCATCACCTAAGTGGTAAATTAAGTGATCCCATTAACAAATTGTGGTCAAATATTCAAACTCCAGCGACATCAAGAAAGAGAGGAAATCAGCTAACTGACGTGGTTTACATAAAGTCATAAGAGGGGGGGAAATTAAAATTGATTACCAAATGACCTACTGATTCACTCTCCGCTAACTCATCTGTATAATGGAAGTTCACATTTGTCGAGGGATCGCTGAATGCCAAGCACTGTTCATCCTGTAACAGTCCAGGTATGGCGACATTGTTATTGTGCCCAGTTTACAAATAAGGAAACAGAGGCACTGAGAGTAAAATAATTTGCTGATTCAGGGTCAGCTACATAATTTGTGGGGCCCAGTGCAAAATGAAAATGTGGGGTCTCTCATTTCAGTAGCGAGAGAAAAATGCCATTAAAAGTACTGGGATACATACAAAGCTTTTGCCTGTCTTCCCAGTCTTCCCCCTCGCCCCCCGCTATGATTTCTTATTTGCTATTTTACATCATTCTAAGCAAAGAAAATTTTATTTTTATGTTATAAGTATGGATTGTATCATTTATTTTTATATTGTGCAATATCAGTTTTAAAGGCAAACATAAGAACATTTAACTCATATGCAAAGTCAGTGAAATTACACAATGTGTTCTTTTGTAGTTTCTACATGTGTCTTGCTTTTCTTCTCAGAACCGTGGAAACACTGCACAAAACTAACTCAGCTGTTTTTATTTCACTTGATAAGTGCACATTCTACCAACATTCTCTACCTTTGGCTTATTGATGAGTAAGGAAGGACTGAAAGGAAAAGGAATTAGAATTCTTTTCCCTCCCGTGTCATCATGGGCAGCATAAACGGGTGGCTAAAACAGAGAAATAATATATAGTGGGATGCGGCAGGGTTCCCTGCCATTCGTGTATCTTAGAATGCCCCTGCCTCCTCTCTGCCTTCAGAGCAAGTCCAAGTGCAAACAGAAAGTCAATCACAGACATAACAGGTTTTACCTGGCATGCACTTTGGGTCTCACCGAGCTCCCGCATATTGTGGGCCCACCAGAACTCTATGCTCCTGGGACCACTGCGGACCCCAGAAGGGCAGGAGCCGGCAATGAGCAGCTGGCGCTCACGCTGAACTCATCTTCTCTACTCACGTGCATGCTCCGACAATGTCTTGGCGGACTTCACTTCTAAAACACAAGCTTGAAGATAAAACGATCAAGCATTTCAAAGAGGCACATATTGAATGGAGCACTGGGTGTTATACTCAAACAATGAATCAGGGAACACTACATCCAAAACTAATGATGTCATGTATGGGGATTAACATAACATAATAAAATAAAATAAAATAAAAAAGAATTTCAAGACAGCGACTGCAGAGCATGAAACCCAGTGGGAGGCTCTTTGCACGTGAAGTCCCGCAAGACTGCGTAGATCACGCACCCATGAAGCTGACCCCCTAGGTGATGGCCATATGCAGAACCCAGACAGTCTGAATCCAGATCTCCTTCTCTTACCCACCATGCTTTACTGCCCTCAGACTGTGCCCAGAGGCACCTTTACAAGGTTCTACTTTATGTATCCATTATTCATAGAATTAAAATAAAGATTATACCAACTTGTCACCACGTAGAGAGGGACTGTGTGAGAACAAGGACTATGTGGAGGAAAGCAGAGTGGAGAGATGCAGAGAGAAACAGTTTCCTGAGCAAGCATCGCTTTGGGGCGTCTTGGTTGAGCCCTCAATTACATAAATGAGCTAATAGAGTCCCCTTTCAGCCCTAAGCAAATTTGAATCAGGTTTATATTTCCTGCAACAAGGAGTCTTGCCCTAACACAAATGAAGATAGAGATTTGAGAATCGCCCATGTAAACATGGTCATTGAAACTCTGGTAAGGGTGTAGTGAAAAGAGGAGCAAAGATAAAGCTCTAAAGAATCTCAAGGAGGGAGAGAGGAAAGAAAGAGAAGCCAGTAAAGAAGACTGAGGGGGCAATCCGGGAGTTTTCAGGAGGCCCAGAACAGAACAGAATGTCCATCAGGCAGTAGTAGGCGATGGCTATGGGCAGCACTGGGCACTACAGAATAGTTAAGCAAGAAGAGGACTGAAAAGAGTCTCCTGACCTGGGGAATTAGGAGGTCAGTGGAGACTCATACCAAGAGTTCCCTGGGTGGTGGGTAACAAGGCTGGGGCCTGGGTATGAAGAATAAATGGAAAAATCTTGTGTTTAAAATGATAGGTTGAGTACACATATTGATCACTACTTCTTCCCGAGACTCAACTCAAATGATAAAATAATAAAGTTTAACCGACAAGGATAATGAGAACAAGAGAGACCACAGTGCATGAAAATTGGCACCTGCAAGCGTAAAAGGCCCACAAAATTTTGGAAGTGCGAAAACTAATGGAGGACTGGTATCTGGTTTTACAAAAGGGAGAAAGAGAGACACCTCAGAGCCCCCTTGGGGTAGCAGTGGGATTGATTTACCACCAAGAACCCCAAAAACCCCAGGGCTGAGGGGCCAGGTAGCTGGAGAACAGGAGGAAGGCTCCAGGCTGACAATAGGAAAACTGTCTGGAGCCTCTGTTATTTTTTTTTATTAACATATAATGTATTATTTGTTTCAGGGGTACAGGTCTGTGATTCATCAGTCTTACACAATTCACAGCGCTCACCATAGCAAATACCCTCCCCAGTGTCCATCACCGAGCCTCTGTTAGAGCAATTGGACACATCCCTAATCTCCCACCCCATCTGTTACAGTTGGGTCACTATCCCTCTGACTGCCACAAGAAACCAGAGAATTATTATCTGGAAACCCTGAAAGGACCAGAATCTTGACTCTGGAACCCTAAGCCGAGTGGAGTCATGGATGAGGTTCTGTGCCCCAAACTGAGAGATTAGGGAATGGCTCTTGGATCATGGCTATGGGCTACAGCCCCTCCTGTCTCTTGCATTTTACCAGAACACCAGTAGTCAGGTGTATATGCCCAAGCAAGACATTGAACTAGCTTCTCTGCAGTAACAACACAGAGTACAAACAATGGTGGTTTGTATTGTGGCACTTTGACTAAGTGGGAGATACATTTAGCAGAATCCCCTTCCCTGTATGGTTCTGGGTTAGGGTGACAAGAGAAATCTGTGTGAAGTTTGGAAAGAAGAAAGGAGGGAAGCAGACTCCATTATATTCTGAATGTCAATGTAGGGTGCTAGGGGCCACTGCAGCCCCACCCCCACCCACTTCCCCAGTTCACAAAGGAAATTAGGGAGATGAAGGAGGAAGTGCTCACATCAAAGTTGCCCAGAAGAATCTGAAGTATCCCTCCAGTGCTCAGTCACTGGAGCGTGGACAGCGTGGCTGATACAAACACAACAATGGATCAGAGCACAGCATCTGAGCCACTGGTCAATGGCACTCATTGTAGTAGGAAATCTGAAAGGCACATTCTCAAGGGTGCCACAAAGGTCTCATCAGCCAATAGGGTAATGGGGAGGCTTGTGTTTTTCCTTCTTCCTACTCTCTGTATTAGTTTCCTGGGGCTGTCATAATGAAGTACAACAAGCTAGGTGGCTTAAAACAAGAGAAATTCGTTGCCTCACAGTTCTGGAGGCTGGAAGTCCAAGATTAAGGTGTCAACAAGGGCATGTTCCCTTTGAAACCTGCAGGGGAATCCTTCCTTGCTTCTTCCTAGCTTCTGGTTTGCTGGCAATCTGTGGCATTTCCTGACAGGCATCTGCATAATTGTAGGTGGTTGAATTTGTGGATTTTCTTTAACATTAGCTTCTCTTCCTTATGTTTCAGGTCCTGATTGTTATCCATAAAATGAGAGCCATTGTCTTAGCTTATAAAAAGAATTAACACCACTACCAATAACATTTTTTTAAAAGTCTGTTTTTTTTTCCACAAAAATTCTGGGTTCCTTCTCTTTGCCAGGCACTGTGTAAGGCCCATGGACATTCCAGCCAACAACACAGGCACATTCTCTGCAGTTTCATGAAGTTCACAGAGAAAAGGAGAGTTACATATATTGGGAGTAAAGAAGTTGTGGTACGTTCATGCAATGGAATACTACAGCAGTAAAAGTAAAATGCCGCTAAACACAACAAGCTGGGTCCACCTCACAGCGACAATGGTGAGCATCTGGAGGAAGTTCAAGAACAGAAAAACTAGGCTACGGTGATAAAGGTTAGAAAAGAGAATCATCTATGGGGAGGGAGGGAAGGCACAGCCTTCTGGGATGTTGGCAATGTTTTATAGCTCAATCTACGTGGCAGTTCCTTGGATTTATACACCTGTAAACACTCTTCAAGATTTGGCACTTTACTGGGTGTATGTTATACCCCAATACCATGTTAACAAATATCCCCACATAGAGTTAATCTTTGCTAAAAATGCTAGCAAGAAAAACTAGTGTTCCACAGAGGAACTGATCTGACCTGGGGGAGGTCTAGGATGGCTTCTGCAGGGAAGTCAGAAGAAGCTTCAAAGAGGAGTCAACAGAGATGAGCCTGCGGTAGGTGTTGAGAACAGCTGGGCCTCTGGGAGATCTGAGACCAGAAGGCCTGGGGCACAGGGAGCAGGAAGAAGGAGTGGTGTGAGGCAAGCGAGCAGAGGTGGGCTTGGGCCTAAGGCGGCAGCCACTTGGAGCCTATGTTAAGGTCATGGCACTGAGACCTATGGAGAGGCTTTCAAGGAGGAAACATACCACAGATTACTCAGATGACAGTGGATGTTCCATTCAGGTACTTTTCCTACTGGCTGGGTTGACAACTGAGGGTCTCTCGGTAGCAATACTTAACTTTCCAATTTGCATTTAGGGGAACCACTTATTTAATAGAGACCATAACTTGCCTCCTTACTTCTTCTGTCCATCTTGCACAATACAGCAGTGCCAACTAAGTCAGTCTCTGACATACACACAGAATCGAGCATGGACACTCCTCTCCCAGATATAACCTCTGGGGGATGGACTACATCTAAATATACAGACCAAGACCTTTATGCATAACCAGCCAGCATGGTCAGCTAGTGTGCCATTGCTCAAACAGGCTTCCATGGGAACACCAGTGCTCCATGGAGCACCAATTGGTACCTATAGTTAAACACGATTAAGAACCAGGAAGTGTTGGTGTGGAGGAAAAATCCTTATGCACTGTTGGCAGGAATGCAAACGGGTGCAGCCACTGTGGAAAACAGTATGGTGATTCCTCAAAAAATTAAAGACAGAACTACCATATGAGCCAGTAGTTCTGCTACTGGGTATTTACCCAAAGAAAACAAAAACACAAATTCGAAAGGGGGTATGCACCCCCCCTCTGTTTATTGCAGCATTATTTACAATAGCCAATTATAGAAGCAGCCCAATATAATACTGTAAGTTAACTATACTAGAATTAAAAAAATCAAGAGATGTTGGGCACCTGGGTGGCTCAGTTGATTAAGTGTCTGCCTTCAGCTCAGGTCATGATCCCAGAGTCCTGGGATCGAGTCCCTCGTCGGGCTCCCAGCAGAGCAGGGAGCCTGCTTCTCCCTCTCTCTCTCTCTGTCTTTCATGCATAAATAAATAAAATCTTAAAAAAAAAAAGAAATTTATTTAAAAAATCGAGGGATGTAATAAAGATGTTCATTTGTACATATGAAAAAAATAAATACATTCAACCGGATACATTTTAAAAAATACTTGGTCAAAATTGTACAGTTTTTCTATGGCGGGAGCTCTCAAGGGGTTTCTTATGTTAACGTTATGATCCTCTAACAGGGGAAAACAACGTGCAACATTTCCAAACTTGTTTGAGCAGTGCAGCCCTCTCATGGGGTGAACTATATGAGCAATTCAAGTTATTATTCAGTGGAACACACGGTGGAAAGTGGTGATCTGAAGTCTGACAGCACAGGGGTCAGGTACTTTTTACTAGTTAGGGATTTATGGCATGATGACAAGCAACAATCTCCTTCATCTTAATTAATTTTTAGAATAAATGACAGAAAGCTGAGGTTGTTAGTTTATTCTTGTCTTTCACCAAGTTTTATTTCTTCCTTTACCGCTATCTGCTCATCTTCTGTATTTGTTCTTGGGAAGCTCATTCGTCTCCATTGGCTGTAGATTATTCTCTTCCCTGGTAATCTTAAGTACCTAAAAGACTTCCCTAACTCCTTATATCATTTGCAAGAAGCCTTATTGCTTCTTAACCCCTTTCAGAAATTACCAGAAAGTGACTCAGGCTCAGATCCCCATCCTAACGATCACTATTGACACGTGAAATAATGCTTTTCATATCTCAAGTCCAAAATCATGTTATCTGTTGTAGACAATTTTAGCAGAACAGACTGCAAGAACCCTAGAAATGTTAATTCTGCTGCATCTGACATATTGAGAATTTTTGGTATTCAACCCAGGCTTTGCATTTTCTTTGCAATTTTCAAAATGCACAGCCTCACACTCTCTTTCAAAGGCTCTGGTATTATCCAGAAGCAATTACGAAGAAAAACGAAATTACCTTTCGTCATTCTATCTATTCAGGGCCTTGGAAATGCAGACTGACAATGAGCTGACAATTATTTGCAATCCACTTTCAGTTAATTTCACCATAATTTGAGCCTGAGGACTGCTGACAAATAAAATATATTATTCATCTGAAAACATTCTCTTTGGGGCTCCAGATCTCCAATCTATTTCATTAGTGATCACGATCAAACTAAGTTGAGGATTGATTTATGCAATAGTTATCCCACTGCAATAATTAATTAGGAAAATAATAGTTTGGTGGAGCTTTGAAAAGGAGCAGTTTCTAAGGCTCTTTGATAAAATAGAAAACTTTTAAAATAATTATGAGGCAGTGTCCCTAAGGGAGTAGATACGCCTTGCCCTTGCCTATTTCCACAAGTCACTAGACTTAAATCACTGTCGGGGATAAGCTCCTTGAATCTCAGTTCGGTTCATCTAACAATTTTTTAGTGTGTGCTACATGCCAGGCACCGTATGCTAAGTCTGTGAGTATTACAGAAATGGAGCAACCTCAATGAGTGCACATGGGCAGGTAACCATGTACGGTATTAATGGTCCTAATAAATGCTTATAATAGACATAATAGCAAAGGGCTTTTGCAGCCATAGAGGCTCCAGGGATTAATTCTGCCTGAATCATTGGGGAATGCTTCATGGGAGAAAGTGGCATTGGAACTGGTCCTACGACAATGGGTACACTTTCAATTGGGGCGGGGGTGAGGGGCTGTGGGCTGGAGGGAATGCAAGAGTGATACCAGGCAGAGAGAAGAGTATGAACAATTACAAAGCACTAGGACAGTTCCAGGTGGGTTTGAGAAGAGGTAAGAAATCCAGGGTGGCTTTGAGAGGTTAAGAGAGGAAGACATGTTGAGATCAAATTGTGAAAGGGGAGCCAAGTGCACAGACTATTTGCACTAAGTTGGTTTTTAAATCAGGCTCTGCTGGTCAAATGATACATCTGGTGGCAGTGTCATGAGATGAAGGAGTGCTGGAAGGTATGCTAATTGTTCTGATGAGAGCCAATAAAGAACTGTGGGAGAGGAAAATAAGGATGCAAGAAGGAAGTTGGGAATCATTCATTCATCCCCTTAGAAGTCAAGGCACGTTGACGTCAGAGTTTGGAAGGATCTCATAGGTGCTGAGGTCATGGAGGTTGTGAGCAAGAGATGGTGAGGAAAATAAATTATGAATTTAGTGTTAAAGTCTCAAGGAGGATGGGAGTGTCTTGGAAGGTGATAACAAGGAGGATGGGAGTGTCTTGGAAGGTGATAGAGGAGGAGGATGTTTCTTTTCTCTTTGGTTCATGTATTCATTCAAAAACCTGTTTTTGAAAACCTGCTCTGCTGGGCACTGGGAGTACAGACACCAATAAGACACATTAACTCACCAACTTCAATCAAAAGGGGATTTACCATCTTCAGGCAGGAGAAGAACTCAAGGCTAGTTAACAGAATCATAAAGTGGAAAGCCATAGGATTCAGAACAATGTGCGTGTACAGATCAACAAGACCGTGTAAGGAAATGGGGGGAAATGCTGCAACTCCAGCTTTGTGTCACTTTTCCAAGCAGAAGACAAGACTGGAAAAGGGTAAACAGTGTGTATGCTATGACTTCACACCCCGGAAGAACTTTTTCTAGGATATATCCATTTACATTTTATTTCTCAGAAATAGGTCACGTGTCTACTAATCTCCATGAAAAGCTGGGAACTGTAGAAATTAACTGAGCACATTTTTACACCCAATAGATTCTAGAAAGGGTGCAAGTGAGAATGAACATTACGTAGACAACTAGCAAGTCCATTTCGCATGTTTAAATATATTTTTATTCTATCATCCTGGTTGATTAAATTTTACCAGAGTATAGAATTCTAAGTTAACAGTAATTTTTCTTCAGAATTTTGAATGCATTGCTCCATTGTGTTCTGGCTTCCTGTGCTACTCTTGAGAAATTATGCCATTCTGATCCTCATTTCTTTGTTATGTGACCTGGTCTTTCTCTCTGTAAGTTCTCAGCATCTTCTCCTTATCTCTAGTGTCCTGAAATGTCGCTATAATGTGTGTGGGTATGGATAATTTTTCCACTCATTATACATGGCCCTTGGAGAGCCTTTTCAATCTGGACACTCCTTTATTGTTGCTTTGGAAATTCCCTCTCCTGTTGTCTTCTGTTACAATGTCTGACCTCCTGGATATTTCCATGGCTTTGTCTTCCAGCTCTTCTATAGGATTTTTAATTTCAGCTATCATTTTTCTCAAATTTCCAAGAGCTCTTTTTAAATATTCTCATGATTACTAATTATAATCTGTAATTATCTATAATTTCAATTATGTAATTAAGGTATGCCAGGCTGTTAAATGAGATTTTTAAAAATAAATTTGGAGTTTTGGCAAAGGCTCAAAGCCCAGAATGTAATGCACCCCCATATTCCAAAGGAAGATGCCAGATCATTCATATAGGACTTACTATGAGACAATAAAATCCTGTTCCTCTGCCCTTAGCCCACCTCCTATCTCTACCCCATATATGAAAATAATACATATATACATACATAAGCAAACAAACAAATAAGGCTAGAGACTCTTTAGAGTGGGAATTTTTTTGAAGAGCTACATGTGGGGGAATGAACATTTAAAATAGGTATTTCTTTTCATCTCTTTGGCCAAGCAAGGGTCATGAACATACTCAAAACCCTGGGATGACCTGTCATGGATGGAGACCAATGTCTCAGCCACCAGCCAGCTTCTGCTGAGCTGCCGAAGCCTGAAGGCCTGCTCTATGTTGCAGCCTGGGAAGAGGGTGGGGGGAAAGGGTGTCCTTGGGAGAACTAGACCCATGTCCTCTGAATTTAGGGGGGTCAGGTGGGTGGGGGACAGGAAGATTAGTGCCGTCTACTCACCTGAGGCTGCCTGGAGATGTCTGAGTAGAACAAAGAAGGGACCAGAGTGGAATGGCCTAAACTTCCATAGTCAGAGACAGAGATTCATAAGTTCCGCCCCCCCAGAACTAAGTAGGAACCAGCAAAGGAAGAGTGAGCTTGCAAGGACCCCACCCAAGAGTTCTGCATCCTCAGAATGAGCTTGCACCAGGAGTATGTGGAAGGAGAATTAAGGGAACATCATGAGATGTTAGGTGCATGGTGCTTCACCTAGTGAAGTGAGGAGAACAGGGGAAAGTCAAAAGATACAAGGCAGTGGGAAAAAATCCTACAACCTGCCCCCCCTCCTCCGGAAAAGGGTCAGCTTTGGGGCACTTGCCACACAGAGGCATCAATGCCAAGTACAACAACCCAATCAAATACAATTTTCTTTTTCTCTCCTAATGGGAGGGGCAGAGGCATAAGTTAGTAAATGGGGCAAGAACAGAGGTGAGAGAGAGATAAAAGCATAGACCATGAGCCCCTACCTCCATTTTGTGGAATTCAAGGTTGGATCCAAGCTAGGAAAGGGGAGAAGGTATGAATTGGATGAAAAATTGAAGATTAGATTTGATGGGACTCTAATATCTGAGAAGGAGACCATTTTCATCTGCAAGTACTCAGAAGAGCCTTAGAATCTGCGCAAGGTATCATCCAGGTGTGGGGGAAAGGACACCTAGCAGAAAAACTTTAAAGAAGATGGATGGGAAGAAAACCTGGTTGTTTCCTGATTATGCCTTATCAAGTGTAACTCGTTTAAATCAACTGGTTATAATAGCATTTTCATTTCCCTTTCCATTCTCTTGGCCTTTGTAGAATCATACTTTTGCCATCCTTTTATTTGGATTTCAAAAGAAAGAGAAGACAAACACATGTGTTCAGTCCCTTTTATAACCACAAGTCGATACAACTATACTTTTCTTTGCCCCAAGAGCTTCTTTTCTAGGAAAGACTAAGTTGGCCTACTGATACTCAGAATGAGAGGTTAACAGGTAGTAGGATAATCTCAAATTTCCACTTAAATGTTGAGCATATTCCACTTACATAAGCTTACGTAAGAAAAGAATTATAACTTGTAGCTACTGTTTGAACTCCTTTCTCTGAAAGGATAATCATTGCCTGTCACATCTGCCATCTGGTGGCCACTCTGATAAACACATTATGCTAATATCCCCACACTACATCTTTTCATCCATTCACCCATCAGGCCATCATCCAACCACCCATCCATTATCCATCCATCCATCCATCCATCCATCCATCCATCCATCCAACCATTCATCCACTCATCCATTCCTGGTGCACTTGTTTGAGGCAGGATCTAGGCATGCAGATAAATAGAGCATACACAGTCTTGTCTTTCTCTGAGGAGCTGACAATCTATGAGGAAAAAATTGTTTTTGAGAAATTTGTAAGAGCTCAGGCTATATCTTCAAGTCTGTATCTTCAACCTCTTTTTTTCAATTGGATTCTTCCTTGTAATTTAATAAAAGATACTTAAGTCTTTGCCAAAGAAAGCCAAAGAAACAAACCCTCCATCAATCATGCTACCCCAACCATCTTCCTATCATAGTCAAGCCTTTCCAGAGAGGAGTCAACACGCTCTCTGTCCCCTCTTTCTTGCCTCTAATTCACTTTAGTGCTTGTTTCTCTTTATTTTATTTTTAGTATATTTTGATTAAAATAATTTATATATGCAGAAGAATAATGTAATAATTGCCCATCTATTTATCATATGCTCTATCAAATATTGACATTATACCACATTTGCCTCAGATCTTATTTCCCCTAAAAATAAAACGTTATAGAGTTGATGCCCTCCCTTCTGTTCCTCCTCCTCCTTCATCCTCTCCAGAGAAAACCATAATCATGAGTATAATTCTCATGCACGTTTTCACAACTTCACCACACGTTTCTGTATACATAAGCATTGAATAATATTGAGTGTTTGTAAGCTTAGCAAATCATTATGAATGCTGTCTTCTTAAAAATTCACCTTTATATTTTTCATAGTTACCATGTTATATTCAAACATGTAACTCTAGATCATTTTCACTAGTGTATATTAACCCATGGAGATATCACAAATCATACATCGATTCTTCAGATGACTATTCAGTCATGTTAAGTACTTTTCTATCTCAAACCATGCTTGCCATGGACGGTGTCATGCACATCTCTTTATTCGCATGTGTAGTTCTTGAGAAGAGGGCCCTCTATCCTTCCCCCCATTCTAAAAAGTGAGGAAGAAACTCCCTAGGAATTCTCTCCACTGAGGGTCTTCACTGGCCCATCACATCCTCTGGCAACAAGAAAGTTGCTATGCCAAGCACCGGACTCGGTCATCTGTCCACACAACCCAAAAACAGAAGTGAGTCACCTTCCAAGTTGATCCCACTTGTAATGAGTCCACTTCTGAAGATCAAGAACAGCAACAGTTTTTTTCCTCTATTAATGTAATTCAGATTTCTTTTCCTCTTACTTTTATTGCTATTAAGGGATGATACAATGGTTCAAATAAAGGATTATAATTTTTAGAGTGATGTTTTACAATTTTAGATTACTTAAAAGCAATCTTATAAACTCATGATTTCTGTGTTATTCTATTTGTGGATAGAGTAATTTTGTTGTTGTTAACAAGTCCAAAAAATAATCCAGAAACATGGCAGCAGTTTTTGTCTCTATTGAGACATGTGAAGGGTCTTAAGATAACGTTTTATAAATCTACAATATATGTGTGAATCTTAAGAGTAAATTATTTCCATCTTATTTGATTTCAAGATAATGAAAGCATAATGTATCTTTATTGCTAGTTAAGAAGTCCATTGATCCAGAAAAACAGTATTCTTTGTCATCTCTTCTAAAGTAATTTTGGGTTTTCTCTTATTTACTTACAATGTTAATTTCCTGAGTGCATTGTTTCATTTTTTTTCCATTTCCAGACAGTGTCAGGGTTGGATTTTTGGTTGTGGCTGTTTACCAACTCCCCATAACTTGAAGAATAGTAGGAATTTTACATGAGCAGTCTTGCCATTGTGGACGTTTGAAACTCAAAGTCCATTTCTGTAGACCAAGGGCTGAATTGATTTCAGTGATAGGACTAAATGTTTACCAAACAATTTTTCTTAAGCAATATGACTGGTGCTTCAGTGAGATCCAAATTCCTTCTTTTATTTTTAAGATTTTATTTATTTATTTGAGAGAGAGAGAGAACGAGCACGAGAGGGAGGGAAGGGCAGAAGAAGGGAGAAGCAGACTCCCCACCGAGCAGGGAGCCCCATGTGGGGCTCGATCCCAGGACCCTGGGATCATGACCTGAGTCAAAGGCAGACACTTAACTGACTGAGCCAGCCAGGCGCCCCTATCCAAACCCCTTCTGATGGTCCCACAGGTCCTGCCTGATCTGGGCCCCACAGCCTCATCAACCACCTTGAGCCCTCTGTGCTCCAGCCCCTCAGGCACCCAGAGCTCCTCTGCTTGGCCATGCAGGTCCCTCAGCCTGAAATGCTTTTCCCTACTCTGTGTCTAACTCTTGCTCAACTCTAGGTCTCCATCGTCATGTCCTTGGAGAAACTTTCACTGACTTCTCACTCAAAATCGTACCTCCTGTTCCTCTTTTTCATCCCACCTTTTAACTTGCCATTAAGAGCACTGACTTCAACACGCAAACATATAGTTGTTGATGTGATTATTTGTTGACTGCACGTTCATCCCACAACTCCACTGTTCATTTTCTGTATCCCGTGTTTGCCAGGCAGGGGATGGTATTTGGAGGGACAATTCTTCCTTGTATATACGGTGTATTAGTCAGGTGATGCCATGATGACCACACTTAGCAAACAACTCCAAATCTCAGTGCTCAGAACAAACATTGATATCCTGCTCACAGGGCTGGCTGGATTGAGCTGGGCTGGGGTTTCAGGTCCCCTCCCTTCTCTCATGTCTGTTTCTCAGTCAGAGGCCCAGGCCAGGGGAGCAGCAGCTGCCTGGGTAGGTTCTCATGATGGATGGAATGACCATAAGAGAGTGATGGAAACACAGAAGAGTTCTTAGCACCGCAGCCCAAACTGACACAATCCCATAGCTTCCCACATTCCTCTGGCCAAAGCAATTCTTATGACCCAAAGTCAATGCAGGAGCCTTGACATCCGTAACAGCTGGGTGCTAAATGTTGATAATACTTCCCAGTTACTGTGAAAACTCCAAATGCCCCCTTGGATGCTGAATCACTCCTGCCACCCTCACTGAAATTGCTTCTCAGTGCCTGACACACAGTAGGCACTCGATGCATATTTGGCGAAAAATTAACTTTGCCAAATCACCCTCTAGAACCTTCATAAAAACTTACTTATTGACTAGGGAGTGCAATGGCGGTTTAATGTCCTTTAAACAGTAATTATTACTTTCATGCAAAGGTACCTCATTTTAATTTTTTAATTATTTAATGAGAATTTTTTTCATATGTTCAGTGACCATTTCTTTTAGAAATTCTCTCTTCAAGTCTTTTGTCCAATTTTTTTTCTTTCGCTCACTTTTGTATTAAATTTTTCTTTCTCATTTGTAAGAACTCTTGTCACAGGTAATGAATATTTTTCCAGTTTGCCTTTCAAATGTTTTACTGATTTTCTGACAGGACAGGCAGACATTGTTCCTATTTACCTAGCTTCATCTCACCCTTTTCTTGCATGGCTTGCTGCAGTAAACATTTTTACTGGCAACATCCTGTCACACAAAATGGACACATTAAAATGTATTTAACCACTCCCTTTCATGGGCTATTGACATGGTTTCCAGGTTTTTCTCTCACAAATAACATTGTGATGGAGATCTTTGTACATAAGCCCTAAAAGTGGCAGCATCACATCCAAGGATACTTTTTAAGTTCTTTTTTTTTTTTTTTTAAGATTTTATTTATTTATTTGAGAGGGAGAGAATGAGAGACAGAGAGCATGAGAGGGAAGAGGGTCAGAGGGAGAAGCAGACTCCCTGCTGAGCAGGGAGCCCGGTGCGGGACTCGATCCCGGGACTCCAGGATCATGACCTGAGCCGAAGGCAGTCGCTTAACCAACTGAGCCACCCAGGCGCCCCTACTTTTTAAGTTCTTGATACATTTTGCCAAATGACTCCTGAGACTCTACCCTCCAGGACCCACACTCCAGCTCCTCATACTACAGGTGCTGACGTGCCAGGCCCTGCTGATGAAGCCTTTACCAGCCAGCCTTGTCTGGTGGCAAGCAAGGTGAGAGAAGAAACAGTGGGTCTGGAGCGGGGGCAGAGGTTGTCCAGAACATCCCAGATGTTCCTTCTGCCTGGAATGCTTTTCTCTGAGCTCTTTTCATGTGCCTTCTTGAGACTTAGATCTCCCCTCAAAAGGTGCCTGAGAGTCCTATCCTCATCCCTCCATCTGGAAGAGTCTTGGGCTCCAGCTATTCCCTATCATATTTTTCACTGTTTTTTTTTTTTTTTCCTGAAGAGCACTAATCTAGCCAATATTATCTTATTAAGTGGCATGTTTCATTTCTGGCAGTAACTATCTTGTCTGGCTTGCTGACTACAATTTCTCCAGCACCAGGAACTATTCCCTGGCACAGGGAAGAGTGGGGCTCAAATTGGCTGCTCATCGGAATCACCTGTGAAATTTTAAACATTTCAAATTTTAAAAATCTTGCCCCCCCAAAATAAGAAATTTTTAATTATTAAATCACTTTACCAAGAAAATGTGAGATCTCATTTTCTACGGGAGATACAGAATGCGTGTGTGTGTGTGTGTGTGTGTGTGTGTGTGTGCGTGCTGGGTCGTGTCCAGAAGCAGAGGAGGTTTAGGTTTGCTTGCACGGCCCGGGCCTTCATTTTTTACTATAGAAATGTGATATGCTAAATATAGGATGGTGTGTTGTAATACTTTACTGCTTGAGAATAGATTAGCATATGATTAAAAATTTTCAGAAAGAACTCATTTAACTTAAAGACTCTTAGCTCATTTATGGATCTTAAATTCTGTGTGCCACCGTGATCTATAAAGAAACTTCTGAAGTCACTGTTCACTACTGTGCTGCATGTAAAACAATACACGCCAAGGGAAAAAAATTCCCATATTTATGTCTCTCCCCAGACCAATTAAAGCAGAATCTCTGGGAGTAGAATCCAGACTTTGGTAGCTTTTAAAACTGCTCACATGATTCCAATGTGCAGCAAGTTTGAGAGCCACTGACATAGAAGTAATATTTGTTGGATGAATGAACGTTTGATAGATGAATAAAAGGACATCATGAATCAGAAATTTGGGGCTCTGGTCTCAACACAGCCACTAACATGCTATGTGACCTAAACTGTGTCACTCTACTTCCCTAAACACACACTAGATGCCTTTAAGATCCCTTCCTTCTTTAAGACTTCATATACTCCTTCTTGGTCACAGCAAGAGCCAAGTTGGAAGGGCTGGGAGAAATGAGAACAAAATGATTGAGGCTTTCTAGAAAACTTCACTTAGGATAAAGATAATCCTAACAGGAAGCTCTTTACTATGGCACCCCCTTTTTTTTTACCCAAAAAGGGAAACTATTTGTGAGGTTCCTGAGAATCTTGCACTTAGAAAAACATCACACAGCTCTGTACTGAATGTGCAAAGGAGAGAGAGAATGATCCCTAATCCCCAAAGATCCCACTAGGGTGACAAAATATGTGTATGGGTACCCTGAGCCAGTGGAGAGGGACAGAGATGCATTTATTCCAAAGTCCTCACAAACCTCCTTCTCTGACATTGTCTGTTCAAGGTCTTCTCCAAAGCTGCACTGGGGCTCTGCTCTCAAACACAGGAAGCCCAAGCTTTCTTGACTGCTGCCATGGCCGTTTTGCTGGGATCTTTCAGGAAAAAAAACAACAAAAAAAAAGGCATGCTCCCAACCCAACTCTGCTACTGTCACCTCACACAGGCTGTAAAACTGGGAAAGTTAGCTGCTCATGTTTATTTAAACATTGCAAAGGCATTTACAACCGGGAACTTGCGTGTGGCCTACCTGAGTTTTATTATTCTCCAGACCCTATTCTCTGAACTACTTTATATACAGCTATTTAGGCTTGCCTGCTATGTGAGATTTTGCTATCTGTCCCCAGGCATCAATACTTTCTAGTCATTCAACAGTGGCCACAAATTACCCTCCATTCCCTCTCATCCTATACCACCTCAGGGAAGGGCGATTTTAAAATTACAAAAATAAATACATTTGGGAAGTTGAGAATGGGTGCCTTAAAAATTGAGATTCATTGGCTTCCCAATGGGTGAGTTCAAGATGTCACATAACTCTGCTAAGAGAGTTCCCATTTCAACACCTTAATTTCCTTATTCAATTTTCTCAAATTTGGGCTGCCTGGCACACAGTTTTGTTAGCAGTATTAGCAAACTGCATTTAAGAAGGAAATGGCAGTTCTTAGGGCCTTTGAGACCACATGGGTATTGGGTCAGGACAAACTCCAGGAAAAGTACCAAAAAGCCCAAAGAATTCCTTCAAGGACAAACATTTACTGAGTATCTACTTATTATGCTAGGTATGCAGAGAGGAAACACACACACACACACACCTCTTGATCTCTAGGAGCTCAGAGCTTCACATTCCCCACTCCCCCATCCCCCCCCCCAACACACAGAGGGAACGATTTCTTATACAGCAAATTTTCATGTCACCTCTTTCTTCATCGCTAAAACGAAATAAATAAATTTTAAAAAGCTGGAGAAGCCCCTATGAAGCAAGTGAGGGTTTGGAGGGGGTCTTGTGGCCCGGGAGACAACCCTTTTAAAATATAACTGCCATCCATCTTCTGGGACAGACAAGGGGTGCATCTTGTAAGCGACGTAGCAGCTAAAATGACGTCAAAACCGAGCTGCACTCTCAGAGATGACCTTTTCCTAAGAAACACTCAGAGCTAGGGATGTTGGGGGAAGGGGGATATTATCCCAAACCAGGTTTCCTGGGAAACAAGACGCACTGGCTGGAACACTGTGGAAGCAGCGGGCGTGCAGCCTTTCTCGGGGGCTCCGTTCCCTGGTCCGGATATACAGCGAGAAGTTTGCCCAAGTGCGCGTGAAGCAGAGAACACCCCGATTCAGCTAGAACCGGGCCGGGGTCTGGAATTCCCAAACGCATTCATGCTGGAATTCCAACACCAGAGCGAGGGGGCTTCCGAAGTCCGGCTCACGGAGCTGACAGCAACCCCACTTGGGGCATCCGATGCCTGTGAAACGCCGAAAGGGAGCCAAAATGCAAAATTTCCCCGAGATGAAGGAATCGCCCCTTTTGTAAAGCACCTCGGAGAACACTGCGGAGCTCTGGAGAGAGGCTCCGCGAACACCGGCCGGAGAGCCCAGCGGGACACTAGCTCCCACTTCCCCAGCCGACCAGCCTTGCCCCGGGCTGCTCTCACGCAGGCGCACTTGCGCCGCGCTCGCGTCCCAGCGCGCATGCTCCGCCGGGCCGCCGAGCTCCCGGCCGGCGGCGGCGGCAGCGGCTGCGGAGGAAGTTTCCGCTTTGCCTCCACCCCGGTAGCAGCTTCGCGGCCGGGGACAGCTTCCTCCGGACGCTTCGCGAGCTTTGCCGCCGCCGCACGTCTGTCAAGGGACCATGGGGTTGCCCAAGGGGCCGGAGGGCCAGGGTCTCCCGGAGGTAAGGACCTCCCTCTCCCTGACACGTCCGGGTTCTTGGGAGAGGGCCGAGCCCGCGGGGCGGCGGGCAGAGCGGGGCTCGGGCAACGTTTGGGGCACCCCGCCCCCTTCTCAGGTGTGTCCCCCGCGGGGAGAGCTGGCCCTGTGCGCCGGGGACCGAGCAGGTCCCCCTGCCTGGGCGGGGGCGGGGACAAACTTCAGCCGCTCTCGGGTCCCCCGGGACGGAGGTGGTCTTTGAGCCCAATACCTAGCCCCACGCAGCCCCAGACGCCGCGGGGCCCGGGGTCCCACTTCTCCCAGGCAGTGTCCCCCGACTCCTAGCGCCGCAGGGCTCCCTCGAAACCCGGGGCTGCTGCGCCCTGGGAGTCACGAGACGCGTGCTAGGACGGTCCGGGCTCGGGTTGTGCAAAGGGCGGTGACCTTGTGGCGCCTGCTGCCGCCTCGAGGGGCGGCGGGGTCCCGACGGCCCGCCCCACTCGCCTCGGTGCGTGCAGGGAATGCACGCCAGACCCTTGTAGCAGCAGGAAGTTTGGGAACCGTGCACGCATTGGCTTGTGTGCTGGAGGCTACGCGCTGTCCGGTGGGGCTGTGTGGCCCGGCAGAGCGCCTGGCGGAAGCATTGCTGCTTCCCCAGAACGTAGCGGGTGCCTTTCCTTACAGAGGTGTTTATTAAATACTCACTGGATCCTGAGGGATAGGATAATCAGTGGTTTCCGGATTTCTACATTGGCTAGGAATAAAGGGAACGTGCATTTCCTTTTGGCTGCAAGTGTCATATAGCTAGGTGGTTTGCAGGTGTCTTCTCTTCCAGTCGATTTACTCCAAAGCTAAGTCTAGAGTACTAGATTCTGGAAAGAAATGGAACCCACACTGCACCTCTACCCCCCTCCTAAAGTTCTGAAGCAGGCATTTGGCAGGAGGACTGATACCTTGACATGCTGAGTGGTTCCTTCGCTTTCAACTGCCTGTCATCCCATCCACCCCACCCCCTGCCAATCCTCAATTTTTTCATCCCACAAGTATCCAGTAATTGAGGGATCACTGTTCTGTGCATAAAGGCTGGGGATATAGTGATGGAAGGACAGACTTATCTGTCAGTGTATGCTCCCAGAATGTAAGTCCATTTTGTTGTAACCTTAGGAAAACCTAAGAAATGTCATGTTGTCAGAACCCTTGTATTAGGTAAAACCTTACATGCAAATTACATCGATGGAATGGGGGATTGTGAAGACAGAACTGTATCCTGGTATTTGATATTTCTTTTCTTGGTCACTTGTTTATTTTACGCTCTCATCAAGTTTTTGCCTGTCCTTTTGCTACAGACTCCTGTCTGGCCTCTCAGGTTTCACCTTAAATCCCTCCAATTCAGTATCCCACAGTACTATAAATGGGGGGGGGGGGAGTCTTTTTTTTTAAAAGATTTTATTTATTTATTTGACAGAGAGAGACAGCAAGAGAGGGAACACAAGCAGGGGGAGTGGGAGAGGAAGAAGCAGGCTTCCCGCTGAGTAGGGAGCCCTGATGGATCCCAGGACTCTGGGATCATGACCTGAGCTGAAAGCAGAGGCTTAATGACTGAGCCACCCAGCTGCCCCAATGGGGGGTTCTTTCTAAAGTAAAAAACAACATGATCCTCTGAGTCCTTCATTTAACCCTTCTCTGACTGCCAGGAGGCTGGGTCTGATTTGTCACTTTTCTAGGAACCTAAGGCAGTTCTTGGCAATTAGGAGGCATACAGGATAGATATAGTTAAATTACTATCATTTAGTTCAAAGACCAGTACATATGACTATGGATAGTCTGTGTCATTAAGCTGTCACTAATCCAGTTAATTCCTTAAATTCAATTTTTTAAACCCTTTACTGTATGTCTGTGAAGGATAGGAAGATAGCTAGAATTGGCCCTGCCTTCCAGCTTCCGTGAACTACAGTACAGAGCAAATGAAAATTTAGCGTGCCTGGCTTAAGAGCTCACAGTCTTTCATCTTTATCAGAATTTTAGTTTTTTAACAATGGATGTATTAACCAATCTGATGGCTTTTTATACCCTCAAGAGAGGGTATTCTTTCAGTCACTCTGTGTTAGCCAGTGGCCCTTTCTCATTTTGTTTCAGTATTAATCTGTGAAGTGAATGTGGAGTCTTATTAACATTCTCCATTCAGTGTCTTGCACCAAGAAGTTATTTCACAGGTTATATTGCAAAAGTGTACATACTTCTCCATTCTGGGGGTGAGTGGATAAAAAAACATGGGCCATGCATCTGCCTTGGGGTTGGCCAGTGGGTGTTCATTAGGTACAAGGCAAAGCAGGAATGATCCTCCTGGGATGAAATGTCCTCTTCTTGGAAGTGTTTTCATGATAAGTGATGATTGAACAAATGAAGTTTCTAAGTTTTCTGTTTTACATCCTAGGAGTTTAAAGAAAATACTTATATCATCCCATTTTTCTCTTCTGCCCCATCTTTGTGAATGAACCATATTGCTCTTTACCTTCTCATTTCTTTGAGTCTCCCCACTTAGAGATGTTGCTTAACTATACCACATCTTTTGCAAAGGAAGAGAAGGTGTAAATAATTAATATCACTTTATTTTTCATGTCCCCTAAGAACCAGGGAATACTTTGATAGGCTGGACCAAGGTGATTTGAGAGAGGAGTAAAACAGGCCGTCACCTGTACCACCTCCTATTGCAAGAGATTGTCAATCACTTTAATAATTCTTTGTTCAACTGTTTGTTAATCTGTAAGCTCCCTCTCCTGGCATTTGTACTTCAAAATAAACTTGAATTTCCATTATCAGTGTCATGACTATGAAAACATTTTGTTAATCCAAGACTGGCATAGGTCATGCACTTTATGTGATGATTGAACATGTCATTCCATATTTAATTGTCCTTTGAGCCTAATGCTACTTCAGAAGAGGTGTTAAACATGACTGAATGATATATGGGTTTTCCTGATCCAGCTAATAGCCCATTTCAAAAGACAGGCATATATATTAACACCAGACATTTTACTCAGAAGAGGTTGCAACTTAATTGTATGAATGGCAAGAACTATAAATAAAATAGAAATGCAGAGGAGTGACCATTTCAGGCTGCATTTGTCAGGGTTGGCATCAAATAGGAGCTAGAATTTGAAGCTGGTTTCTGGGTGGCTAGAGAATATCAGAAGGGAAGGGGTGTGAACAGTGAAGAAAGGGGAATGAGCCATGCTTGAGGTTGGCCATAACCATAACTGGATTGTTTTGGAGGGAGGTAAAGGATGAAGCTGAAAAGATAGGTTGCAGCCAAAGATCTGAATGCCAAACCAAAAACTTTGGAGTTTACCTTACAGACAGTGTATGATGTGTTAATGATAAGGACTGGGGGATGAGCTAAAGAGGGAGGATGTGAAAGCTGTGATTTAGGAAGGAGTGAGGAAAACAGATTACTAGAAGAAAGATTGAGAGGCTATTGCAATAGTCCTGGCATGAAGAGTAACTAAAAGGGAAGAGGGTAAATGTGACATGTATAAAGGAAGAGTTCACAGGCATTGTTGGGTGAGTGATAGTTAGAGGTGGGTACAAGAATTTGAGCCAGCTACACATTGGCCGTGTTTTATATAGAGAACTGGTTTTTTATGTTCTGCAGTAACGGAAGAAAGGAAAGGTACCGTTCATGAAAGTAGATGGAGGCAAAAGTATTAGAATATTTCAGTTGTTTTTAAGTTGTAGATCAACACCTGGGAGTGAAGGTAAGATACAACTTAACTTTTTAAAATTAGATCCCTATTCATACATTAGATGAATTTATTATTTTTAAGGCAATCCCATTATGTGGCAGTAATCATCCTTCAGTGTATCTAGGTTGAAAGCCCTCCTTGTATTTGCTTTAGAGATCCAAAAGAGAAGTGCAGAGAAAGATACATACTTGAACTCCCTTCTTTGTTCTTGCCCTGTTTGTCAGTAGCTTCTGAGACCAAGATGTGCATAAAGTTTAAAACAACAACAACAACAAAAAAACCTTCTTTTTGTCTGTAAGGAGTTTATAATTTAGTCGGGAACCTGTCAAGTAAACAGTGTGTTAGAGAATAGGGAGGTAATGTGCTGTAATCTTCCTATCCCTGGATTCCTTCAGCACCAGATGAATAATCTGTACTACCTGTGTATGTCTTCTCCTACTACGTCTGACGATTAACACAGCTCATTGAGGCCTGAGGACGCTGTTCTTTATGGCAGCCCTGTGTCCCCGCGCTCCTGCATGAACAGTGAGACAGCCAATGTCACCTGCTCCTTAGCTGTTAAATTGTGGCATCAGGGGATACACCCGGTGTTCCTTTATTTAAGTTAGCTTTTACCAGCCTAACTTTTAACTTTTGTTTTAGGTAGAAACAAGAGAAGATGAAGAACAAAATGTCAAGCTGACTGAAATTCTGGAGCTTTTGGTTGCAGCTGGGTATTTCAGGGCAAGAATTAAAGGCTTATCACCTTTTGACAAGGTAGGGGGAAACCTTTCTAACCATTAGGCTGTGTTTTGTTGGGACGGAATGGTTTACCAGGGCAGAGAAAAGAGGGAGGGATTGTGTTTTTACTTTCTCCAGTGTCCATGTTTCTCTGTGATTCAGGTTTGTTACTAGAAATGTTCCAATTTCCTATTACAAGAAAATAAAAATGTATCAGTAGATATGCCTTGAATTCCTTTTCTGTATACAGAGCTTTGGGAAGTACAAAAAAGCATTAGAAATAGTTCTTCCTTTTAAGGAACTTACAGTTTGAGTGGAGAGATAAAAGTTATGTAAGATAAAATCTGAGTTAATAAGGAGCTGTCCCAAGTCAGTGTGCTCACAATTGCCACATATTCTAATGATGGTAAATTTTGAATTTGGAGGAAAGAGAAGTCACTATGGGATAAAGTCTGTTAATTCAGCAGAACCTTCGAGAATCATGCACAAGGCATAGTAATAAGTGTTGAGGGCACAGAGATCAGACCAAGGCCCTGTACTCAAAGAGCCCAGCTTCTATAGAATAGGGAAGGAAGACAAGTAAAGCAACATACATAGAATCAGTGTCACGATGCAGTAAGTGCAGCAGAAATGAAGCTTCCAGATCAGACAGAGCAGGCCAGGAAATCTTCCCAGTGGAAGAAAGTGTTGAGTGCTCCAGTGGGCCATGGCCTGGCTTTGCATAACAATCACTGTGGACTATTTTATAATACAGACGTTGAGGGCTCACCGTTTGATAGTTTGGTTAGATCTAGACTGGGGCCTGGAATCTGTATTTTATAGGCATCTCACATGTGTCTAAACACAGCCAGAGATCAGAGTCCCCATCAAGCTATATCTGAAAAGGATTTTGTTTCAGGGTGGTTTTTTAACCTCGGTCTCATTTGCATCTCTGAGAAGTCCTCTGAGAAAAGTAGAGCAGGGATTCTCCTCTCCTTTAGATACATGAAAAAAACAAGATGTGTGGAAATTCAGTAATGAGCCACAAATGTCAGCCTTGCTACTAACCTGTCTGATCTGCAAAACACATAATGCCTCTGGAATCTGGCACTTACCCGAAACTGGATTAAGACTTCTCCTGGCTGAGAATTAATGTCCATCCCCCTCAGTATAAAGAGGATCTGTGAATGATATGTCCATTTCATAATATAAGTCAGCTACTCGGTCACACTAGCCACATTTCAAGCGTTCAGTAGCTGTATGTGTATTGGACAGTATGGACACAGAACATTTCCATCGCTGCAGAAGTTTTATTCAGTGGTGCTATTTTAGATGAATTGTAGTTGATGGAGTCAGAAGGACACATGTACGCTCTCTCTAAAGATACATACTTTGTATGGTCATTGATTCTATAAAAACTTATATTTTTTTCTCCCTTCCATTTCTTCCCCTCTCCCCAAACTAGAATGAGAAAACAGATATTTTCTTTGTGTCTTGCAGGTAGTAGGAGGAATGACTTGGTGCATTACCACTTGCAGCTTTGACATAGACGTTGATTTGCTTTTTCAGGAAAACTCCACAATAGGACAAAAAATGTAAGTTATCAGAGTTTGCCACGGAAGAGCCTAAAGGGGAGAAGGGAGCTGACTTCTGAGAGTCTACTATGTGTCAGAAGTTGTGCTAGATGCTTCACATACTTCATTTTAATTTTCATTGCAACAGGTATTATCACAGTTTTATAGATTATGAAATGGAGGTTGATAGAAGCCACGGTCACACAGCTAGCCTATAAGTCCTTTAATGCTCAGACTGTTTCTAACACTTTCTCTCTTTTTTCTAGTTTCTTTGAAAGATTATCGTCACATAACATTGTATTAATTTAAGGTGTACAGCATAATGATTTGGTATATGTATTGCAAAATGATCACCACAGTAAGTTTAGTTAGCATCCATCACCTCATATAGTTATAAATGTTTTTTCTTGTGATGTGAACTTTTTCTTATCACAACTTTATATGAACTTTCTTATCACGACTTTTTCTTGTGATATGAACATCTACTCTCTTGGCAACTTTCAAATATACAGTACAGTATTGTTAACTCGAGGCTCCTTGCTGTACATCGCATCCCCAGGACGTATCTATCTTATAACTGCAAGTACCTTTTGTACTTTTTGTCTCCCTTCACCCGTTTCCCTCACCCCCCACCCTTCACCTCTGGCAACCACCAGTCTGTTCTCTATTTCTATGAATTCAGTCATTTTGGACTCCATATACACATGAAATCATACAGTATTTGTTTTTCTCTGACTTCTTTCACTTCGCATAATGCCCTCAAGGTCCATCCACGTTGCTGCATATGGCAGGATTTCCTTTTTTCTTCTATGGCTGAATAATGTTCCGGGGTGTGTGTGTGTGTGTGTGTTTACACACACACCACATCTTCTTTATCCATTCATCCATGGATGGACACTTAGGTTGTTTCCATGGTTGGCTATTGTAAATAATGCTGCATTGAATGTGGGGTGCAGATATCTCTTCAAGATACTGATTTCATTTTCTTCTGTTAAATACTCAGAAGTGAAATTGCTGGGTCATATGGTAGTTCTATGATTTTTAAAATTTTTAATTTTTTAGTAACATCCATACTGTTTTCCATAGCAGCTGCAGCAATTTACAGTCTCACCAGCAGTGGACAAAGGTTCCCTTTTCTCTGTAGCCTTGCCAGTGTTAGTTATCTTCTTAGTTAGTCTTTTTTGAGTTTAGCCATTCTAACAGGTGTGAGGTAATATCTCATTGTGGTTTTGATTTGCATTTTCCCGATGATGAGTGATGTTCAGCAGCTCTAATACTTTTTCTAATACTCTCTAAGAATTTCCAGTGACTGCTTTGTTTATCTCTTTCCAAAGGCAGCTGGAAGGAACGTATTTGATGGAAGTTGAATAGAGTGAGGAGAGAATCTTTCCTTCCCCATTGCCTCTGTGTAATGCAGAGCCTCACTTTGCCTGCCATCGAGAGAAGGCAGCATGGACTCCTTGCTAGAGGTTTCACCTGAGTGTAGCCTGCGCAGTCTTCCATAGCTCACCAGGGGCTTGGGGATTTCATTAGACCACTAGGGGTCCCCAGTTCTGCCCAGCCCTGCCAGTGGGCAGCTGTGTGACCTTGGACAAGCCTCAGTTCCCTTATCTGTCAGGAGAGGGATTTGTGATTTCAGATCTGTGTGCATCTGTGACTTATTTAATCATTTTTCTGAAGCTTTATTCTCCCCCAGGAAAAAACTCTTCCAAATGGATTAAAGGTGGCTTACAAATATGCGTATGAAGCTGTGATAGAGAAAAGTCGAAGCAAAGCAAAAGGAAAACAAATCAAGTTGGGGATAAGGCTACAGCATTTGTCATGGGCCACAGCATGCCTGGTTTTCCTAAGGGTGGGCCACAGATTTGGTTCTAAGCTTTCTGGCAGCCAACAACAAGAGAAAAACATGATAAATTACCCAAGTCACAGTTTCCATACAGAAGAAAAGTCGGTGATTCCATGCAGAATCACCAAAATTCTTATAATAATAAGACCAAAGGACATCTCTGGGCTGCTCATTAAAGGACATATTGTTCTCTGTGACACTGTGCTCATCAGTGCCCAGCCATGAATAGCAGAGCTCTACATCTGTAGCATCTGTCATTCTGGGACCGGGGCATCGCAGCCAGTGACCTGTTGTGAAAAGTCCTTTACTGGGAATCTGCGGGATAGAATCTAGGCATGTGGCTCTGCTCTCTGCTGGCTGGGCTAATCCAGACATAGATTTTTATTCTTGTGTGTTTGTTACTTTGTTTTTATTGTGTAGGTGCTACATCCATGAAGTAAAAAAAAAAAAAAATTGAAATACTGCCGAAGGGTACAAAATACACAGCTAATGTCTCTCCCAGTACCCTGGTTTTATTCCCTGGAAAGAATCATCTTTGCCTGTTTAGGTTTTAGATTTTTCAGAGCTCACTTCCACATCTCTAACTTTGTATGTTTCATTCAGATCTGATAAGAGGAGGAATTTAGCTCACCTGTACTACTCCCTACATCCCCTTTGTCTCCCATCTTCCAGTCTTGTAATTATTACCTGTTTTTCTAGGATCACTTGAATAGCTTTAACCTATATAAGCTTCTGTTTCTTGACTCATTTTCATAAGATGGTTTTTCCTGGTTCCTAGCTATGTATATAAATGTTTTGCTATCTGTTTTTCCTTCTTACTTTCAGCCTCCATTTACCATCATATCATTACTCTTACAATGTTCAGGGCATAATATTTATAGTTGGTTTTCTATAATAGCAATTAAATTGTCCGTGCTTTATCTACAGGTAGATTCTAAAAGTAAATCTATAAACAGTGTTTACAATAAGAACTAAGAATTGTGATGGTGCCAGAGAAAAAGAAATGTAATCTTCTGGACCATAATGGTGCTGTTTGATGGAGAATATTCAAAATATTGCAGTCAAAAGGAATCCTTATTTATTCATTGACTCACCAAACATTTATTGAGTCCCTGCTTTGGGTCAGGCATTGTTCTGGGTACTTTGGATATGTTAATGAAAAATGTCCTGCCCTCACAGAGCTTAGAGTCTTTGCAGGGGGGAGATAGACCATAAACAACTAATTTAATAAATAATTATATATAGAAGTAATACGTGCTATGGAAAAAAAAATTACAGCTGGGAAGGTATATGAAAAGGGACATGGTTTGGAGGCAGTTGTTAACTTTAAGTCAGCATGGCCTCATTGAGAAGGTGATATGGGAGCTAAGACTTGAGAAAAGAGGGTTCCAAGCAAGGGAGACTCTGAGTGTGAAGGCTCCAAGCAGAAGCTTGCCTAGAGTATAGTGAGGTGGGGGGAGGGGGAGAAGGGCAATGGAAAAGGTGCAGACAGGTTGTGGGGGCCAGATCAGGTAGAGCTTTGTAGGTCAGAGTAAAGACTTTGAGTTTAGTCCAAGTGAGATGGGAAATTCTTGAAGGGTTTTGAGCAGAGGAAGAACATAATCTGTTCATAATTGGTTTTAGAAGGAACCATCTGATTACTGACTAAGGGGGTGAAGTTGGTAGCAGGGAGATTTTTTAGCATACTGTAGCCAGGCTCACGGGAGAAGATGGTGGCCAGGACAGTGGGCTGGCAGTGGAGGGATTCTGGATCTGCTTTGAAGGTAGAAACAACAGGATGTCATGACAGATTGGATTTGGGTGTGAATAACAGGGGAGTCAAGATGGTTCTGAGGTGTTTGGCCTGAGCAAGTGGAGGTGGTCTCTACGAAAAGTCACTGAAAATCAGGCACACTGTAATTTGTCCCATAATTATACAGCTTATTTTCCTTGAGTTTCTGATGGCCTTTTTTTTTCTTTTTGACAAAGAAGCACATAGCCTTACCTGTAGCTAAGATCAGCCAGATTCTTAGTCTGTTTTTTAACATAAATTCACCATCTTCTCGAGGACACTCTTGATTGAAGCCTCTTTCTGTTTCAGCTTAAGTGATTGCTTTTGATACCTGCGGCACCCCTGATTTGCTGGGATTTCTTTCAGTTGCATTCTTTCTGCACCAATCTTACCATTTCCTAGATTCTATCTGTCCCTTCTTCCTAAATTCCCTTGGTGTTTTACAGTGGTTCTTAGCCCCTTTTTCACCTTGGTGTCCTTGGGGGTTATGATACTTTCCCATCAGTGACAGTACTCTTAATAGATACTGGAGTACAGTGTTTTTATACAAATTCTTAAACTGAAATCTGAAAAACAATGAAAACAGGCTTTTTCTTTCTAAGTGTGGATACAAAACTCATTTGGGAACAAAACATGACCTGAACTTTTTAAAGGCTATTTATAGTTTATACTGATCCCACTTAGGTGAACATTCATAAGTTTTGCTGCAGAAATAATAATTTCTTCAAGTATAGATTTCACTTGGGCTCTACATAATATACAGTATATATGATTTACTCTAGATTTCACTTGGGCTCTACATAATATACAGTGTATATGATTTACTCTAGATTTCACTTGGGCTCTACATAATACACAGTGTATATGATTTACTCTCGACTTCACTTGGGCTCTACATAATACACAGTGTATATGATTTACTCTCGATTTCACTTGGGCTCTACATAATACACAGTGTATATGATTTACTCTCGATTTCACTTGGGCTCTACATAATACACAGTGTATATGATTTACTCTAGATTTCACTTGGGCTCTAGATAATACACAGTATATATGATTTACTCTAGATTTCACTTGGGCTCTAGATAATACACAGTGTATATGATTTACTCTCGATTTCACTTGGGCTCTACATAATACACAGTGTATATGATTTACTCTCGATTTCACTTGGGCTCTACATAATACACAGTGTATATGATTTACTCTCGATTTCACTTGGGCTCTACATAATACACAGTATATATGATTTACTCTAGATTTCACTTGGGCTCTACATAATACACAGTATATATGATTTACTCTAGATTTCACTTGGGCTCTACATAATACACAGTATATATGATTTACTCTAGATTTCACTTGGGCTCTACATAATATACAGTATATGCCTCTTAGGTACAGGAATGTGCAAACATCTAAAAAGTTCTGAATTCTGAAACACATGTGGCCCCAAAGGGTTTGGATAAGGGGTTGAGAATATACAGTATTATGTTCTCTGGTAAGTACTTGATGTGCTTTTAAGTGCAGAGCCATGAACTGTAATTGTGGGCAAAGCTGGAGACTGCGGTTTACAGGACTGAAGATCCACCAAGACTCCTAGCAATGTACTGAATTATTCAGAAATCTTTTCTGTTTGGTTTTGTAGTATGTTCTGGTTAGGTGCAATTTAGACTAATACTGCCTTACGTTTGCAGTGCCTCAGTATGTCCCAGCTGATATGATGGGGGGTGGGGCAGGTAGCACTGTCTGAGGAGTGCACTTGCCTCTTGAGGGCATCATTATCTTTCAGGCTGTTTTTTTTTTGTTTTTTTAAAGATTGTATTTATTTATTTGAGAGAGAATGAGATAGAGAAAGAGAGCATGAGAGGGGGGAGGGTGAGAGGGAGAAGCAGACTCCCCGCCGAGCAGGGAGCCCGATGCGGGACCCCATCCCGGGACTCCAGGATCATGACCTGAGCCGAAGGCAGTCGCTTAACCAACTGAGCCACCCAGGCGCCCTCAGGCTGTTTTCTGTGTGTGCCCAATTGAGGCCTTTCTGTTCTTGTTGATCCTTTTTTCTTGAGGGTTTCAAGAGCTTCTGCCTTCTGTCTGTATCCTCCTTCTACCCTCCCAGCCTGTCCTAAAGCCCCATGACTGCAGAGTCCTATGCCCAGAGGTCATGAGATTTTAGGCTTCTAATTGAGTTCAGTAACACACAAGTAGGAGGCACCTGTGTGCAGAGCACTTGTGCATGCATTTTACTATTTCATCTTCACAGTAAATTTGAATAGGTAGGACAGGCATTATTCCTTGTTTTATGATGGGAGTATTGGACCAGTGGGATCAGGTGACTTGCCAAAAGTCCCAGAGCCAGTGATGGAGCTGTAATTTAGAGCCTGGTTTAATTCACTCTCTTTCAAACTGTTTGCAGTGGAGGAGGAAACAGTGTACTGAACACTCTTAAAAGCTGAAGGAATCCAACCAATCACCTGTAGTAACAAGTGGGCATTGTTCAAATCTTAGGCTAGGAAACCTGACTGGGGACCTCTGCATTTGTCACTTACCCAGATTTTCAGAAAGTCAGAGAGTACCCTGAGCTCCAGGGAGAAATGGGCTGGTGGGCTTCTACAAGAAGTCCTCCTGACTTTTTCTGCCTATCCCCAGCCTGCCTGTGTCTCCCCCACGTCCCTCCCTTGGTCCAGCAATGTTTGTGCCTCCAGCTGCTTCCATATGTTGCCGAGTAAGACCTCAGTCTTGGCAGTGATTTCTGGGAGGCAGGTTTAAGAGGCTTATAAACCCGGAGGTGACCCAGGGCATCCTTCCCTCAGGGCCCTTATGACCTGGGAAGGTAGTCAGTCTCTGATCAGTGGCCAGAAACAACTTGGTCTGAAGGTAGAGAGGGTTGGGCTAGATAGTGTTGGGGGTCCGAGACTCTTATTTTTAAGCTACTTCAGTTGCCCATGCAACCAGTAACCCTATGCAGACTCGGATCTGTAGCCACTAGGGGGAGCTTTCCTCCCACTGAACCCAAATATAACTGAGCAGAAAGGCCCCATGTCTATCAATAGTTAATACCTGCCCTGACCAAGGATGCCAAGTCAGGGTCATCTTCATTTGCTAAGCTTGGAGTTTAGGGAACAAGGCCAACTAAGCACCAGTCTCTTCCCCTCACGAGTTTCAGAGAAATTAAACAAGGCATGAGAGTCTGATGGAGATTAAAATAAAAAATAAAGTGTGTTATAGAGAGGGCCTTAAATATCCTGCCAATTGGGTTCATTAATACTTGCCCACCAAACTATCCCATTTGAGCCCCAGCAACAGTTGGACAGCCATAGGCTTCCCCACTGGGCCAGCCACACATCTCATGACAAAAAAGATGCATGTGTCCTAAAGACAGGCTGCTCAGAAAGGAGAGACTACAGTAGTGGCTGAGCGTCATAGGACAGTTTCCTTCCATGTCTCAGACCTTTTGGATAATTCACATATGCACTCCCTCTGTTGGGGGTGAAAATGTTCTCCCATAGGCTTCCCTCCTGGGAATGTATGCAGTGGGGTATCCATTTTCCCCTGTCCATATTTTTTTTCTCTTAACATATTGGACTTGACGTTGATATTATGATCCGTGGAGCTGTAGGTGTGACTACTTCTCTTAGCAGTTTTAACCTTGGTGCCACCATGTAAAGCTACTTTCCGGGAATAAACAGTTTTCTTGTGTATTCTCTAGGGACCATTCCTTGGGGAGCCGTTTAGCTTTTCTCCCTAAATTTTACTTAGTTCCCACCAAGACCAAGGGGATGGAACCTACTAAGGGCAGCATAGGTAGGACAATAATTGCTGTCATCCAGGCCTTTGTTAGATGTTGGTCTTAAGGGTGTGTGTCTCTTGGGAAGGATTATGGAGCTGCAGAAAGATAAAAGTTTCTTTGAGCAAGGAACACTTTGGGTAGACCCAGACTTGCTGAATTTGAAGTTTCTTGTAAGACTTGGGGAAATAGTCCTCACTTGCAAAGAAAGCCACTGTAGCTGCTGTAACCGGCTAAGATTTTTTTTTTTAAGGGTTTTAGGTGGGATTATAACCTAAACTATCCATGTAAGCTGAAGCATAGGCTCCCATTTCTCCATATGGCCCCATAAGGACATGCCTCGCAACTGTTTCTCAAGGCAGACCCACTAAATAACCTCTGCTCTCTGCTCTTGAGTCTGATCCAATTAAGATGTAAGAAACAGGAACCCGACATCTGGAGATTAAACATCAGCTGAGTAGAGAAGGAAACTGAAGTCTGCCGTGGGGTGGACTTGCACACAGATCTCTCTATCACTCCAGCCATATAAGTGCCCCACCCAGGTCCAGGCGGGAGCAGGGGGAGGATGCTGGCCTCCTGACTGAGCTAGAAGGATGCTCTGGGGTCTCAGGGAGCCCCGTTCTCCCCCCCCCCGCCAACTCCCCGATGTTTCCTAGGACTGAAGCAAGGTGTTGGAGAGACATCAGAGTGCCCCTCGTGAGAAGCAAAAAAGTTCTGCTCTCTGGAAAAAAAGAACAAGGACGTGGTTTCCCCAAATCTAGGATTAATTTTAAAGTATTAAAAAAATGAAAGGCTATTTTTTATTTTAAAAATACTTTTATACGACAGTGAAGAACTCCATTTTCTTTTTTTTTTTTTAAGTATAAGGCCCCATGTTTTGTCTTAATATTCTGGGCACCCGGCATGGGGCCTGGTAATTATTTGTTGCCTGAATGATATTTAGAACAATTTTTTTAATGTGTAACCTAGTGGTTCCCAGATCTTTGGAAAAAGTAGGTCAATAAAACAAAATGTAAAAGAACATAGGGCACCGAAAACTTTCTATTTTACCATGTAAAGATGTTCAGTAATAATTACTACCTCAAACATCACCACCATTTCATAAAGAAACAGTGTGGTTTAACATAAAAAAGATAGGGAGAAAAAAATTCTGGAATAAAGCATGAAAGCAGTATTGTGGCCTCAGTCGCACGCATACATACCATCTAAATTGTGCTTATTTTTCTCATTTTGTAGACAGCCAGGGGAAGCTTGGTTATGATCTGGCACTGAGAAGCCCCAGAGTCTTCTGGAATGCTACCCAGACGTGAGAGATGTCTTAAGGGCCACTTAGTGTGTTCTCACTCTTTGCTTGTTGTTTTTTCCAAACAGAGCACTATCAGAAAAAATTGTCTCAGTCCTGCCAAGGATGAAGTGTCCACACCAGCTGGAGCCCCACCAGATCCAGGGCATGGATTTTATTCACATATTTCCTGTTGTCCAGGTGAGAGCCCCTTTGTGGTTTCTTGTCCTCTGCATGTCAGGATTCCTGCAGCGGGTCTGGCTAGCAGGCTATCTGGCCTAGATCCTGGGTCTAATGGGTGTGGTGTGGAATTAGGGGAGCAGGACAGGATGATGCTTCCTGATGTCATTCTCAGAAGGTAGACAGTATTCCATCCCTTGTACCCTGGTTTCACCGCCACCTGTTGTGATCTTTGAATGTTCCCATTAATTGGTTTTCATTGCCCTTTTGGTAAAGATAGAACTCCGTAGCCCCCCATGCTCTGGTCCTGTCCCAGCCTAACTTTATTCCTCGCTCTTCTTTGTTCTTTCTGTTCTAGCCCCTCTGACTTTCTTTCCTATTTTCTCATACACATTGTGCTTCCTCCTGTCACAGGGCCTTTCCCTCGGGCTGGAAAGCTCTTCTCTTTCTCTCATTTCCTACTTAATCCATATTCATCTTTCAAATTTCAGTTCTACCAAATCTCCTCAAGAAAGCTTCTGTTGACCAGCCCCCCAATCTAGAACAGGCTCCTTTGCTTTATCCATTCATACTGACCATATTCCTTTCCTTTGTAGGAATCTTCCTTGCTCTAGTTTGTCACCCTGTATATCTGGTCATTTCTGCCCCTCCTGGCAGACCATGGGCTTCTTGGGGGCAGGCACCATAGCTGCGTTGCTCACCAGTACCTCGTGGAAAGTCTGGTACCATGTCTGCAGTTAGTCTTTATTTGACGACTAGATGTCTGATGGGAGGTTATTTCCACTCTGGCTGTTTCCCAAGGCTCTGTGATTAAGTGGCTCATGCTGTACAGCGCTCTACATCCTTGCAGTCTAGTGTCTCAGCCTCCTCTGGGCACTTTGAAAAGAGGAGGAGCAAAGGGCCTGCTGTGTGAACGGCGCTTTGCAAATGATCCTAATAGAGTTCTTTGAAGCATCTATCATAATCCCAGTCCTTACGTCTGAGGCAAGTGAGATGCAGAGAGTAACTGCTTTGCTCAAGGGCAGAGAACTGGTGTGCAAGACAAGCAAGATTGCAGTCTAAACTCCTTGTCACTAAACCTTGTACTGTTCCCACTCTGCTGTTCATGCAGCCCCTGCTTGAAGAGTCTTCCGGTCCTGCGTTAAGATTATATAGCGCAATCATGGAACACTATATCTAAAACTAATAATGTAATGTATGGGGATTAACATAACAATAAAAAAATTTAAAAAAAAATTATATAGCGCAGGGGTTGAGAGTGTGGATTCTGGAGACTTCCTGGGTTCAGATCTTGGCTCTGCCACTTAGCTGCATGACCTTGGGCAAATGACTTAACTTTTCGTCTGTTAAGTAGAAACAATAATAGTACCTACCTGGCAGGATGAGAATTACGTACGTTAATATGTAGAAAGCACTTAGCTGAAGGACCAGCACGTTTTAGTGAGTGCTTTATAAGTGTTATATAGTCATTTCTGGTTTTGTTACTGTTATTGGGGATTTCCCCCTGCATTAGACTTTCAATCAAATCCTATGAAATTTGTAAATTGGAAGCTAAGACTTTAACTCAGAATTTGATTCATTAGGTTCATTGGACTTTCTCTCTCTGATGCAGCAGGGATGGTACCTGCTCCTTTTTGTGAAAACAGGTAATAGGGACCCTGTGTTGATTATAACTGAAACTTCCACCACCACCATGCTGTGAAGTTGCTGGCTTTTCCCCCAAAGCCTGAATCTCTAGTGATTAGACCTTACTCAGCCCTAGGCTAGAACTTTGAGAGCAAAAAATCTGGTCCAGGTAGGAGAAGGTGATGAAAGGGAAGTGATCATCTGTCGCTAGTTTGGGTATTTCGAACGTCTGAATGTTCCGTGTTGTACATGGAATGCTGGGGGGGCCTCCTGTCTGGATGTGAGAACCGAGGTTAGTAGTTACCAGATTTCTTAATTACATGGATGTGTAAAATTTTAAAGCAAAAATGGAGGCTGACCCATGGTTGCCACCTGTATTTTGCCAGGCAAGAATATCTTCATAAAGTAACAACTATCAAAACAAACAGAATCTTAAATACAGAGAACAAATTGCTGGTTGCCAGAGGAGAGGTGGATGGGGGATGGGCAAAATAGGTGAAGGGAATAGTAAAGAGATACAAACTTAGAGTTTTCAAATAAATAACTCACAGACATGAGAAGTACGGCAAAGGGAATGTAGTCAATACTATTGTAGTAACATTGTGTGGTGACAGATGGTGACTGCATTTATGGTGATGAGCACTGAGTAATGTATAGAACTGTCAAATCACTATGTTGTACACCTGAAACTAATATAACATTGTATATCAATTATACTTCAATAAAGAAGTTGTTTTAAGTAACAACTATCTTTCTCTGGCATCTCCAAAAAGAAAGGCCTTTTAACCCCCAATCTCACAATAAAGGACAGTCCTTTCAATGGAATACTGTGAAAGTATTATGAAAAACTAACCACATGCTTGTAGTTTTTGCCTGTTTTGCTGGAGACCAGTGAAAGAGCAGTCGTCGAGCTAGCTGCCTTATGTGCCTCTGGAGGCTCACCACCTGTGTTCACACTGGTTAGCACAGCTGTAAGAACACTCTGGATGCCAGCCCAGAGAAGAATGGGTCTAACTTCCGGCCCCAGTAGTTCTAGATCACATCTTTTTCTCCCACGCCGGACAGGTGAACCCCATGAGGGTAGGTACTTTCCTCAGATGGTAGGGACCCGCAGCAGAGCTCGGCTATCCAAGAGGTTCCCTCCATAGCCCTTCACTCTAGGAACTCCAAAACAGCGACCAGTTCTCTGAATCCTAAGACTCCTTACCTTCCTCATCTCATCACACTCACCAGGATCCAGCCAAGTAACAACTCAGTGTAGATCTAATTCATGGAGGAACATCTGAAAAAGAAACAACTTTGAAAGTGCAGAAACTGGATCTCCCCATCCAAAGGAAAGTAGAGAGAAATTGAGTTGAGCAAGGAGTCAGCCTCCTTAGTTGTCCTGGGCCACGGTGCTGGGTCGGGGTGCGAGAGAGGGGCTACAAAAGCCCTGAATACTGTCTGATCTTCTGTCCTGACTTCTGGGTCATTGTTTGGAGGTGGGGTGGAGTGGACTGATGGAAATAAATGGAAGATACTAACAACAAAATAATATTCCTCATAGAGTTATTTGCAGCCACCCCCATCTTGGGCAGCTATGTCCTAAACATGTCCTTTACTTGAGCTGGCTGCCCCCGGCGAGCAAGCATTCTGTCCGTCCCTGCAGGAGCACCATGCCGTATGCCACGTGTCTGCTTTCCTAGGTAGCTAAGCCTTGCCAAGTGTGCGGTGCTCGTGGGGAAATACAACTACTGTCCACAAACTGCTTTCGAGATGTAGTAGCTCTCTCTGGACAGAGCATGGTGACTCTGACTGATGGCATCCCCCTCCATAATGCTCTTCAGTTATAAAGGGAATGCATGAAGACCCAGGGAGGAGAAACAGAGGCTGTGTTTCTGTATTTTGCATTCTTACTCTCAGAGCACCTGGATCTTCCACAGGTTATGGGGGTGTGCCTGTGTGTGTTGCCATTAACTGGAATTATAAGTAGGGAGCAATGAAGAACAGCTAGTTCTGCGTATCAGCCCAGTAAAGCTGGAAAACATTTAATAAAACTCATATGTCCAGTCTTCCGGTGTGGAAGAGCCTCTGAGTTGCGATTTGCAGCCTTGTTGTGCTTGCTACCTACGGAGCAGTGGACAAATTGTGTAGTCTCTCTGAGCTTCAGGTCTGTACAACGTGGCTGGCATCAGTCACCTTATAATGTTGTGTGGATTAGGAGAGCAAATGCTGTGAGTGCCTGGCTCCCTTGAAGCCTAGGGCTGTACTCAGCAAGCCTGTTCTCAAATCTGAATACTTGGAAGGTTGTTGGAATCAAGGAAACAAGGGATTGTGCTAGATGTTCTCTGAGGCTCTCTTCCCTTTCCCTGGCCTGTGGTGCAGGCAGCACAAGAAAGAGAGTAACGTTCAGATCTGCCACTAGAACCAGGTGTCTCTGTAACTATATTTGTGTTGTGCTTCAGGCATTCATAGAGCATTCTGGTCCTTGTGATTTCATTTGCTCCCACAGTAGCTCTGTGAGGTGAAAGACAATATTCTCACCTCTACACAGAGGGAAACTGAGGCCTGAGCATCCGACGTGAGGCTTTAAGGCTCCTGCACAGCCACTCTGCTCTAGATCCCATTGGATCTCAGCGTCTCAGACACCCAACTGGCTGCTTTTCACATAGGACAGTAGGTGTGGATAGTTTCTCATCACCTGGCCAGTTCAAGTGTGGTGATTTCGGTTCACGAGTTGTACCATCCCTGAATTGGCCTTTACCACAGTGGTGGTTCATCCCTATCCTCATGTTTCCTAACTTTCTTTCCCAGTGGCTGGTGAAGCGAGCTATAGAAACAAAGGAAGAGATGGGTGACTACATCCGCTCCTACTCCATATCCCAGTTCCAGAAAACCTACAGTCTCCCTGAGGTCAGTATTCTCCTTTTCTTTTCTCATCCAACTGCGAGCATGTGTATACACTTAGAGACTCCCCGGGAGGGAGCAGAGTAAGCTCAGGCTCCTCTGTGTGACGTCTCTGCCCCTGCCTGGGCAGCATCCTGGTACATCAGAACTGCCTCTTTAAATGGGCCCTGGGTGAAAAGCCCTGCAATTTTCTCCTTTTCTCCCAATTTTAGTACTTGATTCAGAACTTTTATTAAATTATAAGAACATGAGTATATTTTTTTTACTAGTCATATAAAGCTTTTCAAGAGACCACCTAGGTCATTGCCTAGGGCATTCCTATGGTAATGGTTTAATAATAACCACCCCCACGGCAATAATAACAACAGATAGCCACTGAGTACTTACTACACTTAGTCCCAGCCCAACACATGCCTTCTCCTCCTTAATCTTCACAGCTGCTCTCTGATGTAGGTGGTGGTGTCCCCGTTTACAGATGGTGAAACTGAGGCTTAGAGATAGGTGGCTTGCCCAGGGTGTCCGAGTTCATAAGGATTTGACCAGGAATGCTTGGCTTCACCAGTACACTTTGTGGTCCCTGTCTTTCTTACTGTTGTGGGATCTGCTTTGGAGCCATCTGCAGAGGCCCTAGCTTCTACCCATGTAGAATATATTCCACTTTGTTAGAAGATTGAGGCTTCTGCAGGCAAAGCTGTGATGAGAAATCAATTTGTAAGATAGGTTTCTGAGAAGTCCGGTTGAGTTTCAGTCTTCACACAGGGTTTGTTTAATCCCTGTGTTTTGTCTTGCAGGATGATGACTTCATAAAGAGAAAAGAAAAGGCCATCAAGACAGTTGTCGACCTTGCAGTAAGTTCTCCTGCCCCTGTGTAAGGGAAGGACATAAGTTCATAGCCTCCAGATAGCCCCGTGATTCAAATCCCAAAACCCTTGCCCAGTCCCTCCTGGGATTGCCCAGGTGCTGACCTCAGGTGGGTGTGTGAGAGAAGCCCCGTCTGCCTCAGTGCCCATACCTGGATGCCAGCATTTATGGGTAGAAAGTGCCACAACCACTGCCCTGTGTTTTTCTTAGTTCCAGTTTTCCAGGAGAAATTTTCCAAACCCATAGCCTTTCCTCATTTGTGCCAGTGGCAGGTGTAAACTTTGAATAGCTCCTCTTGAACTGGAGGTGGTAAATTGAGGTTAGCATCCCATGATGGCTCTGGAAAGGCAGAACAGCTCCTGAGCTTTGTGTGGGACACACTGGGATAGCCTTGGTCACTGACACAGTGAATCTTAACCATGGAGTCTGCACTCGCATGCCCACTCCCCCAGTGCAAGGGGCAGAGGAGAGCTTTTCAAACCTTTCTGGGCCAGAGCCCAGCAGAACCTTCTCAGTGCCACACATCCAACCCCAGCCCCAGCCTTCCTACCTGAGCTGCTGGCAATGAAGCCACAGTGCCTGGGCGTAAGTTCGCTTTCTTCCAAAAATAATGCATAGTGTTATTTTGCATTTTTCCCCCTACTTTAAGGATACATGTGTGGTCTTCCAAGGTGATCACTCTAAAAAGAGTAACAATCATTTGATGACATGAAGTGCTCATTTTAAACAAGAAAAATCTTTGTCACTTTAGAGTTGTGATTTGTATCTTCTTCACAATTCCATTTTGGAAATGGAAGGAGTGGAAAACCTTCAAGATCGTTACACTCTGAAGCCAGATACTGTTCTCAGATATGGTGGCGATATCAAATAATAATAATAACGGGACATGATATGACATCAGAGTAATTTTTTTCCCCTAGTTATGAAATAATTGTTCAGTTTAGACATCCCTAAAGTTTTTTGTTTTTTTTTTTAAAGGTTGATAGATACAGAGGAAGAGAATCAACCTTAATCTCACAACAAAGAAGCAGTTTCTTTTGGTGCTTGGACATATTTCTTCCATTTTTTTTTTTTTTTAAGATTTTATTTATTTGTCAGAGAGCGAGAGAGAGCACAAGCAGGGGAAGCAGCAGGCAGAGGGAGAAGCAGACTCCCCGCTGAGCAGGGACCAGGGATCATGACCTAAGCCAAAGGCAGACAAGTAACTAACTGGGCCACCCAGGCGTCCCTCTTCCATGTTTTTAATGTGCATTTTTATACCGAATTGGAGTCATACTTTAAATAAAATTTTGGTTTTTTTAACTTACCAATATAGTGTCTTTGTAAGCTATTAAGGATTCCTCCTAACTGCATTTGTCATGAAAAATATTAACCAGTTTGTTGGATATGTGGTTGCTTTCTCTTGTTTTAAATGATGCTTCATTTCTGGAAAGCTAGGAGAACCAAGTGATGGCATTACCTCTCATCCAGGGAATTGGGGAGCCCGGGGCAGGAGAGGAAGGGAAATTCTCTTTGCCTTGTAAAGCCTGTCCTATTTGAATGTTATACCAAGTCTGTGTGTTACTTATTCAGAAACGGTAAACAAAAGTAAAATTTTCTAAATGCTTAATTGAATATCTTCTTGTGTAAATCTCACTCTGAGCCCTGGCTAGAGAGTGAGAAATAATAGTTTTCAGCCTTATCAATGGGAAGAAAAGGCCAGCATAGCTGTCAGTCATCCTATCAGTGGAACTGGGCCTGGCATCCCCATACCCATTAAACATTTCAGGCCTCTAGAGACACATTCTTTCTTCTTATTTGTAATGGAGTTTTTAAAGAAAATCCGCCTCTTCAGCTTGGTAATGTGACTGCATACGATTTAAGGAGGTAATGATAATGACAAATACCTGGTGCCCAGACATTGTTGTAAGCATTTATGTATACCTTACCTAGTCCATACAACAATCTTCTGAAGTAGTAGTATTTTCTTTCCTTTTTTACAGGTGAGGAAGCTCAAGCACAGATAGGTTATATAAGTTGCCCAAGGTCACATTGGTGATGATGGAGTCAGGATGCAAACCCAGTCTTGTAACTACTATGCTGTGGGCCTCTAGATAAAATGCTGTTTACAGCTAATTCAAAAATAATATCAAGATAAAGGAAAATGGGGAAAATGTGCAAGTCTCTTGATAATAGTTCAGATTGCTCAGTTGATTTCCTTTTTTATGTATGAACTTACTCCTTAGTTGACTGTCAATACATTTGTAGCAGGAATGATAAGAATTTTGATGGATGGCCAGAGCTGGCCTTTGGGTTTTATTTGTTTTCTTCTTCCCCCTCACTTCCAGATGCTCTCTTCTTAGGATTCTTAGCTGAGCTCCATTACCATTCACTTCCTTCCCTCCCGCCCACCACTTCTGCAAGTGCTTTGTCACTTCCTTGCCTTGAAATTGGAGTTCCAGAAGCTTACTGGAGACTCCAGGGTTGCAGTGCATGTCCCTGGCTTATCCTCGTGAGTCCTGTAAGGAATGGAACAGCGTGCTGGTTTTCATTCGTCGTCACTCTCCCCAAGGGAAATCTGTCCCTTTGTGAAGGGAATGAAGTCTTTTCTCAACTACCAGAAGCTGTGGCTCTTTTAGGTCTCAGATTCTGAAGGCTGTTTCCCTCTCCTTCTACCCTTTTCCCAGTTCTGCCCTTCACATGACTCATCAGTGTTTCTTATCTGCTCCTTATGGACGAATCTAGAATCCCAAACTTAAATTGTGAATGGTAACTTACAGATTCAAATAAGGTCACACAGTAGGTGCCTAATTTCTGGACCCAGCCTTTTATAATATGTGTCTGTAGCTGCCGCGTACTGATTGAGGGCCTTCTGTGTGTTTGGCACCCAGTGAGGCGTTTCACAAGCATCGTCTCATTAGCGCCTTTCCAACACTCAGCGAGTTCTATATTATTATTTCTGTTTTATAAATCAGAAAGTTGAAGCCACAAAGGTTAACAAATTCCCTCCATATTTGCAGAAGAGGAAGAGGCAGCAAGATTTTGGTTTTACATCAGACTCCTCAAACACGACAGGTGTGGTGCTCCTCCCATTTCCTCTCTTCACCTGGACTCTGATTTCCCGCATACTCCTGGCACCAGTTTTACAGCAACGATCCTGGCTTATTTCAGGACTCTGAGATGTTACTCATCTAGGTCCCAGAGACTCAGAGGCGTCCAGAGCGGCGAGGTGCTCTTCCACCACCTTGTCAGTCCCCTGCGGGGTTGTTTACTGTGACTTTTCCACTTGAAGACCCTTTGTCCAGCTAGAGAATGTCTGCCAAGTGGAGACAATCCTGTTGTCTTTCTTCATCTACAAACATAATACCAGCAGGCTTTTACTTATTCTTGCTTAGATATAACCTCTTTTTAAAATATAAAAAACATTTTAATATTTTTCAAAATATATAGCTCATTCTTATCCTTAGCCCTCCTTATAGGACTGTTCCAGTCTTTTGTACTTGTCCTTGGTTATGTAGCCCAGCCATTTTGGGGTGCATGATTTTTTGTTTTAAAAAAGCTTCTATGTATTTTGTACTAGTACTTTAGTAATAGTAACAAAAAATGAAGAAATGGGGAAAAATTACAAAGACTAAGTCACCGTGATACCACCAGCCAGAGATAATTACTGATACATATTCCAAGTAGGAAATACAAAGTTAGGGATATCAATACAGAGAATTAGAGATCCCTAAAAATGGCATTATACTGTATATTCTGTTTTATTTTTTGTTCAACAATATAATTGAGGCTGTCTTTCCATGCCAATAATACCTCTGTAGCCTTTTTACGGGCTGTAGATTATTCATTGTGTGGTATTAACTAGCTCACTTTGTATCTTTTTTTTTCTTTTTTCCATTATCTAGGACATTCTTATAGCTAAGTTTTTCCTTTGATCTTTATTTACTTAGGAAACATTGGATGAAATGGAATTGGGTCAGAGGTTATGCCTAAGGCTGTTAGTACCTCTTGGCAGATTGCCAGGCAGAAAGGCTGCTGTGAACTTGAATTTCTGCACTCATCACTTTGGGGTTTTCTCTCTTTGTCTTGGCCTCATTTTTCTTCCTCTTGGGGATTATTCCCAGTACTTTGGCTTTCTTCTTGAATTGTGTTACTTCTTGGCTTCTGCATACCTCCTTTTTACAGAATAGCTAGCTGCTTTGTGGAAGGCTGATGGGAAGTATATTTTCAAAGCACATAAGAAATCAAAACTCTCACCACCCAGGACAGGTCACCCCTTACCACCTTTTCCTTTTCGTGTCATAACATAGTCGCTCGTTTGTCTCACCTAGCATGCTGTTGTACAGCTTACTTCCTCCTTGTCTGAGCTGTCAGCCTTCATATCCCTCAAGTATCTGTTCTGTGCAGTGAGGTCTGTTACTCCCTGTTAACCTTGACTAAGAGTACCTGTCAAATTTTACCCAAAGCTCCAAAAAGTAATTGTTTACTATTCATTGAGCATTTTTTGGTAATGTTTAGAATTTTGTATAAGAATAGAGGGGGGAAAAGGACTCTTAGAACTTCCAGTTTAGTTGAAAGAAATGTTTTGCAGAACTTAATGGGATCCCCTAGGAGACCATGTCATTTGAAGTTATTACTCCAGTGTGTTCTTCCACAGGAAATGCTATGAGGAAGGCCTTTTCATTCACATAAAATATAAATGTGGCTACATACATAAACCAATGTTAGTACATTTTATCAATAATAATATATATACATATGTATATTAAAAGTGTATATTTTAGACTCAGTCGGTTAAGCGTCTGACTCTTGATTCCGGCTCAGAGAGTCTTATTCTTCTCTCCCTTTCCTCTGCCCCTCCCCCCCCCAAAATGTATAGCTGTCTTATCTATCCTAGATATATATATCTCTTAGCTTAGTTATATATTATCTAACTTAGCTCTTACTGTGTGTCAGATACTATGAAATAATCCTTACAATAATTCTACTTGTATCTTTCTTAGAGATGGAAAATCGCAGAGGTTAAAGTAACTTGCCCCAAATCAGACAGGTAGTAGGTTATGGGGTTAGGACCAAAAGCTTGTTTGTCCACGTATTCATTCAGTAATATTAGTTGCACACTCACTGTGTATCAGATCGCACTCTAGGAGGTGAGGTAAAAGCAGTAAGGGAATCAAGGGAATTTGGGGTCTCATCAAGGAAAAAGATATGACCACGAGGGGGCAAGCAGCGCACATAAGCTTTATTGGGGTGATGCTTTGACAGGTTTGCTTGTAAGATGGGGCAGTCAGTCCCTCACAGCAAGCCACCATCCAGAGTTCTAGGCACCGGGGCTGCATCCAGAAGGCGAGGGTAGCAAGGGAACCCCCCAGGGGGTCCTGGAGATTGTCCACGTGCCTCGGTGATGTCACGCAGCAACAGCACAGAGAATCTCTTAGCCAGAGGTCTCTGAAAGAGATCTGCAGCAGTAGTTTTGGGTCTTTACAGTCCCAGGGCTTATCCTATCTTGTTAGCAAATGCAGTTTTGTAGAGTATGCGACATAGACAGGCTGTAAGTGGCTAAAAATCTGCCTCTTTGGGCCATGTTTGAAACAACTGGATGTGTAAAAATTTGACTTTGGCCCTGGCGTGCTTTTGAGCCACTAGGTCTCAGCCTGCTGTGAGGAAATAAACCTAAGAGCCAACGTGCAGAAGCCATCTTTGGCTCCTTTACTTAATACAGTGACCTTAGTCTTACCAGCAAATTATACTGTTCGACTCAAGGAGCCCTGTGGCGGGATGTGTGCCGGTCCTGAAGCTGCAGAGCAGGGCTCATGTGAAAGAGAAGAGAAAGGAAACAAAGTCTGGAGAAAACTGCCTCCCCAGCTCACTTTCCTCCCTGCAGATGTGTTCCCCTCTCCAGAAATAGTTGCCATCCATTGGTCTCCCATTTCCTTCACTTAGTACCCAGGGGCTTTGTTTCATTTGTTGTTTTATTAGCGTGAGAATGGGAAAAAAAAAAAAGCAAGCAAATGTATTTGTCCCAATTATAATAACTTTTTCCTACAGGATCTTTCAGGACATTGGTCTTCATGGTGGAGACATCTGTGGAGCCCCGTGAGGTGAAGCAGAGTTAGTTCGTGGGGCTCCTGGACTGAGGCATGTCTGAGGGTTGAGCCTTGAGAGAATGTGTTGACGTCAGTGGAGGCAAGTCAGGGGAATGTCACTCCCTGCAGACCTGGGTGTGGCCTGGCCCACTGGAGCTCTTAACCAGAGAATGCCAAGTTGGTGATGACTGTCTCACTGCCTGCTCATTATTTCAGAAAGGAGATACCCGCCGTAATTGTGATTAATCTTTGCTGCAGACGCTGCCCCGATGTTGTGCTCTCCCACTTCCCTCCCCTGCCATTTGAAATGTGACTCAGGAATTCTCCTAATTGGTGTCCTGTAGCCAGACCTATAAGGTAGAAATCTGTGACTCTCACACCCTGCTCATGTGTCCTTTAGCACAGAGAACAAGAGCCTGTTCAAGGGCTATTAGTCTAGCCCTGGTTTTACAGAGACGGAAACAGGCCCATTGAAGGGAATTCCCGAGGTCATAGAGCTAGTAAATGGCAGAGACCAGACTAGACATCTGTGGTTCTGACTCTGTTGCTTTAAAGGGTGACTTAGCAATAGTTCTTTAAGTTGGCCTGAAAACCTGACATTTAGGTCCTTGTTATTTAAGCGAACCACTGTAATGATCCATGTGGCAGCCTCAGGTATATGGCGGTCTCATGAGAGGACTCACTTAAGATGGCTGGAGGGTGGCGGGAATGCCCACCAGAAGCAAGTGAGGGTATTGGAAAAACCCTGGGACTAGCAGCCAGGGGACCTAGGGCCAGGCCTAATACTATTTTAGAGATCCTGGACAAATTATTTAATCTCTGCTTCTTCAGTAGTGGAGTGGGGGTAACAGCATCTGCCTTGTCTCTACCTCTGGGAACAGTTATAAAATGCAAAGGTGAGGTGTATATGAGGTGCTTTCAAGTATAAGGAATAATTACACAAAGGCCAACATTGTCACTGTTTCCCAGAATAAAAGGTCCTTATAGCTGCTGGTTTCAGTATGCTATTGTTTTGGAGTCAGTCCTTTTTTTAGAAGAATCCAATTTCCTGTCTTGGGTCATTGACTCTATCGGTGGTAACTAAGGAAGATAGCAGTTAAGCTCAATTATATAGTACTGCTATAATAGAGCTCAGTGAGAATTAAATCATATGTAGTAACTGACGTCATGTGGATTCATTATATGTTGCATTTCCCCATGATTCTGTTTTACATTATTTATAGCTTCCTATTCGTGTAGACACCAGCAGCAAACTAGGAATTATTTCTGGCGGCAAGTCATAAGAACAACACTCCAGCATCATCCCAGACCCTAGTCCATTCCTTTTCTTTTACAGAATTGTTAAAATTACATAGTATGTGTTACAAAAGGATGTTTTTCTGTATGTTTGAAACTTTTCGTAATAAAAAGTAAAATAACAAAGTTAACAAGAATTATCATGGGAGGTACAATTCTACTTGGAATAAAAATACCACTATCTGAAGAAACCTGATAGTAGTGCTTGTCCTAGTGATGTCCAGGTAGAGGTTACTTGTGATGAACTCTGGTCGTGGAGAAGAAAAGATCCAGGGACGAACAACTGGAATACCTTCCTTGCATAAATATTTGCCTACTTGCACCCAGAGCCCTGAACACATTTTACTAAGATATTATTTGACTGCCAGCTCGACACTCAAGAAGGACATTCATTTGGGGCGGCATGCTAAATCAGGTCATCTAGGGGTAAAGAACTACATTAATTGAGCACCTACTACATGCCACATGCTTTCTTCAAGAAATACTATGTTTCAGAATGTGTCCTATACAAAATAGATCTATGTTTGCTTCTACATTTATAATTAAATCACACTCTAGTAATTTTAAAAGTCAGTGAAAGTTGGTAGAGCATTTTGTGTTTTTATACACTTTTTTTTTTTTTAATAAACTTCAGCCTGGTACTTTTGTAAAAAAGATATTATTGCTGAAGGGTTTGTATCTACTCTTCTTTTCTGCTGTTAGAGTCTAGGAATTGAAATCTCCTTTACCATTTAAGGAATTTTTTTTAAGGATTCTGGGTTAACCTATACACCTGTGATTGTTTAACTGGTTTGTGGCCCTGGGTGGTGGAAAGGTCTGGATATGCAGTGACAAGAAAATTTGTATTTTTTTCTGGAAAATTTTATTAAGGAATAAAAAAATCTGAATAGAGAGATAAACCTTGCTTCTCAAGACAAGATTCAATATTATAAATATGCCAGTTCTTTCCAAAATAATCTATAAATTTGGTGTGATTCTAATCAAAACTCAACAGTTATTTATTATGAACCTGACAAGTTGATGCTAGAATTCATTTGAAAGAGAGAATGTTTAACAATAGCCAGGAAATTTGAAAAAGAACAGTGGAGACAGGATAAAGGTTCATAAAGCAAGAGGAATTAAAGAGGGTAACATTGGTACATGTTATACATGTATGCCATTTCAGATCTGGGGAAGGCTGGACTATTAAATTGATGATGTTGGGATTCTTAATTTTCCATTCAGGAAAAAAAGCTTCTGAATAGATTAAAAAGCTAAGTATAACCTATACAAGTAACATACGAGAACTTTTTTTTTTTTTTTTTTTTACAATCCCTGGTAATAAGAAGTAAGATATAAAATGATTGATAAGTTTGACCACATAAAATATTAAAATGCCATAGGACAAAAGAAACACGAAGGGGGCGCCTTGGTGGCTCAGTCAGTTGAGTGTCCGACTCTTGGTTTCTGCTCAGGTTGTGATCTCAGGGTCATGGGATTGAGACCCGCATCGGGCTCCATGCTCAGTGGGGAGTCTGCTTAGGGATTCTCTCTCTCCCCCTCCCTCTGCCCTTCCCCCCACACTCGCTCGCTCTCTCCCTCTCTCTAAAAATAAGTGAATAAATCTTAAAAAAAAAAAAAACAAAAAAAAACACCAAGTTAAAGTTGACAAGCAATATCTTGAGTGGAAATACTTGCTACCTATATGAATGTCAAAGGAGCAGACTCCTTGAAGGCGGCCACCCTTCTCCTGTTCTCCTGCGGGAGGCGGGCACACTCACCATGATGGGGAAAGACTTGCTTCCCTAACTGGCTGGATGCACCCAGCAGGCAGTTCAGAAGGAGAGTGTTCTCACACTCAGTAAGTCGTCTGTCTCATCCACTTCTTAGGATGTTTACAAGCCCCGTCGGAAATACAAACGCCAACAGGGAGCAGAAGAGCTGCTCGATGAAGAATCTCGAGTCCATGCCACGCTTTTGGAATATGGCAGGTAATGAAGGGGACCCAGCCTGAGGTGTCTATTTTATAAAACCCTTGAGAAGAAAAATTGATTTGGATTGCTTCATTGAGATTAATTTGGTTGGTTTTTTTTTACCTGACATTTTACTGTTTTTGGCTTGAGATTTCCATCACCAGGGACTTTTCTCTCTGGGTAGCTTCCCTGATGATGGTGGAGGCCTGATCTTTGCAGTTCCCCTCCGGAAATATGTGTGTAACTGTGCGCCCTGGCTCTGCCCTCCTGGGGATTTGAGGTGTTTGAGGGTATTTGCAGAGGCCAGGAGTGGTCTGCCCTTCATGCCCCTGCCATTCGTTAAAATCTTCAGGGAAAATTACAGAATTGAAAACAATTACGGTAGTTCTAAGTGTTAGAGTAATAGTTTTGGTTTCCCGTGAGGGATTGTCCTGAGCAGGAAGATGAAGAATTTAGAAATATTTTATCACTTCTTAATAACCTTCCTAATTTTTTAAAAAGCCATTTATCTTTTATCCTCATTTTTTACTTAAAAAGCACACAAAGAAGTACTGTCCTCATTGAATTTCTTGGTTGACCTTGGGTATTAACCTTCATTTATGTCCTGCGTTTTCTACATAGGATAACTGATCCCTGGATGTGAGTATGGCTCCTTGTGCTTCCTTTCTTTAATCTGGGAGTGGTTGCTATATGCTGCTCTGCCTCATAACCCAGCCCTCCTTGGGCGGCTGGGACTAACAGCTCGCCTCCCCGAGTGAGCATCAGAAGGCTTACCCCGTCTGAGGCACCAGACACAACTGGAAGGAAGTTAGGCTTCATTGGCTTCAATACCTCATCTTTCAAATGGAAAAAATTTCCCAAAAAAGTTGCCACCTTTTTTTTTTTTTTTCTTCTTTTTCTTGTTGAGGGGCTTGTGTGGTGTCAGGTCCGTCCTTCCTAGGAATGAAAGCTAGTCTGTTTCATTCAGAGGAAGGTGTTAGTGCTGGCCCTCAGCCGGGTCCGATGGCTGCTCCACAGCTCCCCAGTCGTGACTGTGAATTGAACTCCTCTTCAGAGTCAGGCACCACCAGACCATCTACATAATTTGTGGGGCCCAGGATAAAATAAGAATTACTAGTAATGACTAATTATTAAGAATTTCAAGGGGCGCCTGTGGCAGTCATTAAGCATCTGCCTTCGGCACAGGTCATGATCCCAGGGTCCTGGAATCAAGCCCCACGTTGGGCTCCTGCTTGGCGGGGAGCCTACTTCTCCCTCTCCCACTCCCCTTGCTTGTGTTCCCTCTCTCACTGTGTCTCTCTCTGACCAATAAATAAAAATTAAAAAAAAAAAAAAATTTCAAGACAGCAACAAAAACCAGGTGTGGGGCCCTTCTGAGCTGTATGCCCTGGGCACTGCGACGGGGTTTTCCAGCCAAGCCCCAGCTGTAGGTGGGCAGGTGAGGCCGCACGGCTCTAGGTGAGCCACAGCTGGAGAGACAACCTCCCTGGGTGTCCCATGTTCCAGGGCCAAAGAATACTCAGGGGAATGTTATGGTTTTCTTAGTTTGTATTGTTCATAGCTCCATTTTTGCCCATTGTCATGGATACTCAGACGCTCCTGGGGGTGAAGAGGAGTCAGAGATTCGGTGAATTGTCCACCTTACCGAGACCAGGCTGACAATATTTCCCTGTTTTGAAATTCTCAGTTTTAAACTGGCTCTTTTGCGTGTGTCATAGAGGGTAGTCATTATTGTCAAGTGATGGCTGGGTAACTTCAGGACGCCCCTGCCCATCCTCACGAGTGGTTGGTGCGGTTGGAGTCCAGAGCCTGGCGGGGCTTTCTTTAGGGAAGGGAGCAATGCACAGGTTTTCTTCGTGACTCCTCTCAAATTTGGAGTGCAAGAAAGAGCAGAGTGTGTCAACGTCCATCTTGGTTCCTGTTGGTGGGGTCAGGCTGATTTCTGCTGAGTTCCAAGCTTAGGGTAGGTGTTCGATGAAGGATTCTGTTTTTTTAGGAGAGAAGTTATTTTACTCTTTTTTAGCTTTCCTGATGAGGAGAGGCTGAGTTTGTGAGAAGTGGGGAAGTGGATACTTAGGACATTCTGATGGTTTAATTAGCTCAACTCCCTTTTTTGAGAATGGTAAAGACAGCGTTAGAAAATTTAAAAAGTAACTTGCCCAAAGTCAACTATTAACTACTCTTAAGAATTATTAAGAGCCTCACACTGGAACTTGAACTCAGGTTTGTTGGACCCTCATAGCATGCTTTTATCATTAGCTCCAGGTATTGTTTGAGTCTCCAGGGGAAGTTTGGCTTCTGGTTTTAGAAACACAGGCCCAGTCTTTGTTGTTTGGTCTGACACAGAACAAGAGGCGAGTGCTTATTAAAACTGATGGAGCAAATTGGACAAAACTTAAAGCCCCAGCAAGTGTTCATTTCATTCCCTCTCCTTGGGAAGGCCCTCCCCTCCTTTCTGGCCATCAGACTTTCTCCTCAGTGTTCGGTCAGTACTGTCCCCTAGACAAATGGTCTTGCCCATTAAATGAGGATTACATACCAATACACACGTGAAGAAATCTAAGTAGTTTGTCCTGTGCAGAAAACAGTAAACGTCGACTGCTAGGCTCTGTCATCAGCATCAGCAGCAGCAACAGTTTTCAGTTCTCAAATGCCCTTAAATATGACCTGTAGATTCAAATGCGCCTCTCCTGGGCACCTGGGTGGCTCAGATGGTTAAGCGTCTGCCTTCAGCTCAGGTCATGATCCCAGAGTCCTGGGATCGAGTCCCGCATCAGGCTCCCTCCTCCTTGGGAGCCTGCTTCTCCCTCTGCCTCTCTCTCTCTCTCTCTGTCTGTCATGAATAAATAAATAAAATCTTTAAAAAAACAAAAAAACAAATGCGCCTCTCCTTTTAGTTCTCCTTGTCCCTGTGCTCTGTACCCCTAGCACTAGCCCTCCCCCGCCCTGCGAGAAGTGTCACCCACTCTTCCTCCCTCCCTTCCCCAGTCAAGCAAGGCTGGGCCTCCACTGGCCCTGGGACTCACCCTCCTCCATCCTGTCTCTCCCGTCAGTGTGAACATCATGGCACCCCTAATTACTCATCCCCACTTAGGAATCCACATCCCCCATCTCTTGTCAGTGGCTCTGGTTTTCTGTCTATCTCACCTCTTGATAAGAGGGCAAGTATTTTGTCTCCTGGAGTAAGAAGGTCTGAAACTCTTTGGGGTTGAAGGTTACTCATTAGCCTAGGCCCACAGTGCATCTGGCTTTGAGGTCAGCATTCCAGCATCTTCCACCTTTTTTGACTTACTTGCTGAAATGAAGTTGGACTTTGAGCCCCGTCAGCCATGCTGAAGGCCTTAAGGTCTGTGTGTGCCTGTTCATGTTTGGATAGATTGGTTTAAGTGTTATGGTATTGGAAAAACAAGACTCATGGTTTTGATTTTAGACTTAAACAAAATTGCAAGTCTATCGTATTTCAGTTTTGTTACGGGTCCAGTCAGCTTTGAGGAGCTAAATTAAAACACCTAACCATGCTATAAAATTGCTGCTGTGGAGAAATGCATTTTATATGCGGTATATTTGACTTTGTTAAAAACCATAATTCAACCGAGTACATTTGACAGTCTAATTGGCTTTATTAAGTGATTCATGAATCCAGCAGCCTTCCATGTAGCAAGTAAAGATGAGCTCCCAGGAGCTGTACAAAATGGGAGGTTTTTATAGGAAGGAGGGTAGGGTAAGAAGTTATTAACAAAAGAAAACAAAGAATTGTTTCAGGCAAGGTCACCTTCCTTTAGCGGGAAGAGATGGGGTCTTATTAGGTGATTACCTCATCTTCCTTTGGAGGATGGAGAGGGCCCTTGTGACAGATTACCTCTTTGGTGCTGACCAGAAAATTCCAGATTGATTAGCTTGAAATTCCACTCCTGGAGGGGTTGACACTGCAATTGAGTCTTGGTTTGCTGTCACAGGGCAAGTGACTGTACCTTGGGCCTGTGGCTTTCTCTAACAACTTGGAGGTGGAATTTTGAAGCATAACCACTAGAATACTGGCATTAGCCTATTCCACACTATTTGAGGCCTAATTTTAGTTGCTTTGAAGTCATTCTGTACTTAGTAAATGAAATATGACATGACTCTCCCAACCTGTTTGTATCCTCTGTGATGGCAAGGCCTGTGACATGCTTATAGAAAGTATTTAGTAAATCAGTAAATGCTTGTGGAATGAATGAAGAACGGAGTCCACAGTCCTTAGTATTTAGGGCTTTTTTATGCCCCTGTTGTGTTCAGGATTCCAGATAGTTTGATATCTGACTTAATTTGCCCTGTGGCAGTTGTTTTTGAAGGTTAGTTTATTTTCTAGAATTACCAATACGATAGTATTAGCCATATGTGGCTCTTGAGCACTTGAAGTATGACCAGTGTGACTCAAGAACAGAATTTTAATTTTAATTAAGTTACATTTAAATTAATTAGTTAATTTATTATTTATTATTAGTTAATTAATTAGTTAGTTATTGGAAAAGTTTAAGTTTGAAATAACTTGAATATGTAAACCTACTAATTCAAAGTTATCTATTTGGCTCTTGTTAGCATTTTTTTTTTTTCAGACTGTGCTGTTCTAGAAGATGTACATCCTTGATGTTAAAGATCAAGTGTGAGGTGTAGGATATGAGGAAGTAAAGGGGGGGTAAGAAGCTGGAGTTCTGTCAGTGCTGACAGCGTAGGACATCAGCAGGGCTGGTGGGTCAGAGCTAACACAGGGAAAGGTGGAAACAGATTAAAGCTTCTGGCAGCACCGATCAGGCTGGTACTTGTGAGGAAAGAGCAGGGCAGACAGGGAAAGAGGAGAGGGAGGTGGGAGGGTAGAGCAGCATACCTATGAAAGATAGAAGTAAATGCTTTGTAATAGAAATAAGTTGAAGCATCCCCTTGTTCTTTGTGAGGGATGATAGGCCAGAAAGGGATACCATGTTCTCCTGGTGAAGCTCAAACAACGTGGAAGTCTCCCAGAGACATCTTGACCAGTGAACATAATGAGGCAGGCATTAATAGGCGACCGAGGACAGCTCTTTGTCATGGAAGCCTTCTCACCATGTCACGTGGTGAAGGAGACGTTCAGAAAAATCAGATGGACTCTACTCATTCAGCATACATTTATTGAGTACCTACTATGTGCCAAGCGCTGTCCTAGGTGCTGTGGGTACAAAAGCGAATGGAGCTGTCTGAAACATGCTAAGTGAAGAAGCCAATTATAGATGGCCACCTAAGATTCTGTAAATATGATTATGTTCAGAATAGGCGAATCCATCAAATGACAGAAAACCAATGAGTGGTAGCCAGGGACTGGAGAGGGGGAATTGGGACTAACTGCTGATAGGTATGGCGTTTCTTTCTGGAGTGGTGGAACTGTTCTGGAATTAGATAGTGGTGATGGTTGAACAAATAGTGAATCCACTAAAAGCCACTGGAGTATATAGTTTCAAATGGTAAATATTATGTGATACAAATCATATCTCAGTTTAAAAAACGATTAAAAAAAAAAAAATGAGTGAAGCACTCCCTCCAGGAGCTCAACAGACAGATTTATAGGATTAGATGTAATTATTGTAGCCTGTGGGATGAGCGCACTGGTTCCTAACCTAGGCCTTTGGGTGGTCAGAAGGGTCTTCCCACAACCTGTGTCTTTACAAAGGAGTAGAAGGGGCAGTAACTGAGTCACTCACATTTAGTTGTTTACTGCTTTATTTGGAAAATCCAAAAAGTTTTGGGTCCTTAGATGAGGACTCTCTGCCTGAGGGTATGTCATCTGCCCTACGGGTCTCCACAGACTAAGCACCTGGAAAACGAAGGAACACCCAAGGTGCAAGGTTACTTCTAGGAGTGGGGAACTGTGGTAAGACCCTCTATTGGTCAGGGTTCTGACCAACCAGGGTTCCTCCAGCTAGTTTCAGCAACAGGGGTTGACTCCATGGATCCTTGGGAAGGTTTGAGAGGTGGGATCCAGGCTGAACCGGGGTCACTTCCCAGGCAGCACATCGGAACCGGGCCTCCCAAGGATGCTGCTTCTGCTTCCACCGTGGCGCAGCCAACTGGTGGCCTGTGGGGTGGGGATGCCGGCCTCACGGCTGCTGACAAAAAAACCATGCCACCTCGGCCCAAATCAGGATGCTGCCACCACAGCTGCTGGCCCCAGAGCCAGGTCACCTCTGTGATCCACAGCAGCACAACACACCTGTGTGCTCAGCTGGCTACTGCACATTCACATTGCCAGGAAGCGCACCTGATTGGTGGGGCCTATGTCGCATCCCAAGCCCTGGGTGCAAGGGAGTAGAGAAAATAGAGTCTTTGGGGCTCCTGGGTGGCTCAGTCAGTTAAGCGTCCAACTCCTGATTTTGGCTCAGGTCATGATCCCAGGGTCCTGAGATGGAGGGCTGCCTCGGGCTCTGCACTCAGAGTGGAGCCTGCTGGAGATTCTCTCTCTCCCTCTCCCTCTGCCCTTCCCCCCCACTAAAAAAAAAAAGAAGAAAAAGAAAATAGAGTCTTTTGTTTCCCAGCCTCTGCAGTATAGGAAGATGCAGTAGACATTGTGGAAATAATGCACAGAATCTGTCCTAGGGTCCTTTAGAAACTGTGTATGAACACTCCGAATTTACCTTCAGTTGGCTGCACTTCGTACCTGGACATTTATGCTGAATGAATGGGCACACTGCCCGGGTGGGACTCTGTGGTCTCTCCAGTTATATGACAGCCTACTACAAGGCTAGGTGATGCTTTGGCTTCTTGATTCCTGCATGTTCTTCCACTTCTGTTGAGTTTATTTGTTCAACATACATTAGAAATACAAAATGTAAAAAAAAGTAGCTCCCATGCCGTCTGGGGAAAGGATGCAGACAGGCACACAGACTGTTGGACGTGATCGCCATCTGGGAGGTGGGGGGAACACGTGCAGAGGAGGTGGCTTGAGAGCTGAGGTGTGGGCGCGGATGGAAAGTAGGAGAAGGGCACAGTGTGTGCACAGCTCTCTGTCAGGCCGTGGATGCACAGGAGCTTGTCAGGTGAGGAGGTGAGGCTAGGAGGTTGCTGGGCAGAGCCATGGAAGGGAAGCCCTAATGAAGGTGCCCAGAGGGAAGAGGCCCGCCATTGACGCGTGTAGATGAGGCCACTGGGAAGCTGGAGAGGGAGTGAGGAAGAGTGGGGGTGCAGTGAGGCTGGGGACCAGCGCACCAGCCCAGCGGGTGAGGCATGGCGTGAGTGAGGGTAAAGCAGGGGTCCTTCATTTGCTTTTCTTAAATGGCCGCATGTACCTTTATCTCTTTAGAAACTACTTGAAGGTAAGTGAGGTGTGGTGTTTTGCATCATGCTTTTTGTTTTAGGTCGAATGGTTTTTGCATTGTTACACTTGCTTTAAAAAAAAAGAACCTAAAAATAAACTAATTTAAACTAAAGTGCATTTGTGAGTTTCTTTGAATTTAAGGTTGCCTGAAGTGAACACATAACATTGTTGGCATCATGCTTGGGCTACGTCTGAGAATGGAAAATGGGCCGGACTCCAGGTTCTGAGCATAATCATTAGAGAGCATCCTTAGCCCGGGCAAATATACTCACATTTGTTTATACAGAAAGTTTTAAGGCTTTTAGCTTAAACTTTGGGCCTGAAATACAGCTCCTAATTCAAAGAGTAATGGTTATACTTAAAGAGAATATTGCACTCTGCGCCCTCTGAGAATTCCCATTTATAGTATTCGTGTGGCAAATAGAATGGCTGGCCCTTTATTCAAAAACAGTGGAATATGTCTGTGGTTCAGGCACTTAAGACCTTTTCTCCAGTTACCATATGGTCTAAATTTTCTTTGGTGCTTTTCATATAAAAATCCAACCAAAATGCATTGGCCAAATTTGTGTGACTTTTGAATAGTAATTGAACTCCCCTTTTTTGTGGCCTGCAGGAGATACGGATTTAGCCGCCAGAGCAAAACAGAGAAGGTAAGAAAAGCAAGGATAACGGGAGAGAACATTGGAGAGCTGGAAGCGCCCCTCCCCTTTGCCTCTGTCTGACCCCGACAGGCCGCCTGTCTAGCAAGAGTCGGGGGGATGGCGGCACTGTGGCGCACCGGGCTCCGGTCCCTGGGCAACCCGGGGCAGCGGGGACGTGGCAGCTACCTGGGCCCCTGCATCTCCCTTCTCGTAGCTGCGGCATGCTGCCTTTGCAGGCCAGAGAGCAGCAGCCTCGTGGAAGGCCTGGGAGTGAAGGGTGATGGGAATCATGGCCCCAGGGCCAACCAGGTGGGCTCTCCTAACTCCAGAGGTGTGAAGATGAAGTCCGCTTCAGGGCCCTGAGCACTGCCCCCTTGATGAGGGAGACCCTAGACAGGTGTGAGCAGGTGCTGCCAGTGACATAGAACACAGCCATGTATCGCAGGCCTGCCCTAAGACACCCTAGTGTGGAAAACTCAGGTAAGTCAAGGTGGCGTTTCTGACTTCACAGAGCAGTCTCAGAAATCTCCCTTAATTTATATATTTACTGATGACCCTTAATTGTCGGCTGCAGGGCAGTCATGTAAATCTTACAGTGCCAAACCCTTACTGTGTTTGTTCAGGGCTCTGCATGTATTTTTTTTTTTCACTTACTTCTCTGAACAACTCTATGAAGAAGACACTACCTTTTTTCAGAAAAGCCGAGGTCAGAAAGCTGTGAGGCTCAAAGAGGCTCCGGGATTTGTCCAAGATCACATAAGCCCTTAAAGTGCCATAATAAGAATCTGAACCCAGGCAGGTCTGTGTGACATCAAAGCCTGTGCTCTTGACCACTGCCTTTTAAATAATGAAGTGCTAACTAAAGTTGTCAGTGGCCTCTTAAAAAGCAGAGTCCTAAAAAAAAAAAAAGAAAAAAAAAGCAGAGTCCTAGAGTCCGAGATCTTTGGGTACCCTTTTTTTCCTCGTTCCCCAGCAGACGCCCAGAGTTTCTTGCATTGGACACTTCCTCCCTCTGCTCTGTTCTCCGGCCACCCCCCACCCCCCTCTGTCCAGAACCCCTATCCTTCAGTCCCTCCAGAAAGCCTGCCCTGGCTCCCAGCCTCTCACCACGTTACGTGGTGGTTGCTGTCTCAGTCAGCGGAGGGCACGGATGGTGACTGGGAGCGTGTGTGCTGAAGCCAGGCTGGCTGGTTTCAGATCCCTCCCCTGCATGACTTCGGACGGTGTACCGACTCGCCGTGCCTTAGCTCGCAGCATTGGTGGGAAGACTGACTCATCACACAGGAGATATTTAGTAAGCACTAGCTATTTTATCAGTGGCGTTCATTTATTTATCATCGATTAGGATAGCTTCTTTCTTGGTCTTCTCGTCATTTACTTTTTCCACAGTGGTGTTTTTATTCCGAACTAAACAGTCATTTCCTCCAAAGCAAGGTGTTTTCTGGATTTGAGTATATGTCAGGTGGCATCTGATACATAATAAGAATTTGATGTGTACATTCAATTTGGTATGTAATTTAGTCTGAAAAGAATGTCTGTGCGTGTGGGTATTGGGTGTATTAATTATGATTGGAAAAGTCATGTGATGCCCATTAAATAGTATTCACCTTGGGCTTGTCTACAAATACAGATATGGGTTTCCTCCACTATTGCAAAGTAGAGTGTACCTATAAAGCCTTTTATAAGCCCAAATGGTATAAAGCAAAGAAGCAATTGCCATTAATTTATATGAAAAAATTTTTTGAGCATTCCTAGACCCAAAAAATAACCTCTTAGGCTTTTCTGATACACGCCTTACTAACAGACACACAAAATAAATTGAGATAAAGCACAGATGCTCAGATACAGCTCTAAGCTCTGGCAGCTTGATGCTGAGATGCTGAGTGTCATTTCCAGGGGAGGAGCTTGGCAGCCCACCCTCACCGCCCAGGTTACACACTCCCTCTTAATGGCTCACGGCTAAACAAACACTGAAAACTGTTTTCACTTTCACCTTTTATTGTAAAAGCAAAAATCCTTTTCAGATTTCTTTTGGTCAGCAACAATAGGTACCAATGTAGGTCTTTTGTGAAAGCAAAGTGGCCTAACACGAGCTTTCGAAAGCAGGGGATACCTGTATACCTGGCAATTAGGAGCTCACAATGTTCCCTGGGGTCAGTTACAGGCAGGTTATAGAAAGGCCTTCTAGCATTGGGATGGTCTAAGGGGGGTGTCTGAGACCACCAGTTCTCTTTTTCAACCCAAGAAGACCCTGATATCCAGAGAAGGCAAGCCGGTGGTCACCCAGCTGGTGGGTGCAGAGATGGAGTTAACACCAAGCACTCTAGACTTGCCGTGCAGGTTTGAGAAACAGCGTTCAATCCAGGTGTCTTGAGCATGGTGTTGGATACATTTAGAGCCTGAGGCTGGGTCCAGAGCAAAAAACTTGATCACCAGGTGAAGCAGTTCGATGTTTATCCTTCAGGCCAGTGGTTTTTAAACTTTGTTGACCACTCTCGGCAGTAAGAATTCTATTTTTCATCATGATTCAGTACACACACACACACACACACACACACACACACACCCCTCCAAAATAAAAGTTTCACACAGCAGTACTTACCCCTTTACTACATGCAAAGCACTCTGGTGTGTCCTGTTCTCTTATTTTTGCTTAATTTATGTAGATGCTGGCCATACCTGCTAAAGGACTTTCATGTCCCACTGATGGGTCTCAACTGGCCGTTTGAGTAAAACACTCCGTTAGGCAGTGATTTGCTTTTGAAGGCGTTAAAGCAAAGGGGAACCCCAGTCAAAGGATAAATCTGGCAAATGTGTGCGACCTGATAGGAATTGAATCAGCAAGCAGTGCAGCAATGGAGCAAGGCATGGGCCAAGGCCCGGAGCTCGACCTGCTCGGTCTGTGGTTGGACGGGAAGCTCAGGTCTCTGGATTCCCCACTCTTTGTCAGGGACCGGTTCACCTTTCCAGATCTGCGTGTTGTCTTTCACAGATCTGTGCCCCTTTGCGTTGTTGTCCTTTCTCTACTGAGTCTTCGTCTCCAGGGCCCAGCTATTTTTGCATCTTCCTTTCCAGGCCGAGGACAAGAAGACGGCACTTTCCGCAGGGCTCTCGGCTGCGGAAAAAGCTGATGCCCATGAGGAAGATGAGCTTCAAGCTGCTGAAGAGGTGTGTGGCCCACATAGGTCCCTGGGGTTTCTGTTTCAGTCATCTGGGGAGAAATTGCCCCTTCATCCCCAGCTTTGCAAAATGGCTAGCTGCCTCCCACACTGCTGTTAGCTGGCCTCTCACACTCTTTCCAGTTTCCTTTTCTCACCCCTTCCCCCATGAGCCTCACTATGAGAGAGCAAGTAAACAACCCTTGGATTGTACCACAAAGGTCTGTGTAGACCCATCGCGGAAGCCTTAGGCGCTGGGGTCCACTCACTGCTACTTTTCCCCATTCCTCTTCCAGCAACGTATTCAGTCGTTGATGACCAAGATGACTGCCATGGCGAATGAGGAGGTGAGGGGGGACTGCGCGGGGGGCGCGGTGTGGAGGTGGGGACGTGGAACCGCCCTGCGCTGCCCCCGGGGGCCTCCTCCCAGAGGGACCCCCTTCATCAGATCCCTGTCTTTTCAGCACTCAATGCTTCCTCTTTCCTTAGGGTCTTTCTTTTAGGAAGCTTTCTGCCAGTGCATAGCGTTGCCATCCTTGGGAACCTCTGGGGGTCTGGAAGGACCCTTGGGAGGGTCCCTCTACCCTCTATAGAGGAGCCGTGGTTCAGCCCTGCCTCTCCATAACCACCCATGCCAGAAGAGCCCTCGTCTTCTGTTTCCTTCCCACGCCATCTGGGTAGAAAAGAGAATACCGCATTTATCGTTGGTCTTCCAGAGCTCAAGGCCTGTCCAAAAGGTTTCACCAAGGGCTTTGAAAGGATCCCTCCTTTTTAGGGCAGGAAAGGCCTTTGGTAGTTAAAAGATATTTGGAGAGTTCTAAGATTCCTGTTCCTCTCCCATTTGTACTTCTTTTTCCCCTGAGTTGTCAGCCCTCCATGTTCCCTACAGGCTCTGTCAGTAATGCTGAGGAAGAGACCCTGAGATGGGGTATTTGGGGTAAAGAACGATCTCCCAGGGGCACGCAGGGACCAGGGAGAATCTGGCACAATCAACCGAATGACTCAGAAGGTAGAGAGATGGCTTAACATTTGTCCCAAGGCTTGTTTCCCCATTCCTTGTTGATGGATACCTAAACAAAAGCCAGAGTATTCTTCCCCCTGGGAATATTATCTGTTTTTGCTCTACGACTCAGAGCGTTCAGATTTTCCGGTTCTGTGAAAGACAAGCATGACCTAGAACCCCCTCTCCCTGTGATTGCAGAGCCGCCTCACCGCCAGCTCGGTGGGCCAAATCGTGGGACTCTGCTCCGCTGAGATCAAGCAGATTGTGTCCGAGTATGCAGAGAAGGTACGTGGGGGCCCGGCTGGAGTCTTTGCCTCAGGTCATGCCCCCAGGACTTGTTCTGTGTCCCTAAACCCTTTTGCATCATCGATGGAGTCAAGTTGCAATTCAGCAGCAACATTTGTTAGAAACATACATGCCATGCAAAGCCGTCAGCATTTGCCCGTTAGCTCAGTTAATTTTCTTCTGTAGTGCCAATTTTTCTATACATATAAAGAGAAAACCTGTCTCTCAGAGCAATGATCGCATCTGATAAATTGATTCCTGAGGTATAGCACAGACATTTTTCCTTCTGTACCAGGCTTCTTATAACTCGGGCTCAGTTTGGTGATTGGGTCGAAGAATAAGCTTTGCCACTTAGGAAACAAACCCCATAACTCAGCCAAGCCCAAGGCAAAATTTTTTGTTCCACTTTATTAAAAGGGTATAGAATGAACTAAAGCCTGAAAGTCATATTTCAGTGTTAGATTTTTTTCTATCCTAAGAATGGGCAGCAGGACCTTGACTATTTCAGGGAGACAGTGATTAATCATTTTGCACGTAACTGATTCTGGTCCGGCTGAGATGTAGTATCAGTAAAATCAGATTTACAGGGCATTGTTTCACATCCTTCCTTTCCCAGCCATACTCAGTCCATCCCCCTAAAACGTTGATGTCTGTTGAAACATCCAGCTTTGCTTTCCCTGTCTCAGAACCTTGACCACAAATTAGTTCTGCTCTGACCCTCTGTGCAATATTCTGAAGTGATTTTGTACAGATGATGTACTTGGGGAAGGGATGTCTCCTGAAACTGAGAGTTATGACCTACTGTAAACACAGCAGATGGTCACCTCCCACCAAGTGAGGGGTCTTTGAGCAATACAGTGAGTAAAATGGCTTAGAATGTCTGGGGGTGCGATTCTCATGTTTCCCCTATGCCCCCCCTCCCAAGTCAGTGCTTCTTACTATGGGTTTTCTAATCCAACTTTCATAGAGTCCAAAGTGTCCTCTGTTTCAATTTGCCACCCAGGAAAGGTGACTGTGGTCAAAGTGTCCTCAGAGATTTGACCGGAAAAGGACTTAGATAATCCTAAAAGTACAAACCAGCTTAAAAGCCTTGAAAATGTAGTTGAGGAGAATGATTCATTCATTGCCCCAAGAAGAAAGTTTCTTGATTTGTGGTCGGCACACACGTGGATGACAAGAGTATGAGTCTACATTTGCCCTTATGTTGCCACATAGCATTGCTGAATCCAGTTTTTAAAAAAAGACAACTAGAAGATGGGGCACTCACTGCAGGGGCCCTGACTTTTGTCTTCATACTTACCCACTGCAGGCAGATAGGAGCTCAGATTATTTTAAGAGGGAAAGCAAGCAGGCTGACCCTCCTTTGTTGGTAGTATGCCTCTCCTTGCCTGGGAGTCCTGAAGCTTACCTCTTTCCCTAGTCAGCTCTGCATGTCCATGTCTCCTTCTGGTTCTCTTATCCCCTGAACTTTCCCCTCCTCACCCTTGTACAGTGATCTCTACCCAACACCAGTGGCTGTACTCTCTACCTACATTCCATTCTTCCAGAAGAGAGTGACATTAGAAGTAGTTTTGGACAGGTCTCTTTCTAAGGACGTATATAATTAAACTTCTCATGAAGAATTAGAGGCCCAGAGTTCACTGCTTGACTGTCTGTGTTGTTTGCATTATGTATGTAGATCATACAGCATTAAAGGTAATGATTTTTAAAATTAAATCCTAATAATCCTATTCCCATATCACAGTCATCTCACATTTACATATTACCCCCCAGGGTCTGTCCCACATATCCATGGTTATTCCTAGTTGCAGCCATCATGTATATCTAAAAGAGGTAGGGTGATATAGTTAAAAAGACAGCATTTGAAGTTATATCTTGGTTCCTATCTGTCTCCTCTACTTCCTAGCTGTATGACCTTGACCAATTTATTTAAACCCTTTGTCCTCCTATCTCCGCCTATAAAATGGGGATAATATTACTTTGCTGTCAGGGTGTTGTGAAGATTAAGTAAAATGTGACTAAATGCCTTGAACAGTGTCTGGCACGTGATAGCTATTCAGCTAATGGTCGCTTTCATTTGCTTTTTTATAGTCTGCATTTTTTTTTATGTCATTTCAAATCCTAAACATTTTCTGTGTTTCTGGCCTTTGCAGTTATTTGAATATTGGATAATCCATGTGTTAATACAGCCCAATTCCTCAAACATTTCCCTATTGTTCGACTTTTGTTTGTGTTTGCCATTGTGGATAATGCTGTCGTAAACTCTGAGCAGATAGTTTCTACTAAAAGGTTTCCTAGGAGTTGGATGTTGGGTTATGACCTCTCTTTGTTGCTTTACAAATAAGTTGTAACAACATAAAATACTGTCAGTGGTGAAGGGGCTTCACCATGGCCCAACATTTCCAACTTTGTTCATTTGTCTAACTTGCTACTTTAGTACCATAAAATGGCACCTCTTTGAACCCAAGAGGTTGGACCATGGTTGCATGTTTTGTTTACTCTGTTTTCTACTATGTAAATTGTCTGTTATTCCCTGTACTCATTTATCTTTTGGATATGTGATGTTTTTCTTGTAAATTTGTATATAGTCTGTATTCTGTATTTATGTATTTCATCACAGAAGTATTTCTTGGCTGTTCTTTTATTTTTGAATTGCTTTTCATTATAAACAAGGAATTTGTACCTAAATCAGTGGATCTTTTTGTTACTGTTTCCAGGTGACAGGGTCATCATTTTTCCATGGATCTAGTAAAGTAATCCATTACATTTCAGTTCATCTTTTACTGATTATGTTTAATTCTTTAACTTATGTGGAGTTCACTTTTATTTAGTCTAAAATGGGATCCGTGCTAATTTTCCTCCTCCTGTCCACTCTCCTAATACCATTTATTCATAATTTCTTTATACTTACTTAGAGATAGCTTACTGTATTTTTGTGGTTTTGGTCTAATTTAAACTGTATATGGACTGTTTCTTACTTTATTGGTTTACACTCCTCTAATTTTATGCAAGTTCCATGGTGACGTTATGTTTGGCTTTGTTGCAGTTGTTTGCATTGTTGTTTGCTCTTGTTTTATCAGTGGCCTCCCACCAGAGACCATGAGGAACACAACTGTAGTTGAACAGTAGGGTTTATTGTTGGTGCTGGGCGGGGGAGACTGTGCACCATTGGGGAGCCATACGGCATCTCAGTAAGGAGGCATTAGAAAAGACTTACTGTGGGATTTGGGCTTGTTTTAGGGGTTTTGAGGGAAGGACCAAGAAGGTAGGGCTTTGCTCTGTGTTGGATATTTTAAGGAAGGGCAGTTCTATAGATGAGCGTCTAAATAAATTTTATAAGATGGAGGAATGAAAAAAAATTAAAAAGATGGGGTAATGAGTCAGGGTTAAAGCTGTGTACTCATATTAGCCAGTATAGGGGGATGTTTGTTCCATTTTTGTGATTTGAGCAATGATTAGGTTTTGTCCATGTTCAGACATGATTACAGAGTGGTCGTGTTTTTGCCTTCATCTTCAAGACCTCGTGTGATGTTGACATTCTTTGGAATTACCTGTGTTTAACACCAAGACCAAGTATGTGCAGGGCAACTCCCAGCAACATCAAGGCCTTGCTGAGAATGCCAGGTCGGCTTTCAGATGCCAGAGGATACTTTACTTTTTCTCTGTTTGTTCATAAAATTAGTTATCTATTGCTGCATAGCCCATAGAGCTTAAAACAACACACATTTATTATCTCACAGTCTCTGTGGGTCAGCAGTTGAGCATAGATTAGCAGGATTCTTTGTTTAGGACTCTCACAAGATTGCAGTGAAGGTGCTGCCCGGGGCTGCTTTCTCATCTGAGGCTCAACTGGGGCAGGATCCACTTCTAAGCTCATGTGGTTGTTAGCAGCATTCAGCCTGTTGGCTGAAGTCCTCAGCTCTTGCTGGCTGCCAACTGGAGGCTGCCCTCAGTTCCTTGCCATGTGGCCTTCCCCAGCATTGCTACTTGTTTCATCAAAGCCAGCAAGGGAGAGCACCTCCTCATAGGCTAGACATTACACCTTCTGTTGATTAGAAACAAGTCACAGGTCCCACCACCATTCAGGGGAGGGGCTTACACAAAGGCCTGAACACCAGGAGGCAGAAGGATAGGGCTTTCGTGGGTTGTCCACCACAGTGTGTATGTTTTTCACTTTAATCTTACTGCCATGAGGGGCGCCTGGGTGGCTCAGTCGTTAAGCGTCTGCCTCCAGCTCAGGTCATGATCCCAGGGTCCTGGGATTGAGTCCTGCGTCAGGCTCCCTGCTCCGCGGGAAGCCTGCTTCTCCCTCTCCCACTCCCCCTGCTTGTGTTCCCTCTCTCGCTGTCTCTCTCTGTCAAATAAATAAATAAATAAATTATATATATGTATATATATAATCTTACTGCCATGAATTGGGCTGATACCAGGCACTGGCAATTTATCTAAAATCCATGCCCTTACCTTCAGGGTTTCAGTAATGAATCCCTTGGAAGTGGGGATGGTATTGAGGGATGCCCCAAAGGGAAGCCATCAGAGGCACTTGAAAGAAACCCAAATTAGGCTGTGAACAGGGTGGAGTTTTGCTTAGTGAAGAAAAGGAAAGGGACAAGATAGTTTTGGGAGGATGAAAGAGTGAAAATGATTTTGTGACCAAGGAATGAATCAAACAGCCAGCCTGGTGCAAGTTGGAAACTTGACAAGCATTGGGATATAAAAATGTGGTAAAACACATGTGCAGGCTTCTCTTTGATTTGTAAAGTTCAGAAGTTCTTATAATAGTGTAACATGATAAGTAGCCCATGTGTTTCAAAGCAAACCTCTGAGATACGTAACTCAATTTAATATGGTTCCTGTAAAGCAGCAGGGAAGAGGAATGTGAAGAAGCTCCCAGATATATAATTCATGAGTTCATGTAGGCTCTTGGCTAAGGAGCACCATCTCCCCTTTTTTTCAAAGGGTAATGCCCTTCCCAGAATCTGCTAGATGAGACACTGCTGTGCTTTTTCGTGTTGATGTCTAATATGCTCACTGCATCTTAGCATTCATTTTTATTGGGAAGGAGAGTCTGTGACTGTGATTTGCAAAGCACTAAAAAGCCTGACTGTCCAAAACCCACTTCTGCTCTGGAATCCCCCACTAGCCTGAGCCAGAAGAAAGGGAAGGAAGCTGACCCAGGGAAGGTACCAGGTCCCTAGAAGGGCAAGTAGGGACTCTCCCTAATGCCACATGTTAACCAACCATGTACCATTTCAACCACTTTCATACTTGACAGCCAGCTAAATCATTCCTTGGTCAGTATCTCCCTGAGACAGAATCTTAGAACATTTTGTAAATCTAGAAGCACGCATCTGCCTTGGGGAATCAGAAGAATCTATCCTGTGTGCCTTCTCTGTGCTCGGTGCCTTGCATACCATTATCTCATTAATTCTCAGAGCAGTGGGCTGCCTCCTTGCATATAATCTTCTGCCATCCTTCATCATTATACTTACTCATGTGCAGCTGAAACTCTCTGTTTATGTGTATGTGGACCATGTTTTACTCCTCTCTGTAACCTCGGAGCCTTGCCAAGGACCTGGTAATGTTGGTGTTCAGTATGTAAGTATGTGATATTATATCCATTTTGCAGATGAAGATACTAAAGGGTTCAGTAACTTGTCCAGTATCATGTAGCTAAGAAGTTCCAGGTTCACATACAGGACTGTCTGACTTTGAAACCTGTCTCCTTGGCAAGGTAGAGCGTCTGCAGGGGAAAGCAGGGAAGGCCTCCTTTGCCGTCATCCTTCGTGTCTGCCTTCCAGGCTTGCAGTGAAAAAGCCTCATTAGATTCTTTCACCATCCAGCTGCCTACCTTGGGCTAAGTAGAGAGAAGAGGCCAGGTCATGTTGGGAACTAGCCACAGAAATAAGTAAAATGAAAATGGTGTGGCCCAGGCACTCACACACAATCACATCTATGCTGCTAAAAGCTGTGGAAGTTTCTGTTTGGGGTGTGTGCATATGTGGTTTTTCATATCACTGGAAAATAATCTCCTACAACCCTCTAGATTGTAACATCCTGGCCAGAAGACTGTCAACTTCTTCATGAATTTTCGGCCATCAAAGGACTTATTTGTGGAAGGTATTCTTTTTCTTAATAAGTTTCGGAAATGTTCCTTTCCGGCAATTAAGAAATTCTGGCACCGTTGCTTCTGAACTTTTGATTCTGAGGACCATTCTCTGGCAGTTAATCGGAAGCCCAGACTGTCTTGAAATTTTATCTTTCAGGAGCACCTGGGGGAGCTCAGATAATTAGAGCTGGGTGTAGCCGAAAAGAGGTCATAGCCAGGGTATGGTCGGGGCTGCACATATAAAAGCTCAAAAGAAAGAAAGTCTCCTCTAGAGAATGCAGACAACCACATTTGGTTAGACTTTGTCCCTCTCTTCTGTGATAATTTATATTCCACTATGATGCAAAACCTGCAAAGAAAGCTGCCTCTTAAGTTCTGCACTCGCTCACCTGGACAGTATGCTGTGTAGGAGCCTTTTGTTTGCAAGTGATAGAAGCTGCCCAGAATGGTATAAGCAAAAAGGGAACATTTATCAGCTGTCATAACTGGGAGGTCTGTGAATGCAGGGGTCCCAGGGACTCCAGCAGGCTTGTGTCTGTCATCTCTCTGCCCTTGCTTCACTTCGTTTCTCTCCTCTGTTGCCACCTGGCAGCTTCACCACGGACTGTCAGTCTTCTAGCACCCTCCCCGCTTCTGTGCGTAAAGTCCTAAGGACGATCTCTGTTTGCCATGGCTTAGGTCACATATTCCTCTGGGGACCAATTGTTTGGGCCAGGCGGCCGCCAGCCTCTTGATTGGCAGCCGGTCTGGAGTAAGAACGAATGGGTGATAGTGGACCCCTGTAGGAACTGTTAGAAACCAAGTGATGCTAGGCACACGCTGCGGCTGGCGCCTCCTCGGGGAATTTGTCTAAATCAGATGGGATTAACCCAGAAGAGTCAGTTGTTAATATGTCATCCACCCTCTTGAGGTAACTGCCATTGTGTTGTTGTTTCTCTACCCTGGTTTTGTATTTCCAGGTGGGGCGATTCCAGTTAGCTTTTTCAAACGGTTACAAAGAAAATTGATACCATTTTAGAGATATTTTCAGTCTTTGATTTGACTTCTTTTCTGCCAGAGGACTGACAGAACTGAGCCCCGAGATGGGATGATTTCCTCCTGCAGCAAACACCTGTTATGCGCACACTGTGTCCCAGACAGCGTCAGGTGTGGGGGGCAGGGCAGAGGTACGAGGAAGACGAGGATGCTGCCTCTAGGAGCTCCTAGTTAGCGGTCAGTCAGCCTGTAAAAAGAGAAATTACAGAATAATTTAACCTATGTGATCTCAAAGGGATGCCAGTTGCTATTTGGTTTGTGTTGCCATTTGAAGTGTCAGTATGTGCCCAAAGCCAACTGGTTGGTAGAGTGGATATTGAACTTTTTGTCCTAGGAATAAACAGGCAGAATGAATGACTTTTTTTTTTTTTTTTTAAGATTTTTTTATTTATTTGACAGAGAGAGACACAGCGAGAGCAGGAACACAAGCAGGGGGAGTGGGAGAGGGAGAACCAGGCCTCCCGCGGAGCAGGGAGCCCGATGCGGGGCTGGATCCCAGGACCCTGGGATCATGACCTGAGCCGAAGGCAGACACTTAACAACTGAGCCACCCAGGCGCCCCAATGAATGACTTTTTAAAACTATACCCAGTTGAGGTGAAATGGAAAGGGATAGTTTAAGGGGGGCTGGGGACTGAGGAAAGTTACCGATCCCCAGGGGCCTTGCCGAGATTAGCAGATCTTGGGAACCTTAGGAGCTGGGAGACCCTGACTACTTTGTTATAAGAATCAGGCCTGAGTCAGAACCAGTGTGGTTTCTAGTCCATCAGCCAGCCCCACCACAGAAAAGCCCATCAGCCAGCCCCACCACAGAAAAGCCCATCAGCCAGCCCCACCACAGAAAAGCATTTTTACCATTTTTTCCAGCAGCATTAGCATGTGAGCTAGGGAAGAAATATGGGGCAAGGGAGAAGTTATCTTCTTAGGAACCTCCTGCTGTGACCACAGATAGAAAAAAAGGTTGTTGTTGTTTTTTTCCAGGGGTTGATTTTTATACTCCTTCCTTCTGGACTGCATTTCTTCACACAAGGTCACGAGTGTTAGACAAGTCACACCCTAAGTCTGTAAACTTCCAGAGGGCCAAGATTTCATCTTTCATCTCTGTATCTCTGTTGCCTAACGCATAACAAGTGCTCAGTAGAGGCCGACAAGTGTCTGCAAGCACCCAGTGGCCATGAAGGGTGACTTTCCTTCCTAAGATGGGCTCTTCCGTGATGTTGTGTGGCTCCACTCCTGTCAGTCTCCTTCCAAGCACTGCTAACAATGCGCTGTTTTCATTTGTCTCTACCTGTCTCCCAGGACTAGGATGTTTGCTGTAAATGAGGGCTGGGATCGTTGTATATACCCAGTGCCCAACATAATAGGGTTTTCATGAACATTTGTTGAAGGGAGGAAAATGGGAGGGAGGTAGAAGACAGCACAAGAAGAGCTTTCAAAACTCTCTCTTCCTCTGTGGCACAATTTAGGCTTGGAGAGAATGTGGAGGATAACACCTTTATTTGTGAATGAGTCGGTTTTCCCTGACTAGACTGTGGAGGTCCAGGGGTAAGGTCTATGTCTCTTTCTATGTCCCCACTACCTACCATTGTGCCTCACACATGATAGGGTCTGAGTAAAGGTTAATTGAGCGAAGTAAAGGAACGTGGGAGAGAGAGATTTTAAATTGTAATCTGAATTTAGAGATTAAGGAACCCTATAAATCTGGAGAGAATGATGCTAAATGTGGGATTTCTAAAATATTCCAAGATTTCCTAAAATCTGAGGGACTGATGCAATACACAGTAACAATAAAAAAAGAGAAAACAATGGTATCAGCTAATGAATTGTCGACCTGGTAGGATTGTCTCAAGCTGCATAGCACAACCTATACCTTTCACAGTCTTTATCAATTTGGATAAAGGCATAGAATTAGTTTTGTCAGATTTGGACATCACTTAAAGCTAAAAAAGAAGAGGTGACTAGCATACTGGAGAAAAGAATCAGCATTCAAAAATATCTTAGATTGAAATTATGAGCCCAAACAAATTCATTTGTTAAAGAAGGTATATGTGAACTGTTCATTTCATTTCAGAAAAATCAGTCATACCAATTCAGGATTTGGTGAGCCTGCCATCCGACCTGACAGTAGTTCATGGAGATAAAAGTGGGAAGTTCTGGATTTTGTTCATGCCTCCTAAATGTTAAGTGTTTTCTGGGCAGATATACCATATTGCCTGCCTTGGAACCCAGAGCTGTGCCTTAGATTCAGCAGTTACATGAATATGGGTCTTTGAGATTCATGGGATTTCATTAGTGGGAGTCAGGAATATTGAAGAATGTTTATCCAGTTTCGTCAATGGAAGCAAAGAGGGTGAGTGATAGTCCCATCCCATCTGCAGGGCTCAGACTTCAGTGAAGAGTACTTGAAAAGGTCACTTGTCAGCTGGAGTATTTCTAGAGGGTAGTAGCCAAGATGGGGAAGGGTCCTGACATGTTTTATAGGAAGGGGAGAGGAAAGAGCTGTGGATACTTTTAGATAAATCTGTTACGTGAAAGAGCAATTACACTTAATCTCCGTTGCTTCAGGGAAGAATGGCCATGTACGTGTTTGAGTCTTTTTTTTTTTTTTTAAGATTTTATTTATTTATTTGACAGAGAGAGTGAGAGAGAGAGCACAAGAGGGGGAGCAGGAGAGGGAGAAGCAGTCTCCCCGCTGAGCAGGGAGCCCGATGCGGGACTCGATCCCAGGACTCCAGGATCATGACCTGAGCCAAAGGCAGTCGCTTAACCAACTGAGCCACCCAGGCGCCCCACGTGTTTGAGTCTTTGCAGGTCTGATTCTGTCGGTTTCTGCTGGCTTTTTGCTCATACTTTGTACATGCTTTCGAATTTTGATTGTGAGTTCGTATGCCCTGGAAATTTACCAATAGAAATTCTTTGAAGCCTAGAGCTGAATCTCTGTTCTACCAGAGGGGATTTGCTTTTACTTCTGGCAAGCATCTGGAGACACCCCAGCCCAAGTCCATCATATACATGTCTTGACTTGTGGGTTTTTTGGACCATCCACGTAGTGTGTGCATTTAAATTACAGAACTGGACCAATCTGTTACAAATTCTCACTGCAGATTTTTTTTCTTCTTTCACTTGTGTATGCAAAACGGTTATTGAATGATAAAAATCAACACTTGAGATCACCTGGCATTGACAAGTACTTTCAAGAGAAAAGCCAACCTCAGTTGTTATATATACCTTTCTGGAGCTCTGCTTTCACTAACTCTTTGGCCTTGCAGGTTTTCTTACATTCCTGCTCACTCATAGGTTTTGTAAAATATTTTAAAAAAAAATATTCTGGGGTGTTTGGGTGGCTCACTTGGTTAAGCATCTGACTCGTGATTTCAGCTCAGGTCATGAACTCAAGGTCCTAAGCTTGAGCCCCATGTTGGGCTCCGCACTCAGCAGGGAGTCTGCTTGGGATTCTGTCTCTCTTCCTCCCCCCCACCTCCTGTGTGTATGCACACGCTAAATAAATAAATAAAAATATTTTATATCATCTGTTTATTTGCTTTCAATAGAAGGGTTCATCAGGGTGCCAGAAACTGAAGTCCATCTGTTCGGGACAGAGAACTGTATCATGAGATAGGGATCTTTCTTACTGACAGCTTAGGGATGGTATTTTAGTACGGGGAGGGAGGTAATATAGGAGAGATTCCTATTTTAGGAAGAAGGTTGATATGTAGATAACCCTTGGGGTCTCTTTCATTATAAAAGTATATAGTTCTAGCTAAAGTAATCATTTTTTTGTTTCTCTTAGGAATTTACTATTTTGAACAAGACTAATATTATCGAATGACATTTAAATCTGGTTCCTCTAACAGTGGAAGTTGTGAATTATCTGTCACTTGTTAGGAAACATTGAATCTGCACTAGAAGTCGTCTTAATCCACACTGCGGTTTTGAAAGCACGTTCTTAATCTGAAATTGTTGAACAAAATTAGATTGGTTCTTTAGCCCTCCCTCCAGTGTAAACACAAATGGAATTATTTGTGGATGATTGGCATTCGTGGAGAGATATTACACTTTTCATGTAGAAATCTGTTAAGATGCCCCAAGGATTTAAATTTTTTCTGTCAAGGATTTATTTTAAAGTTTCCTCTCCTGTTCTCCATCTGTCCAGCCTTGTCTCATCCTTCCAGATCAACTTCGTCATCTTCAATTTCCTTCTCACTGTGACTGTCAGTGACCAGGATGCCAGATGCTCTAAAAACCTGTTTTTGCCTTTATCAGTCTGCTCTAAAGACCTGTTTCTGCCCTTATCAGTCTCTAGATTGCTTAACAAAAAGTATGTTTGAAAAATAGAGCTATCAGCTTTCCATTGCCTAGGTTAAGACTCTTCAATTCAGCTCTAGAATAATTATTATATCTGCACAAAAATAACTTCCCATTACACAAAGCACTTTGCATAGCACCATCTCTAGACTCAAAGGCAAACAGAGGAACCTACAAATTCATATGAACTATGGGCCTGTTTATGTGCATATTATTCATTTTAATTGGGCTAGAGAAATGTCAGATATGGAAATGGCATTTAATGTTCTGATATTATCGTATATTAATGCTTTGCAGATTCAAATTTAAGGGACTGCACTTAGCAATGAGAATTGCTATCTATCAGTAAGAGAAAGGATTTTGAAAGCCCATGTCTGCTTAGAGCATATCATAACAGATATAGTAAGTTTGTAGAGTGACTTCAAGTTTCTTTCTGTGCACTGTATTTTCTCTCTATGTGTATGGTTCTCTGAATCACCTGTCTAGTGAAAGAACTTTCCTCTCTCAATGTTATATAAGTGGTGGGTGGGCCCACTCCACTGATTGGAGTTCCTTCCTAATAAGGCTGCCCTAATCAGTGGTTGGAACCAATACATGATTCTCTAGTGAGCCAGGCCCCTTAGATTAAAGTAGTGGTTCTCAAAATTTTCAGTTTCAGGACCCTTTAAGAACTCTTCAAGACTACTGAGGTCTCAGTAGCTTACATATTAATTCATTTACAAAGAACAATAATAAATGCTTTATATATTAACATCAAAGCAATGATATTATCACATGACATGTAACATCTGGAAAACCTCACTGTATAATCATGAGAGAATAAGAATGAATAAAATGGGGGCTCCTGGTTGGCTCAGTCGTTAGGCGTCTGCCTTCAGCTCAGGTCATGGTCCCACGGTCCTGGGATCAAGCCCTACACTGGGCATCTTGCTCAGCGGGAAGCCTGCTTCTCCCCCTCCCACTCCCCCTGCTTGTGTTCCTTCTCTCACTTTGTCTCTCTCTGTCAAATAAATAAATAAAATCTTTTAAAAAAAAATGAAAAAAATGACATTTTAGTATTATGAAAAAGATTTTGACCCCAAAGACCCCTGTGAGGGTCTTGAGGGACCATGTGGCTAAAAATTAAATCTAGATAGATAGTAAAAGAGAGAGAAAAAGAGAAAGAGAGAGATAGCCAACTACCCTGGAAACCTGCTTTCCAGATAGCAAGATAGCTACTGGTTTTCCTGTAAGAAGCATTCTTAGAAGTGAAGTCAGAGGCCTTGATTTTAAAACAAAGTTGTATGTATGCCAGGTAGGTAAAGAAGCTCAGTAGGAAATACACTTTTCATGGTCTTAGGACCTTGGCCATAAAAGCAGTTCATCAGCAAACCTTCTAAAACTGGGAGACACCATCCAAGCCAGGCCAGAGGTGCAGAACAGCACTGAATGAATTGTGCTTGCCCCCAAAGACTGGAGGAAGTCTGGGGGGTAAGCAAAACACTGATCCCCTGGAGCCTGCCAGCCCACAGCTCTATCTGATCCAGAGCCACACAGGCAAGTTGGAGGAGGTCAGGATATTCAAGATAATCCTGACATCAAACATAGGGACATAACGTGTGGGGTAGTTCCAATGAACAGGGAATTAATTCTGTTTCAAATGTCAATAAATCATGAGCTAGAAGGCTTATGTAATTCTCTGAGTTAAGTTAAATGCTCTGAGGATATGCCAGAGACATGTAGGAAATCAGTGTCCAGGAATCTGAGTTGGATGTTAAAACCCAAATCTGAAAATGAACTATAAGAAAAAGCTATTAAATATATAGCAGACAAAAGTAGCCAAATTAATAGCATAGTTCAGGGTGACACCATCAAAGTAAAGGAGATATAATTAGCTCATTATAATTCTGTTTCTGACAAGTGATTTGGAAATTGAGAGGGAGTGGTCCTTCCTGCACCCTCTTTTTTTATACTCAAATCATTTTCAGAAACAATTCTCCCTCCCTAGACTACAGGTTGTGAATATCTTGATATGACCAAATGTTTTTTTAAAAGTTAACTCCAATTCCCAGAGATTCAGATAAGCTGGAGTGTTAGTTGACAATTTCCACAGTCCCGGGTTTCAAGGCTAGATATGTAGCAATACCAAATGCTTAGTTTTTCTATTTCCTTGATGGCCCACCAGTGCAGGAGATGGAAAGCCATATTCCTTACTGTTTTGTGCAGCCATATCCTGCTGGTTGTTCCCCACCCCCGGAGCCATTAAGCAGCAAAAACTCATCATTTGTTAGTAGTACTGCTGAATTATTCAGGGAAATCCTTAACCAAAATAAATGGTGACTATTCCATCCAATTTCTCCTCCTCTTCAGTTTCCCATCTCTTTTCCCAACATGGGCAGATCTTCCAGACTTTCAAGCTTATGAACACTGCTAAAACATGCAGGAAAAATTGAATACCCAAATAGTTGTGTTGCACTTTGGCTTAAAGTCAGTACTTAGTTTGGTACTGGGATACTTCCAGTCAAAAAGGAAATGTGGTGGAAATAGGCATGTGTTTAATAAAGCTCATCTAAGCTCTTTTATGATCATCTAAGAAGTATTAGAAGGACTCCTATTAACAATAAGGGTGCCTGGATGGCTCAGTGGTTAAGCGACTGCCTTCGGCTCAGGTCATGATCCCAGGGTCCTGGGATCGAGCCCCACATCGGGCTCCCTGCTGAGCAGGGAGCCTGCTTCTCCCTCTCCCTCTGCCTGCTCCCCCTGCTTGTGCTCTCTCTCTCTCTCTCTCTGTCAAATAAGTAAAATTAAAAAAAAAAAAACCCAATAAGATTGACCTTTTGTTCGTCCTGAGGCTGATGTTTGTGTTCTGTGTCCTTAACAAGCTACCTCCTCCTCTGTGTGGTTTCTCAGTGCTGTTGCTGCATTCACCCAGAAATCTCTCCCTGACTCACTTCGAGGCCTGATAGGTCTCTGCTGCCTGCTCAACCCTTTTTCTCCCTCCCCTCCTCACATTCAGTTTCAGGAATCTCCTACTGCCCCGTCAGCAACTTCTATCCCTCTTAGATCTATCCTCTGTGAACACCAAGAGTAGAAACAAGAAATGGTTAAAAGGGAATGGACCCATGGATGGGGGGAAATAAGTTAATAGGCTGTTGCTTTTCATGATAAATGCTTCCAAACGGTTAAACTTTTTGACTGTATATTTACAATACTTCAGTGAAAGTGAATCATTTCATCATTCTTGATAACTCCAGAGCAGTCTTACAAAGATATTGATATGACCATGTTCTTCCTTTGATGGTGCCTGTTGCCTATATGATACCAGCATAACCACAGTTACATATTCCTGTGCTTCTGCACATGCTGATCCCTCTGCCAGGAATGCAGATTCCTTTGGTAAGGATCTTGATCATTGTGTCAGAATCTTCTTCTCTGGACCTGGGTTTTGCATAGGACCCCATGGCCACGCTGGCTTGGTTTTGACAGGCTGCTGAGTAGTGCTCTGCCCCAGGGTGAGCAGGGATGGGTCTGTCTTTTGTAAACTGAGGTAGTCTTACTAAATCCTTTGGGCTTGCCCTCCCTGTTTCCCACAGCAGTCTGAGCTGTCAGCTGAAGAAAGTCCAGAAAAATTAGGAACCTCCCAACTTCATCATCGAAAAGTCATCTCCTTGAACAAGCAGATTCTGCAGAAGACCAAACATCTGGAAGAGGTTGGTGTTTTCTTTTTATAATTTCATTCAAGTAATATGAAATTTTTCTTCAAGAAGGGAGAAACTGGGGAAGGAGTGAAGATGTTTGTGTTAGAATGGAGGCTCTAAAACAGGGATTAGCATAGTACAGCCCTTGGGCCAATCCAGCTGCCACCTGTTTTTGTAAGTAAGGTTTTATTGGAATACATGGACATCTATTTGTTTACGTACTTTCTGTGGCCGCTTTCAAGCTCCAGGGGCAGAACTAAGTAGTTGCAGCAGAGACCACATGGCCCAGAAAGCCTAAAATATTGACTACTTGGCCCTTTCCAAATGTGGCTCACAAAGCCTAAAATATTTACCATCTGGCCCAAACTGAAAAAATTTGCCAGCCTTGTTCTAGAAGATCACAAGACTTAAGAATAGCATTTATTGACTGACAAATGTTCACTGAGCGCTATTCTGTGCTAGGCATAAAACTAGGCTGTGGAGATGAAGAACTAACTCATTCTTTTCACACAACATCCTTGTGGAGGAGATACTACTCTTATCCTCATTTTATGAATAAGGAAACTTAGAAACAGAGAAGTGAAGTAGTTTTGCCTGTGATCACACAGCTTACTAATGGTAAAGCCAAAATTTTGAATATAAAGATCTACCTCATTGTTTCGAATTGACTTCATAGTGCAACATAGTGTATATGTACTGTAATTTACTGTACCTGTCCCCTGTTCATGGGTATGTAGGTTGTTTCGGGGTTCCCCCCCAACTGCAAATTTATGCTACCATGAACATCTTTGTACAGTCATCTTTGTGAAAATATGTAAGTATCTGTGTAAGATTGATTTTAGAAAGTGGAATTGCTGGGTCAAAAATACAGGCATTTTCTATTTTGCTCGAAACCATCAAATTATTCACCAATCATTTTACCAGTTTTTATGTCTACCAACAGTATATGAGAGACTCCAAACTCTTTAAATCCAAGAACTCCTGTTCCAAGATCATGCAGGTGGAAAGCGAGCAGGATGCACTTGTGGCCTTGGTGACAACCGTGGGGAGAGTCCTAGCCCAACAGAGAAATGGAAGGAGGGGCAAAGCAAGAGAAGGAGTAAAGAGCATCTCATGGTCCGACAGGGGAATGCACTACAGAGGCATAGAACTGGAACGCAGCTAGTAGGTAGCTGAGGAGAAACCTGAGATTGAGGAAGGAAAGAGGAATCCAGAAAGGGGGTGGTAACCCACTGATGAATTTGGGGGTGAGTCTAGGGGTTAATGATGAAGAAGAAAATGAGGGTAGGACAATCATGAAGGATTCTAGCAAGATGAAAAGTAGGCTAAGCTACTGGGACATCCCCTGTTTGAGAAAAGATAGTCAGATGAGCAGCTGAAGAGAGCTCTTATTAGTTAAATTAATCAAAGGGAAGAGATGAGTCTTCCCTTCTTAGCAAGCTACATTCCTGCCAAGATCCAGCTCACGTGAGTCTTTGTTGTGAAGCCTTCCTTAGACGCCCTGATGAGCCAGACTCTCCTTGGGCCTCCCCTGGGCCTGGCTGTGCCCTAGCTATTCTCATACTCTGATCCCCAGTTCACTGGTCCAGATCCTTGTGGGCAAGGACTGTGTCATGTTCATCACCTCCTCCCACACACCTCATGTGAGCAGAGCATTGGGTAAATGTCAGAGGGGGGACTGGGTGGGTGCATGGGTGAAGGGTGGACAGGAAGGTGGGGAATGCTAGGACCCCTTCCTGGAGCCACAAAAGGGCTTCTTAAAAGAGTTCAGTCATTAGTATTTCAAGAGAAAAACAAACTCTCCAGAAATACTCTCTGCCGGTTACACAACATGTCAATGAAAGTTGTCATTGCACAGATGGCTTCCTTTCAAAAGGGAAAAGCCAGAGCCCATCTGCTTCCCTCCTTTATCACTCTTGCTCTCTGCTTGAGTTGGCTTCTTGATAGGCCTTGTTGGAAAGGTAACCATTCATCAGTCATAAAGACTAGAAGCATGATTTAGGAGTAGTGATTTCTGAAGGCGACATAATTCTTAATGGGTTGCTTACATGTTCAAGGATGGGGCAAGTTATTTTGAAGCAATCATTGAGATACAGGATAAAATTTCTCATTGCTAATTTGTATGCGGGTAACCACCAGAGTCTGATGTCATTTTCTGCCACTTTCCCTTTTCAAAAGTGGAATTGTACAAACCCTTTGAGCTTTCGATGAATGTTTTCAGATTTCTAAAAGTTCACAGACAGCACGAGGATATACCTTTTAGGGAGGGAAAGAGAAATGACATTTTCCTGATGTAAGTTTACAATTATGTAACTTTGAACAGGAAAGGTATTTCATTTTCTGTCTCTTCATGTTGAATCCTGAATTCGTTCTTCTATCTCAGATTGTTTGCCAGTCAGTCATAATCTGTGCTAGAATCCTGCGTTGTGAAATGCAGTCTGTATTCTGGGAATGGGCACAGTGGTTAAGTGAACTGATTGTAGCCATACAGAAAAGTCAAACCTGGATTTGAATCCTGGCTTTATCAGTTAGCAGCCATGAAACTTTTGGCCAGTAACTCTTTGTTTCCTCATCTGTAGAATAAGAAAAATGTCTTCTTCCATTGAATGTAAGGATTCAATGATAGGATTTATGCAGAACATCTGGTTTGTCACCTGACGTGTGGTTGGTGCTAATTATATGAATTTTTTCTTCATTTGTTGTTGGCAACCATTTCTGAAATTCCCACATTCACTCAGTTTAAATCTCTGTTGAATTTTCATTTTTTCCCATCTGTGAGACGGGGATCCCACCCACAGCTGTGCTGTTGTGAGGACTGAATGAGAGCAGATATCTTTTCTCTTTCTTTCACAGCTGCAGGCAAGTCATACCAGCCTACAAGCCAGATACGATGAAACAAAGCAAACGCTGACAGAGGTGAGGAGATTTTCAGAACCGCTTTTGACCTGCACCACTAATGGAATGCCCTGTATCGTCAGTCTGTGTGGGGTCTCAGGGCTCGGGGCCATCTCGGGACAGAGGACAAGCACATGGTAGTGCATGACCCCTGCCCTCAGGTTACCCATGCTGCCACGTTCTAAAGCCTCAGCCATCTTGGCAGGAGACATTGCCGTGGGCCCTGAGGATCGAGAAGGGCTTCCTGCCGGAGGCCAGGCTGACGGGCAGGGCACGGGCCTCACAGAACTTGAAGGGCCCCTCACGGTAAGTGGCCCCCACTCTGCTACAACCTCCACAAGCCGCAGGCTGTAGAATAGCTTCGAAATCCTGAATTCCTAAAGACTGAGAGGATTTCTTTTGATAAGATGAGAGAACTGCAGAGGGCTGTAATTCGTTGTTCAGAATTGCCGGTTTTCTTCTAGGCAGGATGCGGGACAGGGTCTCAGGAGGAGGGGTAGGGCGCTGGGTATATTTCAAACCACATGATCTGGGTTTCGAGTGTGCCATCTCCCATCAGCCATAGTGTTGTTTACCTCCCACTTCTCATTGCCTAGGCAACCGGGCCAGGAAAACAAACGCTTCTGATGCCCGCTCTGTCATGAGGGGAGTTTCGATATCTCTGTCCCTCACGTTTCCATAGAAAGCTGTCCTCATCTGGATCTGATGGTCTCTCCTTGTTGTGATTTTGATTGTGCTCAAGCTCTAGCTGTACTCTACAAGGGCCACATGCAGGGGGCCCCGCCTAGTACTTTCCGAACCATTTGGAAGCAGAACTGATCCTCAGAGACCTCTCTGAGACTAAGGCAACCCCCCTCCCTTTTCTTTAAATTTCACATGAAATTTGCCCACTTAAAATTCTTGTTTCTGTAGCCATATGTGGCACTGCCTTGCTGTCATGCTGACAAAACTTTGTAATTCTGACCTGGGCTCGTCTCTCCAGTGATTGTTGGAATGTATGAAAAGGGCAGGCCAAAGAATGAGAGTTAGAATGAATTTTTTTTTTCATTCTTTCCAAAGATGCCTGTGTTGCATTTGGACAGATGAGCTCTCTTTACGCTGCTCAGTGACTGCATTCCTATGGGCTGGATGGCAGACTCCTGGGGTGGAACCCTGCCACTATCTAAATGTTAATGACACAGAGTCCCTGGCATGAAGTTTGCCAAGTCATGGATCAGTTTTTGTATAACCATCTGGGCGAGATTAAAGGCAAAGCATCTTGATATAAATCCTAAGTGGCTCTGAAGTCGTTTTCTTTGTACTAAATCAGGTATTTGTTGAGCGACTTTCATGTGCTAGAAGGGTAGGGAGTGTGATTTAAGTCAATAATAGAGGGTGGTCTTCTTATCCTCAGAATAACAGCCAACATCAGTGTGTGCTGGGTGTGCTCTGGGCACCTCCCTTGTACTAGTCCCCTGACTCTCCGTGACCACGCTAGCAATGCTGTTACCATCCCTGTTCTGCAGATGGGGCATTGAAGCCGTGCAGAGGCTTCCAGAACTCCAGCACTGTCTGTGTGGCCCCAAAGACCTCTCTGAGGGCTCACTCTGTATAGTAGGGCAGTCACACTAAGTCCCATCTAGGAAAATGGGATCTGTACCAAACCTGGCACTCAGCAACTTCTGAAGAAGCCTGACTGGTCAGAATACTGAAGACCAGACCCCTGAATAAGTAATGAACTTCATTACTTATAAGGTCTCAGCCTCCTTATCTGTTCCATTCAAGGATTGGCCAACACAAGCACTCTGACCCCTTTACCCTCCATGTGCCCTGGTTTCACCTTCTCAGTGACACCTGCCCTCCCAGGGTAACCTGGCAGCCCCAAAAAACAGGGAAGACCTGTCTTTCTGGCAGATTGGGTAAAGTCGAGCAGGGCAGGGAAGGTCAAGGACAGGTGGCAGCATGTGACACCCATGGGGAGGCTGCACACCCCTGCAGCGGTGGGCCGCCCACATCTAGCCTGTCCACTTTTTAATTTCGGCAGTCAGGACTTTAATTTCCTGTGTGTGAGGTTGATTCTTTGTAGCATATGCAGTATTCTCTCCCATTTCTCTAAGGGCATTAATTGTGTCTAAGGTTTTTCTTGATCTATAAATTTTCTTCTGATCAAAATTCATTTGTTCTATCTTTCTCATTTGTGGTTTTATCTTCCTTCACATGTTTGATAGTTCTTGGTGGTATGCTTATCTTTGATTCTGAAACTTCCCGTTATCAGCTGTGTGGATTCTGTCCCCATTGTCTGCAGCCTGCTTCGTGTGATTATTCTGGAAGGGTGGGTTCTACTGTTGGGTGAGAGCAGCCAGTAGTAAGTGGTATTTGGCACCTGGGCACTCTGCCTTTCACCTGGGTCTTGCCGATTCTGGGAGCCTGCCTGCCTCTGGGACTTGAGCTCCAGCTCAAGGTTAGGGGAGCCAGGCTTCACTGCTTAGCCCAGCTGGCCCTCCCACTGTGATCCCAGCCCTGCAGACCATCCTTCCTGTGTCTGCTGATCCCACATCACAGGCCTCCTCAGCCCTGCCTCTCTGTTGGCCATCTTCTTGGCCCTGAGATACCTGCTCCCGTAGTTGAGCCTAATTGGGTTTTTTAGGACTTGAGGCAAGAAGGGCTGATTGCAACTTGTACTCTTCTGTTTTCAGCTAGTACCCTTGGAACCTTTTTTAACTTGTTTTTTGGTTTTTTGGGTTTTTTTTTGAGTAGGTAACAATTCACACAGTTCAAAATTCAAAAAGTACAAAGATTGTACCGCTGTAACCCAACCATATAGTTACCCGAGGGTAACTAGTCTCTTATGAATCTTTTCAGAAATATTTCATGCATATACAAGTAACATGTATATCCTTTTATACATGTATACATTCAGGGTATGCATTCCCTTTTACACACTGGAAAGACATGGCATTGATTTTTTTTTTTTTTTTTTACTTTATTTATTTATTTATTTGACAGAGAGAGACACAGCGAGAGAGAGAACACAAGCAGGGGGAGTGGGAGAGGGAGAAGCAGGCTTCCCGCGGAGCAGGGAGCCCGACGCGGGGCTCGATCCCAGGACCCTGGGACCATGACCTGAGCCGAAGGCAGACGCTTAACAACTGAGCCACCCAGGCGCCCCGGCATTGATGTTTTCTACATTGTTTTCTTCCAGCTAACAGTAGCTCCTGGAGATAAATCATCATAAAAGAGCTGCTTTATTCTTACTTTTTTTTTAGCAGCTTAGCATTCTGTGATATAACTGTACACCTTATAAATGGAAATCTGAGTTTCTTTAAAATTTCTATTTTTAAATCCTCACTGTCTGACTCAGAAGAAGAAAGTGAAGCTATTCAAGAAGATGGATTTAGGGGCGCCTGGGTGGCTCAGTCGTTAAGCGTCTGCCTTCGGCCAGGTCATGATCCCAGGGTCCTGGGATCCAGCCCCACGTCGGGCTCCCTGCTGGGCGGGAAGCCTGCTTCTCCCTCTCCCACTCCCCCTGTTTGTGTTCCCTCTCTTGCTGTGTCTCTCTCTGTCAAAATAAATAAATAAAATCTTTAAAAAAAAAAAAAAAAAGAAGTTGGATTTAACCTACCCCTGCTCAGAGCCATGACCGTGGTAGTGTGGCATTTCAACCAGGTCTGTCTCTTGTAGCCTCTTCTTATTTCCCCCTTCCCACTGACCTGCCGAAAGGCACCTGCTGCCGGCACTACTTTTGGCTTTCCACCCATCTGCTGTTGTGACTTAGAGCTATTGCCAAGGTTTCTTGTACCAAAAGGGTCTGGTGTTGACCTTTCCGTGCCGTCCTCCCCACCCCATCCTGTTTCTCTCATCCACCTATTTTCTCCAGCGTACAGCCAGGTCCGGTGGGCTGGGCCAGCAGCCAGAAGTGGGGCGCAGATGTGAGCCTGGGGAGGGAGGACGCACTCACTCTGCTGTCCTCCCCAGTCCCTAGCAGCAGCACCTCCTTTCTCTCTCGCAGCTGAAGCATCACAGTGAGAAGCTGGACAAAGAGCAAGCAGCCCTGGAGAAAATAGAATCCAAAGCAGATCCCAGGTGAGAGGTTTCAGCTTGTGTGTATTTTCTCCTTGAAGAAAATAAGTCTGCCAGTGCCTGGTAGTTTATTTTGTTTGAGCACAGGACCAAGGAGCCCAGGATCATTGCCTCCAGCCCCACACAGGTCATTTCCTTCCACACGCCCGATCCAGAATGTGGCGACTCCCCGTTGCTTGGGCACGTGCTGACATACGGCGCTGCTGCACGGAGCTGGCCACCTCGTTCTCCTGATTCCCCTTGGGAGCAGAAGCAGCACATTTTTGCTTTTGCTTTTTTTGGTTTTTCTGTTTTTAAGAACCAAAAAATACATTCACAGAACAAAAAGGCATGTGGTGGAAGTCTTCCTCCCACCCCCCATGCCCCAGCCACCCAGTCCTCCTCCTTGGCATCAACCCTGGCTGCCAGAATTTTTACTGTTAACATTTCAGCCCCACCTCTTTGGGATTAAAGGTGCGGTATTTATTTTATTTTATTTTATTTATTTATTTATTTATTTATTTATTAATTAACTAAGGAACAGCTGCTGGGCTTTTTTTTCATTTTAAATTAATTGTCTTTAACAATTTAAATTACATATAAGATACACTTACATTTGACCTTTTTAGCACCAAATCAGTGAGGTGGTCAAAGCTCCCTAGGTGTCACTCATTTGAATGATAAAAAGCCTCAGGCACAGATTGAGCAGCCCCAGATTTGAAGGACATTTTTAGCAAAGAAGTACCCACAGATTATGTGGCTTGATAATTAGAAACCCTTCTTTCATGATATGGAGCAAAGTCCTGTCAGATACTTCATGTTTTTATTTTCCAGTTAATTCTTTTATGACCCTAAGCAATTTGTTTCCTTTTCATGGAAATTAGGAACAGTTTATGATGCTGTCTGTGCTCTGAGGACTGTTGAGTAATTGGTACCAAGGAGATCCAGGACTCTTGAAACTCATTGATGTTTCTGAAGCTGACATTTTAACTCTGGGTTCTGTGATGTTTGTTTGGACAGGGCCTGATGGACTTGGGTATATAAATGAGTAATAATGTCAGTTACATGGTAGTCATTATCATTTGTGGAGAACCCATTAGACAGTCTTGGGAGAGACAAAGGAAAATAAAAAGGGATCCCTCTTCAGCTGGGGGCTTGGTTTTAGTTGTGATTCAGAAAATCATAACAGCTCTCCATATGTCATTGTTTGGTCTTCTCTCTTCAGTATCCTGCAGAACTTGAGAGCACTTGTAGCCATGAATGAAAATCTGAAAAGTCAGGAACAAGAGTTTAAAGCACATTGTCGAGTAAGTGTTGCTTGATGTCAGCAGACCTTGAACCAGGACTCTTGTGAAATCTCTCACCTTACACCCCCTTATCTGTTGTGGCATCCTACTCGGCTGCCATCGGAAAAGTAGAATCCTGGAGCAGTTCTGTCAGTTGTGTAAGATGAATAGGGTGCTACAGTGGGTGCCCCCCCAGGGGTGCCGGAAGGGAGTGAGATTAGTAACTGGGTGTTCCAAACCCCAAACTGAGAGCACAGTCTAACAAACACTAATTTACAAACAGGTGTGTGTGTGTGTGTGTGTGTGTGTGTGTATATATATATATATATTATAAAGTCTTAGAAAGTGTGAAAAAATAACATCATGTGAACCCAGGGCTGTCCTGTAAAAGTAGGTTGTCTGTGTGTCGTGTGATAAGCCCTAGCTCCGGGCGATCCAGCAGAGGGGCGGTGCGTGCACAAGTCCATTTCCTAGCTTGTCTGAGTTTTGTAAATGTTTGTTTCACTTTTAAAGGAGGAGATGACACGGCTGCAGCAGGAAATTGAAAACCTGAAAGCCAAAAGAGTACCAGGCGGAGAGGAGAAGGTAAATACAGGCTCCAAAGGACCTGTTAGGTGCTGTTGTGTGACTTCTCAGTGGAAGGATTTCTGGGGGACTGCAGCAGAGAGTCTGATGCTAAGAAGGACCGGCCAGTTTCCCATAACCTGGTCCTCTGAACACACACTTCCCAACTGTTTTCAGCACAGGATTTTCTTAGATTTCCATGCCTCCCCTTTTTCTTCCGCTGGTGGGTAAAAGGCAGCAGTGGGTGTGCACCAAGCAGCCACCCCAGACGGGAATAACCAAATGACAAGTCTGGCCTCTCTCTCCATTTAGGGAAGGGGTATTTCTAGGAACTCTGAGCTCTCTTTCCCAGGCAACCTATTCTCTAAGTGTTGTACGGCTTTATTGGTCCCATCCTCCACTCCTGCCTAGGGATAGGCCCCACCCCTAAAAGGCAGCGGGAAGTAGAAAACAAGAGGTAACGTCAGAGCCCCAGCGGCACTGAACATTGCTGGACATACGGAACACGTCCAACCAGCTGCTCTCAGGACAGAGGACTTGTTCCTCCGAGGAGCTAGTGTGAGTTTCCATTAAAAGTTAAGTTAAAACACAGGCCAGAAAGAAAAGTGTTTCTCTCACCAAATAAGATTGTAGGGATTGCTGTTTGTGTTTCCCCTTCTCACACTTCATTCCAAGCTCATTCGCTGAGGCCCCCTGTGCTTAGGATGCGCGAGCTGGATGTGGTCTCAGAGTCCGTTGACTGCACTCTCTCCCTTGAGAACAGGCTCGGGCAGCTCAGGGCTCAGGAAGGGGAAGAGAGGGGTCCGAGCCAACCAGCACCTGTCCGCGTGCCCTCCACTCAGGGACCGTGCCCCTGGCTATGTAGCACGTAGGTCTTGGAGGTGCCTCCATCCTGGTGGCACGGGACTGGCGCGGAGGAGTAGCAGAGTCTGGCCTCCCAGTGCAGTGGTGTCCTGGGACCGTCATCACACAG
>NC_138371.1:91584063-91632461 GCF_054177405.1 Leptonychotes weddellii | reverse complement strand
ATCTTGGCTCTTTCCACAGTTTGGCTATTGTGGACATTGCTGCTATAAACATCGGGGTGCACGTACCCCTTCGGATCCCTACTTTTGTATCTTTGGGGTAAATACCCAGTAGTGCAATTGCTGGATCATATGGTAGCTCTATTTTCAACTTTTTGAGGAACCTCCATACAGTTTTCCAGAGTGGCTGCACCAGCTTGCACCAGCTTTCCGGTTGTTTCTAAAACTGAACCTTTAGGGCTCAATTCGTCAGCCCAGTCAGCCTCTGAGTTTGTACAAATCAGACTTACAGGATCCTATTTCTCTTCTTAGCAGTCACATCTTGTTAGAGGGATTATTACGTTCAAAGACAGTTGCCGTTTAGCTTGTTTGGGTGTGACACCCATTTAAGAACAATTTAAAATCTGGGGCCCAAGGACCCGGTCCCCCACCCCCACCCCTTCCTACAATGCAGACCCACAGCTTCTGTCCCATTCCCCTTACTCAGGAATGCGTGCATTACTTTTCATCGTTTCAGAGCCTGTCTGCTGGAGAGCCACATGGTGCCCTAACCCCTGGGATGACTCATAATGTAAGTACCCACCCATTCTCAGCACTGCCATTGTCCTCCACGGGAGTGGTGGCCAGCCCTGTACCCTCCCCTGACAGTTTCTCAGGCCGACTGAAGTTTTCTCTACGACCACCACTTCCCGTGCGGGCTCTCGGGGGGCCCCTCAGATGGAAGCAGGGTCTCCGCAGGGATGGTCCTGGAGACCGCCATTCTGGTGGGTTTTCTCCCTGCACTTTGTGCAGGCATTCTGTGTCTGCTCGGGCATCTCAGCTGAGAAGGGGAGAGGCGTGCCTTCACCACACAGGCTGGTCACAGCACATAGGCTCTGAGGGGTGGGGTGCTGCAGGGGGAAAACTCTCTACTGTACTACATTCCAAGGTCAGCAAACTGTAAAGGGCCAAATAGGAAATATGTTCAGCGTGGTGTGCCAACCCCGCTGTAGCAGCCATAGTCAGTCTGGAAATGAAAGAACATGGCTACGCTCCTATGAAACTATTCACAAAAAGAAGCAGTGAGGTGAATTTGGCCCAAGGGTTGTATGGTTTAGCTCATGGGCAATAGTTTGCTGACCCCTGTTCTGAGTTAAACCAGTGCTCCCCACCCTCCAAAACAAACATCCAGGAGAAAGAAAAAAAGGAAAAAGAGGAAGAAGTGCAAAGCAGGAAAGCTCTAAACACTTGCCTCCTTTAATGTTTGCCTCTTCCCTTTGTGCCCTCAAACTAGAGAATGAGCGTCAGGAGTCCTGTAGTACAGTCGTGTGGGGTTTGTGTGCAGCTGAGCCCTGTGGGGGAGACTGAGTGTGGGGGTGTGTGCGCACGTGTACATACATGTGCTGGGGGAGAAGACACCTCTGACCCCTTTCATGGCTCTTTTTGATGTAGCAAACCATCTAACCATGTCTTACCTCATGGGGCTCAGTGAGAGCCAGTTCCTCTCTCGTACTTCAGTGCTGTCCAAAAGAACTTTCTGCATTGATGGCAGTGTTCTGTGGCTACACTGTTCAGTATGATAGCCACTAGCTCCTTGTGGCTACTGAGCACTTGATGTGTGGCTATTGCAGTTGAGAAACTAAATATTCTTAAATTTCAGTGAATGTCAATTTAAATAACTACACACAGCTAGTGGCTAGCATGTTGGACAGTGTAGCTCTAGGTAGAAACATAGAAAGCAAACCAGTGTCACTATAAACACGGGGACTTAGAACAACAGATTCTTTAAGTAATAATTATCTCCCTATCATCATAGTTTTGGGGGGGCACATAAATTTGGGGGATACTTCACATAAGACCCAGACTCTAAACTCGGCCATTTGAGAAAAGAAATTTGGGGCCTCAGAATGGAGAGATATGATAAAAATATTCAGTTCCAAAAGACTTTATCAAAGAATGAAAGTTTCCTGCTCTTAGATAATTGTGTCCTTTTCCAATTTTTAGGAAGACCTAGACAGACGGTATAACATGGAGAAAGAGAAACTTTACAAGATCCGTTTACTACAGGTAAGTGAAAGCAAGAGCAAAAAAACACATAAATACACTTATCTGGGCATCCCGTAGAGAACTAGGAAGTCTCAGTATCTAAGAACGACAGGTACGGAGGCTGCGGTTTGCCAGTGTTCTGTCTGGAGTGGAACTATGTGGTTTAAGATGTTGACAGTAACACCTCACATCGGTACGTTACTTTCACGGTCATCTCGATGGATGTGATCGAGATCTCTGGGTGGACAGTAGGTATTAGCTTAATTTTCTATATGAAGTAATTCACTCAAGTCAGTTAAGTACTTGTCCAAAGTCAAGAAGCTAGTAAGTGCCAAAGCCAGCCTTCAAGTTCCAGAGCTCTTGTCTAGTACTTTTCCTCTAAAATCACGTGCCCATTTTAGCGGTCTTATTTGATAACCTTGGAGATTTGTAAGAAAGCCATCAAATATGGTTGGTTCTAAAGCTGAAGTCACACAGAGTCAAAATTTCTTTGCAAAATCCCTGGCAGTGCCAGAACCTGGCTCATGGAAGCTCAGAAGCCCAGAGTTAGCTTGTGTTGTCCTTTGGCTTGGGCCTTCTCCCTGTTCTCCGGGAAGAGAAAGCCAGGCTCTGACGAGAATGGTCAAAGGGCTGCAGGGGCTAGTGAGCCCCTGTCTCTCCTATCTCTGGCTCTTGCTTAGTTTGCTGAGCTGTTTGGTTAAATTTGGGTGCCTCAGATTTGTCCTTGATACAGGGACACTGCTAATCTTTAAAGAAACAGAATTAAATGAAACCAGGAAAATACACAACTGCATACTTGAAGACTTTGTGACTATGTGCTTACTGTATGTATACTCAGTGTTGTGTTAGGCACCAGGAATAGTAAATGGGATGGCCCATCTTCTGGGAGCTGGCTGGCTATTTGAGAACCAAGATATGTCCCTATACATCAAATACAAGGGAGTTGATATGCAAATTGCCAATCATGGGCAGCTTCAGACTCCCTAGAGGGAAGCTACAGTAAAACCATAAGCCTGCTGGGGGCCTGAGCCAGAGTGAGGACCGTGGGGCTGCGCGGACATGAACTGGCATGGGAGAGATTGAAAAGCCGTATCTGATGGAACTTAGCACCAGCTGAGTCAAAGAAACAGAGGAGTCAAGGATGGTGCTTGAATTTCTGACTCGGGTGGGTACTTGTATTCATTGAGAAAAAGCATTTAAAAAAGAACAGGGTTCAAGGGGGTGTGTGTGAATAGGAGTGTTATTGAGATCTGTTTGCGGCTCTTGAAAGTTGGGGCACTCAACCAAGTAGAAATGTCCAAGAAGTGATCGGGTGTCAGGTCTGATGCTCAGGGTAGTCTGGGCTGGCCATTGGGTGGCAGCAGTATGTTGGTGGTAACCAAAGCTGTGACAGTGGGGTAAAACCTGTGTAAGGACAGGCAGAGGAAAAGGAGGAACTCCCCAGTGAGGTAGCTGGAGGCATGGGGGGAAGCCAGGGTCTTGTGGAAGCTGAGCAGAAGGCTCAGCAGAGAGAATGGTAAATTTTGCTAGAAATCAAGAAAGCTAGAAGCTGACAATTATCCATGACTGTCTCCCAGAGAAGGTCTGCGGTGACTTAGTGAGAGCAGTGCGGCAGGCGTTGGGAGAAGCCAGCTGCCAGTGGGGAGGAGGATGACTGCGGGCGTGGGAGCGGCTACAGGCACTGGGGGTGCTGGCTCTCAGGAAGTTGGGCTGCTGTTGCAGAAGAAAGAGCCTGCTGGGGCACCTGAGTGGCTCAGTCGTTAAGCATCTGCCTTCGGCTCAGGTCATAGTCCCAGGGTCCTGGGATCGAGCCCCACATCGGGCTCCCTGCTCTGCGGGGAGCCTGCTTCTCCCTTTCCCACTCCCCCTGCTTGTGTTCCTTCTCTTGCTGTGTCTCTGTCTGTCAAATAAATAAATAAAATCTTTAAAAAAAAAAAAGAAGAAAGAGCCTGCTAGCTGAAAGGTGATCAGGACTTAGCGAGGGGCTTTTGAGGGGTGAGGGACCTTAGCCTATCTAAATGCTGGTGAGAAGGGGGAGCCAGTAGAAAGGGAAAGATTAAAGATGCAGTAAAAGCAGTAAGATTCTTGGGGGGGAAAAAAAAGACAAAAATTCAGGAGTCAGAGCCTGAGCACCCAGGGACAGGGTAGCCTTGGCCAAAAGGACAAGCACATTTTTCCCTCTGACCAGAGCCACAGAGCCCCTACTTTGGGTTTGGTGGGTTTCTCCCCAGGAGGCTTGTCTTTCCCCAGTACTTAGAGACCCCCACGCGCTGTTGTGAGCAAGGCAGACGGGAGAGCGAGATGGGGTGGCACAGAAGAAAGGGAACAGTGTGGGAGCCCATCCACACCGCACCCCTCTGCCTCCCCAGGTGCCGTCAGTGGCCAGTTTGGCTACTGGACCCCCAGTCCATGGTAGGGCGAAAGTGCGAGAAAGATACTGTAGGAGTAAATTGTAGGAGCTTTTCAATAGGCTAAGGAATTTGGAATTTATATGGAGGCAGCAGGGTGGCATCCGTTCCTCGTCATCTGGGAAGCCTTCCTTTTCATTCCTGCTCCCCACCTGGTGATGGTAGAATCAGCTACTCTTGAGTCCTTTGGGACCTAGAGGGACGGCCGAGGGCTGTCCACAAAAGCCTTTCCCGTGTAGGATCTTCTGTCCCTAGCCATTCATTTGCTGCCTTCTCTGGTTCTAGTTCATAGCCACACACACACCTTCTCCATGTGTCACAAAGGGGGAGGAGGGTCCATCAGAATCTGAGATGGGGACCTCAAGCCAATAGTGGTTTTTTGGGTGGGGTGTGTGGTTACGCTTAGAAGGAGGTGGGGGCAGTATTTTGGCTCCCCAGAGAACATGTAAGACCTTTTACCAAATAGTATTGTCTCCCCCTTCCTTTTGCATTTAGGCTCGAAGAAATCGAGAAATAGCAATTTTGCATCGCAAGATTGATGAAGTACCCAGCCGAGCTGAGCTAATACAGTATCAGAAGAGATTTATTGAACTCTACCGCCAGAGTAGGTGCATTGACCACAAACACTCTCAAGACTGGTCCTGGGAGGCACCGGAGGCGAGGGTTCTGTCCCATGTGAGCGTGGGAGGGCATGCATCATAGCATAGTTGGTGAAAGCCACCACCGGAAGGGGCTCCCTGTCATCATCAGGCCCCCCCGGCCCTCATTCCACATAACCCACTGCTAAGTGACCCTTAACCCCAGGAGCAGCATTAGGGTGCTCTGCCGCCCTCTCTGTGGACAGACTGAGCTAATTGAGCTCTTAGCATGACGTTTCGAACCCGCCTTCTTCCTGGTCAGCCATTGGGCTCCACTGAGCTCCCCATCTGCTTTCCAGCCTCCCACGGGACGTGAGCACTCCATGATAGAGCGTCTCTGGATCAGTCCTCACTCATTGTTCTTCTGGATGAACTTTCTTGCCCTTGTGATCCTTGACTTTGACAGCACTGTATTCACCCAGTAATCCAGGACTGGTCTCTCTTGGCTGGAATCAGTGAGCTGGCCTTGTCAGGTTCAGAGTGACCCTCAAAGTTGTCACTGCCTGTCTGTTCCCACTGCCACCCTGATAGCTGTTCTTACCTGTGTCAGAGCTCAGCTGCACGCTCGTTAGCCGGTCTGTATACCCTTGTCTGAGTCCCTCATCCACCACCTGTCATGTCCCCCCTCTCTCTGCTGTCCAGTCTTCCGGGCCTCCTGAAGAAAATGTCTCTCCTTATTATCTCCAGAACCTCCCCAATCTAAGTGGCCTGCCTGGAGGCCCCCTTTCCTTCTCTGAGCCCACATTCTGGCTTTCCCGGTCCACACGGCCCCTCAGTACACCATGCATTTTGACACACAGCTTAGGCCACGACTCCTCTCGTTACCTATGCCTAGAACCCCTTCTCAACTCTGTCAGACCCAACAGATACAAAACTGAATTCAGCCTCCCTACCCTATTTCTCCTCCTGGTCACGGGGATCACTGTCTAGCACCCCCAGCCCCTTAGTCTTGTCTGGATCCCGCTGCTCTTCTGGTTCTGTTTCCAAGTAATGGTCAAGTTCATTTCTTCTGGACTACTGCTGTAGCCACCTTCTCATCACTGCCCAGAGTCTGCCCTCTTGTCTGAGAGGTCTTTCCCAAACAGAAATTTGATCATTTTACACTCTTGCTTTAAAAGCTTTAATATTTAATAGCTCTCCATAATTATTGGAGGCTCTTCAGATCCTAATTACACTGATCAGAGTCCTGCATCAGCCAGGCCAGCTTCCCTTACAGTCCCTCAGTGCCTCACCCCTCTCGTGAGGGCGTCTACATTTTGGCCTGTGAGTTTGTCCCCAAGTCCAGAATGCCACTGTCCTACAACTCCCACTTGGCAAACTCCATCCCTTCTTCCAGAATCCACCTCAGATTTTGTCTTGGGCCATTGGCCTCTTGAACATCCTTCCTGGTTCAGGCCAGAGCACTGTCCTTACTAGGGTCAGAGTCATGCTTCCTTTCACGCCTGCCCCCATCCTGGTGTTGTACACGGCCCTCGAGCTTGATTCCAGTGGTCAGGGACAAGTATCAACAGTGGCAGCTTCTCAGCAGAAAATAGTTTCTGCCCTAAGTTAAATCTTTTCCCGTAATTCTGTATCCCTGCCTACTTTCCAGCTTTTAACAGTAATAATAATCAACAATACCTTGCATCTGGATATTTCAGAGTAAAATTTGACACATGTTTAAGTCCTTTTGATAGGATATTTTTATACCAAAGAAATTTTCAAGCAGTTACTCCAAAATATCTGTATCATTTTCATTATTATTATTATTGTCAAATATCTACAGCCCCCACCCAGTCCTTGATCTGAATAGAGGAAGGGTGACAGGCACATTCCTGAGCAACAAAGCTAAAGGTTGATTGGTTTATTTATGGCAGTGATTTTCAACCTTGGCTACACATTGTAATCACCCGATCCTGCCTCCATAAAATCTCAATTGGTCATGAGATTTTAAAAGCTCCCCAGGCTATTTTGTGTTTCAGCCAGGCTTGAAATCCACTGTTCTAAAGCTCTGAACAAGCGTAGTATTTTAGGGGCACCTGGGTGGCTCAGTCGTTAAGCATCTGCCTTCAGCTCAGGTCATGACCCCAGGGTCCTGGAATCGAGCCCTGCATCAGGCTCCCTGCTTAGCAGGAAGCCTGCTTCTCCCTCTCCCACTCCCCCTGCTTGTGTTCCCTCTCTTGCTGTCTCTCCCTGTCAAATAAATAAATAAAATCTTAAAAAAAAAAAAAAAAAGAATAGTATTTCATACTGAGTAGTTCATGTGGTAATTTTTATACAAATTAGACAGTTTGATATTGGGAGCATTTTTAACTGTTGCCTCAAAATACCTGTATCGGGTTATTAACCTCTGTTACCAAATACGTACAGCAGTATCTCCAGCCCCCGCTCATCTTTGAGCTGCACCGCTGTGGGGAGGCACAGCTCTCACTGGGTAATAAGATTAAAAGTTGGCTGATCGGCTTAAAGATTCGGGTTTAAATGTTAGTGGCAGTTGCCCAAGGAAACCACCAGTGCCCATGGCCTGCTCTGCCTGTCTCTCTTCCCCAACTCGTGCTGCTCCAGAGGGACCTGCGTTCAACAAGCAAGAGCCCCTGGGAAAGCAGACCCCACCGCCGTCCGGCCAGTGCCTGGTAACTGTTAGACATCAGGATCTTTGGTTACAGCTACATTGGAGGGCTCAGCTTAGGCCCAAAGCCTGATTGTGAATCCAGGTCTTGGGATTTTATCCCCCGCTGTATGCTAAAAGAACTCAGAGCGATGAGGGAGGCACATAGGCGCAGAGCCACGTGGGGGCCACCCATGCACCCAGCCACAAAGCAGGAAGACGAGCTGGGGCAGGAATCCTTCCCCGCTGACCTCGTCCTCTGGTGAATACGGCCCAGTCCCAGTCCTAGATTTTGGTGCTTTCCTCCTATGTCATTCTATAGGGAAGAGTGAAAAACAAGAGGTGGACAGAGATGCAGAGTAATTTTATAGGAAAGGATGTTGGGAGCCTGGTAAATAAGATCTCCCCCCTTAGTCATATGCACAGAAATGGGAAGAAAATTCATACTCCTTAGGCACATATTCTGCCCTAGGTTAGGCATGACATTCATCTAGTAGATATCTTGGAGGGCCTGCTGTATAGGCCCGTGCTAAGCATAGGGATTCCAAAAGGGAGCAGACTGTGGCTCCTGCTCAGGAGCAGTGTGGGAAGGGAGGACGCCACCTAAGCAGGAGGAGGTGGCATGGTGGCTTCCTCATCCTTGCCACCTTCCCCTCAGGGTGCCTCACCTGAGAAACCCACCCGTCCCACATGCTGCCAGGTTCCTCGTCCCGGCTGGGCCAGTCACAGCAGGCCGGCTCCCGCCAGCCCGAAGCAACTCTGCACAGGCTTGTGGGCACGGTGGGGCTTCCACACAGAGGCCTTGACACGCCGGGCTCCTGTGGGTGGGCCTCCTGGGGCAGGGGGAGCTTAGGATTGTTCTGATGCATTTTCTTATCCGTATGTTGATTTCTTTATGTTTACAGTTTCGGCAGTGCACAAAGAAACCAAGCAGTTCTTCACTTTATATAATACCCTGGATGATAAAAAGGTTTATTTGGAAAAAGAGGTAAGAACCTGTATGAAAAGCAGATAACTTAATCAGAAGGGCAGAGACAGGGCTGTTGACCCCAGGAAGCTCAGCCGAACTGGGTGGGAGGTGGTGGGCGGGCGTGGAAGGAGCGCCTGCTGTGTGCCCCATGCCTGGGTCACAGCCTTAGAGAGTAAGAGACGCTTCAGAGCTAATTTTGCACAGGTGCATGGGCTGACATGGGACTGGGGGACTGCAGTCTCGTAGTGCCTTGTGAGAAACGATGTCTGGAGAGAGACTCAGAAGGCGCACGTGGAGGGGGCCTGGGTTGGCAGAACTTTAGTCTGAGTTTTAAAGGAGTAGCTACATAAAATGGGCATGGTGGGCTCGTTTGAGTTGACACGCCAGGAGTGAAAAGGGGTGCCCCGGGCACTGACACCCCCTCCGCATTACTCTGACACTCAGGTTAAATCCACTCATGATTCAGGGCTCCCTCACATCAGATGACAGATGATTGGAGCATGGTGGCAGGGTGTGCAGCTGTGTTTTAAGGAAGGAAAAGGAACAATGTGGTCTTCATAGTAGCAACACAGTGGGATGGAGAGAGCATGCGCTTTTCAGTTGGACAGATGGGGGTTTTATTCTGTAAGAGAGGGCATTACACCCGCTTTGCTTGACTGTGATGGAGACAGAATGGGAAATGATGGTGAAGGTCCTTGTATCTGGTGGCTCCGGACACATACTAGTTCTGCCTACCCCCTCACCTCGAGGTCAACAGAATTTGTTTCCATTTCATCGTCACCTTGCCGCCTGGACTGATTGCCCCCTTAAGAAGAATGATATTGCAGGTGCATCTTTCACGTGACCCCCAAATGGAGGCATGTGTAATTAGTGTCAGCTTTCTTGGCTATTGTCAATCGAACCAGATCAATCTCTCTCCCTAGAGGACACTTCTTGAGAAGGGGCATTGAGTTCTGTTTTTCTCTGTATCCGGGGTCGTCCACAGTGACAGGCACATGATAGGCATTTGATAAATATTTGAGTATGAGATGAGTGCATTTGGTAGGATTTACGTCAGACCTGGGGGGGTAGCCCTGCCACATACTGTGGCCTTGGGGTCTTTCTGCCTAGTGAGGGGAAGACTTACCAACCCTAACTTAGGGACAGGCCAGCCCTTCTGAGAAAGCCCATCACCTTCCTTCATCAGTAGTGTTTAAAGTTATTGCATTCTTTTAAAAACTAGGAGTGTGCAGGGGCGGGGTGGGAGCCTTTTAATTCCAAGCCATATTAACATAGAACTTTGTATTTGCATAAATTGTGCCTTTTATTCCAAATCCATTTACGCCTGTGCTGTTTTAGCTTTCGAGCATCCCTGTGGAGTCCTAAGGGCAAGAATACCATTTCCGTGTTACAGACTCAGGTCCAAGTAGGATCAATGACAAGCTGAGTTAGTGACACAGCCAGAAAGAAGATGAGGTTTCTGGCCCTCAACTCAGAGCCCTGCCCCGGACTGTATCGCTGGGGCAGAGAGAGGGTCCTCCTGTGTGGGCTAAGGTGTTCTCCGTGGGAAGGGGGCTCTCAGAGCCGCCCAGCAGCTGGCCACATTGGGAAATTACAGGATGGGCACAGTGTCCTTGCTCTTCACCCCTAAGCTGATAGCCCTGAAAATAAAGAAGACTGTTTGGTGAGGAAGCAGGGACTGGTGGCAACTGCCCAGAGGGCCCTAATGGTAGCTGAGTGTCTTCTCTGCTGGAATTTAGGCCCTTCTGGGAGCCCTCTTCCTCTGTTCCTGGGGTCATGGGCTGTCAGAAGGTAGATGCTCTGGGAAAAACTGTGGGACTAAGCACATGCTGCTCTTTTTCTCACGTTCTTTCATCTCCGTAAACAAGGTGTGCTGCTTTCAGAAGCAGTGTCAGAGACAAGACAGCCTTGCAGTGGTTGGGGCCATGCGGGGCTCTTTCTACCTTTTGCTTATGGTTTTTCCTTTTTCTCTTCCTTTCCTCCTCAGATCAGCCTGCTGAACTCCATTCATGAGAACTTCTCACAGTAAGTCCTGGCTGTCCTCCTTCCTGTCAGTACCTCGTTGTACCCTTCACTGTGCATTCGGCTCACCTCCCTGTGACAGGAAGTACGAGGGGTGAGACGGGGCTAGACAGGTGGTTTTACACTCTCACCCCCACTGCAAAGTGCACCTGTGTCGTGCTTTACATGTTCTTGCAAAAATTTCTCAGCGTTCTTGCAAAAATACAGTGACGTTAGAGTGAGTTTGAGAAACACCAAGGAGTATCTTGGGGGAAAAAAGTAACTTTCAAGTAATTTGTGCCTCACTACTGTAATCTCTTCGTATATTACTTTTGTCTTGTTAAGATTAGATCAATACCATTAGTTCTTGAGCACATAAAGATGCGTCACAATTTAGATAATGAAATAATCTACTTTTTTAAAAGATTTTTGAAATCTAATGATAGGTTTTGTTTCTAGGTGAGTGTGCATCTTCCAAACTACTTTATGCAGATCAGAATTCTTTTTCCCCAAAAATTGTATGGCAAGGCCCACCTGTACTCAAGTCATACCAGCCCTCAAGCGTGCGCAGTGGCCTGCTCACCGTCCGGCAGCCCAGGGCTTGCTGTCTATATAGCAGGCTCCCTTTGCTTCCAGCACAAACCTCTCAGCCCCTGGCAGGTGACCGGTGACTAAGATCTGAATGGATTACAAACTCCAGATCTTAAGCTTCATTTCTAACTACAAAGAAACCAAAAAGAAACCACAGCTCCCTGATAAGATTCAGATTCAATTAGTGCCTTGACATTTCTAAAAATGGTGCCTTCATCATTATTTCCTGATAATTGAGAGAGGCTGCAGTGTGTGATGGTGCTGTGATGAGTTCTGCTCTGTCAGCCCGTCCTGTGGCAGAATTCTCAGTCCCTGTATCCGCATGCTCAGATCCTTGTGGCGCCGTTCCCAGCACAGAGCAGGAAGTGAAGGGGATGGTTTCAGGACACCAGGAAATCCACTCCTTTAGCTGCTGCCCTTAGAAACGAAACCAGGTTTCCTGACCGTGGTTTTAGGGAAATCTCAGAGTATGTCTACCAGTCTTAAGCAGTACCTCCAAATCCTCAGATTTCTAAAAACTAAATGGAATTCATTTCTTAGGCAGTGCATGTGATCATCAAAGTAAGAAGTATTTTTGTTGATTTTAATAACATTGTATTTTGCTTTAAGAAAATACATACTTAAGCAAATTGTAGAGAAAGCGAGGAAAACAGATTAATATTAATATTCAGTTATAAGATGAGGCTAATTGTCGTGCCTTCCTCGGAGTTTAGAATCCCTAACTTCCTGGGACCCAGGGGCCCCCAGGAGTCCACCACGCCTCTCAAAGGCATCATCTGGGCACCGGGAGGACTCCTTGATGCCTCCCCCTTCCTCAGCGTCCTGCATGCTGGTCTTCACTCTGCTGATTGTTCCTTTCAGAGCCATGGCCTCCCCTACTGCCCGGGACCAGTTTTTACGTCAGATGGAACAGATCGTAGAAGGAATTAAGCAGAGCAGAATGAAGGTGAGAGGACTTGTTTTCTGTAGTGCAGCCAGGATCTCACACTGGTTACGGAGAAGGCCTTAGGAAGAGCAGGCCTCTTCTGCTTATCCTGAGAATGTGCTCCCAATCCTGAAGACACACCTTCAGTGTCTGCAGCTTGGATTCCCAGCAGACCTCCGACCCTGCAATGGGCAGCACCAGCTCCACAGGCTGGTGGTTTAATGGAAGCTCTCAACAGTAGCCCCATGGATTGAACATCTACTATGGGCCAAGCATGGTGCTAGTCCTCCTAGAAGCCTTCCTAAATGAGTAGTGTTACCCGCATTGTATAGATGAGGAAGCCAACTTTCACCAATGGACTTCTTCTCTTGCCCACTGTCTCTTCTTCACTGGATCTTTGGTTCCTGAAATTCTACCATTAGAGATTCATTCCTTAGGATGCTTGAGAGCATTTTAGTTTTCAGGAATCCTCTGTAAAAGACGCAAATAATTACTGAACTGAATTCTGAAGTGAGAGGATATTATGCCTCAGAAGAGAAAAGAGGAATTGATAAGCATTGAGAGTTCCAGAGATAGCCTTACAGAGAATCATTCATCCTGGGGCCAGCATGGAGTTTTCATCACTCTGTGGCTCTGCACTTGGGCCATTTTGACCATAGTAAAGATTTGATGACTGTTTAGAAACCAGACGTAGCAACAGTTTTCTGCTGTTATAACCAGATGAGTCTTGGCTAATACTTCCGAATCTCTTACTTTTGATCCCTTTAAAAACGTGGATCGCACCAGAGTGGTCCTCAGGCATGGCAGTCAAACTCTGGGGACTCGGCATCTCCTCTCTCAAGCTTGGGGCAGAGTGGTGCAAGGGGTGATGTCAGAATGCGAACACACGAAGGAAAGGGTGCCTGTAGAACTTGGCATCATAAAAACCCGCTCACAGAAGGCCAGCCTTCATGGTTCCTATAATCTCATCTCACAAGAGATGAACTAAGGGCAAAACCTCTTTATGTCCCTTTCCCTGTTGAAAATATTAATCTCTCCATTAACGACTTCAATAAAATGATGTCAGTGGAGGAAAAAAAAGAAATTACCACTAGTGACAAGACTGTTCAGCCCCAAAAATGAAAGCAGTCAAGAGGCAGCACGTGATCTGCCGTGTGCACGTACACAAACCCCAGCCGGGACGGTCCCTTCTTGATGAGCTAGATAGGGTATAACGGAGGAGGAGGAGGACAGAGGGCCTAGCTAACCACAAGCCTTTAACGACCCAGATCACAGCGGGGCGGACCTTTCTGCCCTGCTGTCATGCCATCGTGCTCCTCCTTAGGGAGCCGCTCTTTTTTCTTGAGAATGAAAGAGAACTGGAAAGTGGGGGTCAAGGGGAGGGAGAGAGAACCTTAAGCAGGCTCCACCCCCAGCGCAGAGCCCGATTTTGGGCTCCATCTCACTACCCCCAGACCATGACCTGAGCTGAAATCAAGAGTCAGAGGCTCAATCCACTGAGCCACCCGGCACCCCGCAGAGCTGCTCTTGTCCATAGCAAAGAACACTGGGAATTGATTATTTTGTTGTTGTTTTTCTCTTTGGCTTCCCCTTCCTGTTTACCAGGAGATGCGTTCCTAGGAAAGGACGTGGATGTGATCCATTCATTCTCTCCATTCTCCCCCAGGCTTCATGCTGTTGGTACCTCAGTGCCGACCAGTGAAAGAGGCTGCTCTGTGTCTGTCTCCCCAACTAGATGGTGGGGTACGAGATGCCCACGGGCAGAGAGGGTTCTCTTCCTCATGTGAGCATCACCAGTGGCGAGCCCGGCACCTGACCCATGGTGGGCTTTCACGACCTGTTTGCTGAGTGAATGAATTCATTCAATTGACTGCAAAGGCAGTTCTCAAAGAGGGTTCCTGGTCAGGTTTGATTATTGGCCGGCATTTCAAATGCAAGAAGGCTGTCTTTGCAGGACAACATTCATTTGGATGCATGTCTTTTGAAGTGTTTGTTTAAAAAACCATAGCCCTCCCTCTAGGGATGCCATGGTGGTTCCTGCTCAGAGTATATGTGGCAGGGGAGTCTGTGTCCTCACGGAGCACACACAGCCCCGGAATTGGTGGGTGTGGGACGTACACGGAGTAGACCATAGACCAGCAGTGTGTACATGTAACAGGAAAGGTGTGTACAGTGCACAGAAGGGCTCCTGAGTGAAGAGAGAGTCACATACTGGAAGGCATTTTATTTTATTTTTTTAAAGATTTCATTTATCTGACAGAGACAGAGAGAGAGCACGGGCAGGGGGAGCGGCAGGCAGAGGGAGAGGGAGAAGCAGTCTCCCCGCAGAGCAGAGAGCCCGATGCGGCGCTTGAACCCAGTTCCCTGGGATCATGACCCGAGCCGAAGGAAGTCGCTTAACCAACTGAGCCACCCAGATACCCACTGGAAGGCATTTTAACCTCATCCTGAGGAGGTGAAGTCTCTGGCTCTCTGGAATACTGGGAGCAAGTGCTCCGCAAAAGAATCTAGGGTTCCTGACCTAGAGCGTGAAGGGGGATGAGCAAGGAGTGGAACAGTGGGCCTGGGGAAGGGGTTGCTAGGACAGTGTGAAAATAAAACTCACACCTACGAGTCAGCTCCTGATTCTGAGGACTCTTACTGCCTGTTACCAAGCGCATTCTAGGTGTCCAGTATGAAGACAGAACACAGTCTTTATTGAGTACTACCCTGAACCAAGTGATGTGTCATTCACTTAACAACTAGTGTCATACATACCTTGTAACCTGTGATCTAGGTGATATTATCCTTATTTTGCAACTAAGGGACCTGTCATTCCAAAAGATGAAATAACCTGTTCAGGGATACACAGTGAGTGACAGAAGTAGGATTGGAACCCAGGCCTTTCTGGCCTCGAGGTCAGTCCGTTTCAGGGTTGCTACACTACCTTTCCTGGTTGGACCTGGGGACATTCAAATTAAATTTATTAAAGTGCCCTGTTTATGTTGCTAAGACATAGTCATTCATGGCCAGATTTTCTGCTGGAGGACAGAGCAGGCAGGAAAGGTCCGGGATCTATCCGCCAGGCTATGCGACTTAAAGGGTAGGGACCCAGCAGTGAGGTCCCACCCAGCTCAGCAGAAAAGGTTCCTAGCAGCTGTGGGAAGTGGTGACAGGAACCATAATCATCTGGACAGCATCAGGAAGCCTGCCAGAAGGGAGCAGGGCAGACTGCTGAGCCAGGGATGAGTGTAAGATGGCCCTGACCAGAGTCCCCGGGGGGACCGCCCTCCTCTGGGAGACCTCAGGGGCAGGCAGGGTACCAGACTCCAGACCTGGGCTCAGGCATGTGACCGGTGTCCATGTGCAGACCTGTGGAAAGAAGAGGGCAGGGGGCTCAGTAGGTCACCAGGTGATTTAGGAGCTGGATACATGGTCAGGAGTGGACCAGGCAGATCAATGCCCATGTGGGTGGGATAGGCTGCGGGGACACCAGGTTGCAGTTCACCAGGTGATGGGCCCGTGGCCTGGAGAGGCAGATGACTGGGATACAGTGCAGCCAGTTCAGCTTTAACCTGGATTTACTGCTCCGTCCCTTCCAACGTGTAAGTCAGAAGCCCTGCTCGGGCATTAGAAGACCAGTGATTCCGTCTAGCATGCTCTTGAGCACCTGCTGCGAGCCAGGCACCAGCTGGCCCCCACAGCTTTCTGCCCTCACCATCTGGGTGATGCTCTCGCTTGCTGCTGGAAATAGTGCACATACCACTGCCGACTCTGCCCAGATGTCACCTCCTCAGAGAGCCCTCCATGACCATCCAGCTGAAGAGGCCGTGCACCCACCCGCCTCTCTGTTCCCCAGCCCAGTCACTCTCTTCACAGTAGCGATCATGAGTAGGAATTTGCACATGGAGCTCATTGTGCAAGGTGCTTGGTTAGCATCAGCCCCTCTAGCGTGCACCCTCTGTGGGAGCAGGGATACCGCCTTGCAGCACCGTGTTTGGTCCTCAGGGTGACCATGCAGTATCTCTTGGAAGACTAAGCTGTCAGGTACCTTAGGAAAGTCTTTAACCCAAATCCAGCCTTTTGTTTGTGAGGTCACTGTCCTGGAAACACTCTAAATTTTCCACCAATAAAACAATGGGTAAGGTAGCCGTGTGATTGGGAGTATTGTAGAGTTTTTAAAGTTTTGATTGTTGAAAGTGTAAAATAGCATGGAAATACTTACATTGAATGAAAGAGGACTCAGTTATTTACATAGGAGTTTCTCAACCTCAACACAATTAACATGTTGGACCAGATGACGCCTTGTTGTGTGGGGGCTGTCCTGCATGTTGTAGAAAGTTTAGCAGCATGCCTGGCTCCTAGCAGAAGGTACTTGGAGCACCCTCTCTTCACAGCTGTGGCCATCTAATCCGTCCCCAGATACCACCTCATGCCCTTCAGGGGGCAAAATCACCCCTGGTGGAGAACCACCAGTCTGTTGATTGTGAAACTGTAATCACACACACACACACACATACAGATGGGACAGTTAGTGCCCAATGATAGAATTGCTGATTAAATTAGAGAAACCTCTATGTAATACCATGCAAATAAATAGGTCAATCTCAGAAGTGATGTAAAGAAGTCCATGAAAATGTTGGTAGTAGTACCTTTTGGGTGTTGCCTGCAGGCCTTGGTCACTACATGCCCTTCCTCACCATTTCCCAAAATGTTTCAACAGATGGAAAAGAAGAAGCAAGAGAACAAGATGAGAAGAGACCAGTTGAACGACCAGTACTTGGAACTGTTAGAAAAGCAGAGGCTGTACTTTAAGACTGTGAAGGAGTTCAAGGAGGTAAGAGGGAGATAGGGCAAGGCAGGGAAGGCTGTGGGGGGATTTGTGTTCATCTCAAGAGGAGCTTTTAAAAACCAGAGTGGTTGCCTGGTTTCCCACTGGTCTGGGGATGGGTAACAGCAGGTCGGCAGTGTGATCCAACAGTAAAGTACCGCATCTAGGTAGTTCAGGACTGCGTGGTTCGCTGGCCCATCTCGAGTCTCGAATTGAACATTCTGAGAGACATCACAACTTTATTTTCATTCCCCTAACGTTTAGTAAGCATATTAAACTCACAAGTAAAATAGCATCAAAGGCCACCTGAAAGCAGCATTTGTTACACATTCAGAGCTGGAATTTTCCTTCCCCCCGATCTGAGGTGGGGGAGGGACCTTGAGAAGCCTGTGGGAAGAGTGAACTTCGAGCGTGGCAGGCTTGGGTTCGAGCCCTGCCTTTACCACTTACCAGCTGTGCACTTGGGCAGTGACTGAATCCCCCCACACCTGTTGCCTCGTTGGTGGGTTCTGCTGGGTCAGGTGAGGGGTGAAAGCTTCTAGCACTCCGTCTGCCTCCTGTAACACCCAGTGCTCAGCTGAATTTTGTTTGTCCCCATCTTTTTCTCCCTGCATTTGGACAGGGTTACTCTCCATGGGTCCAGAAAGAAAAGTGTTTGCCCTTTCCTTATGAGATTTTCTGGAAAGGAGACTTCGTTGTGTCACTTACTAGGATATCAGCAGCTTCATTTTCAGGAATTCCTAACCCAAATCCATGTGGTTTCAGTGAGTATAGAGATTTTGCTAAATATAGAGGGGCTGGAAGTGTTGGTTGTAGCCTGGTGTTAGGTCCACAGAATAAAAATTAGTCTTTTCATACCAATAATTTTATTCCTGTATATTTTTAAAAACTTGTTTCCCTCCCTCCCTTCCTTCTTTCCTTCCTTCCTGATTTTTCCTTTTCTACTTCTCCTTCCCTTTTTTTTAAATTTAACTTGTGGAGGCCACAACCCATAGACATTTCAAAATCTCTCACACTTTCCATAAATGATCTTCCTGCTCCTACCATGCCCCTGGGGATACATCAGGTTGTTAAACAGACCCACTCCCTGTGTCAAGGAGCTTGTGTCATGGTTGGGGAGACAGATAACAAGCTAGGAAACACAAAGCCTAGTAAACAAGTAATAACCAATGAGACTAATTTCAGTTTTTGCCGGGGGTGGGAGCACTAATGGAGATGGTGTGGTCAGGGCAGGTCTCTCTCGGTGCGGACTTGGCCATGGGCACAGCAGGAGTGAGACCTAAGGCCAGGCAGCTGGAAGAGTGACTGGGTGATGTGCTTGGGTCTAGGAGCCCCTTGTGGTTAGCGGGCATTGGAGCTGAAGTTTCGTAAGGGCTAGTGAGCGAGCTGGCAGGGATCCAACAGGACCCTCCACTCCCCCTCAGAGCTCTTTTCCCCCTTTAATGCAAGTAACTCAGAAAAAAGGCCCAGCGGGGAGGAATTAAATGTTGCTGGGACACACCAGCACTACCCTTATGACAGCAGAAACAAAAAGCAGATAAGTTGAGGAAGATAAGTATAAGCTGTCAAAATCAAAGCAAATAAAAGCGAAATGGAAAAGCTCCTTCTCGCACTATGCGCTCTCAGGGCTGAAGGCTAAAGATGACCTCCCAAGGCAGCGGTTCCTTCAGAGACGGTAAGCATCAGGCTTTCTGTGATCCTGCCTCCCCAGGCGCAGAGACCCTCGCGTCAGAAAGCACGCGTGTGTCCCTCCGGGCCGCTGAGACCCCTAGACCATGTGCCTGCCCATGCCATTTCCCTCCGTCCAAAGCTTGTCAGGGAAAAAGGGAAGGGGAATATATGTTCTTCAGACAACTGAATAGGTTTCATATAAAGGACTCACCTTTAAAAAAAAAAAAAGCATATTTTCTTGTTTTTTGACATGAAAATGATAGTATTTATTCTTTATTTTTTAACATTTTACTTGGCAAAAATTTAAAATTAGCAACTGCGTGTCTGTCCTGAATTCTTAAACTTTTTCCACCCGCTTCTCTGCGGTGACTCGGCCCCTCCTTGGGGCCACCGCAGCTTGAGGAAGAAGCGCTGGCGGAGGCTCACGGCTCCCCAGTTTCCACCCCATTCCTTCAGCCGGAGTAATTGTGCTGTTCTACAGACGGCAGTTACCAGATAAGATCTCACGTGTGGTAGTTTCGTCTGAAGGAGCAGACTTTCATCCCAGGGCAGGGTCTTCTTCCAGAACCCTCTCTGTCTGCTTTCTTTCCTTGCCCCCCCCCACCTGCCTGGTCTCCTCCTGGGTTCTAAATCCCTGCTGCATCCTGGTCTCTGGCACTTGTGGTGGCTGCAGGTACTATTCATGCAGAGCGCAGCAGCATCGCAGAGCACGGCCCTGGCCACCTTTGTCATTCCCTTCATCAGGTCTGGCGTACTGCACGTTCACTGAGCAGCTCCAGTGTTGCCCCCTCATCCTGACCCCCAGCCTCCCCGGCTGTCGAGGCACTGGTTAGAGACATCCAGTGACCTCTAAGTTTCCAGTGGCTTGCTCATCGCAGCAGGTGTGTTAATAGCAAGTCGGCCAGGGAACAACACATACTCTGAAATTTCTTTAATTGCCGTATTACGTTAATTAATTACGTCTCTAAACCACGGTCTCTCATAAGGTCACCAAAGCGAGCTTTAAACTCTAGCCTAGCACTGACGAATGCAGGCCGTGCATTTTCATGAAGCTGACTTTGAGTACATAGTTTCGAGGGGGCTGAAGTGCCGTGTCTGGCACATGGTGGGCCCCGTGTGGTCTTCAGTAGGACAGAAACAGAGGCAAGTTTTTTCCCTTCTCTTCTGGAAAGAAATGCCTAAAGGACCCTTTCTGCATTTGCTTTGAACAGATGGACAGTATCATTCTGTAATTTCCCCAAGGGCCTCCGGTAGATTGCATGAAACTTCATGAGCGCTCACACAGAGCAGGTGACAGCCCAGGATACCCGTACTGGGAAGTTCCGGCACCATCTCAGCTTTGTGTACATAGACTGGCCCCTGCCGGGGACGCCACCACAGGAGCATGTTGATGCTGCTGAGCTGTTTTTGCCTCATTTAAAAGTTCAAGTGGGTGACAACTGAATGTATTTATTCATTCTTTTGTTGTTTTATCTTTTTTTATTATGGAAATTTTCAAAAAATACACAGAAGTAGAGAAGGTAATTTAATAATAGAGTAGTATGACTGTCTGCCTGTTCTTGTTCCATCTTTACCCCCACACCCACGCTTTGTTTTTGGCTGGAGGCTTTCTCCCCAAGCAAATCGCAATAACTCATTTTATTTTATTTTATTTTCTCTTCAGTAACTCGTTTTTAAAAGGACAACTTTCTTCTCTAATGTTTCCTCTCAACCTCTTTCTCTTCCCATGGCCCAGGAACAATTAACTCCCTCCCCCTCCAGAAACATGTGCTCAAAAAGTGTCAGAGTGCCTTGCTTCTGACAGTCAATCAGCCTTCCCCACTGGCCCAGAGCCCAGCTATTTCCCAGCACTGAGGAGAAGGCTAAGTACCTGCAGGTGAACTGGCACTTAGTAAAAAAAGGGTCACTGCAGCCATGAGCCATGGCACTGCGAGAAAGAACCAAGGGCCTCCAGGAGCACCTAGCCAGGCCCAGGGAAATGGAAATACTGACTTTGGGGGTCTTGGATGCAGAGGGTTAAGGTGGAAGGATTTCTTCCACACTAAGGGCATCTCCAGGGAAGCAGGGCTCCTGGAGGCCTGGCCTCACTCTTGGGCCGGGGCCCTCCAGCTTGCCTCTCCAGGCCTTTCCCACTACCACGTTCACCTCTCAGCTTAAACCGAAACCGGATTCCTGGTGACATGGCCCAAGGAAGGAGGGGACATTGTTTGCTAGCAGGTGGAGGTATCCTGAGCTGTCAAGGCTGGTGGGAACAAGAGGGAAGTAGCAGGCGTAGTGAGAAGCTCTGGAACATGTTTGAAGAGGTGGATACAGAGTGATGCAGAGGTGACCTCGCCCCACTGGATGCAGAGGGACCAGTGACCTCCCTTGGCACCTGCAGTAATGGATTTCATACAGCTCATTTTTAAAAGGGGAAGTGTCTCTCAGTGCATGTCTCTCAGCCGGTCTTCTCTGAGTTTCTTTCTTAAAGCTAAGGATATACCCAATCTCCACTGCTGTCAGAGTAGGAACTTCGCCATGGGCTCTGCTTGCTGAGGTGTGCCATTCGTCACCCCTTTGGCCGCGGGCTCCAAGGACCTTCCCCTTCCTTATCATAGTGGTCCATGGGTTCCTAAGTATCTGCTGGCTGCTTCTGGCCCCTGAGGATTGCAGTGGCTTCCTGAAGTCTTATGGAATGACAGTGCCTAATCCTCATCCAGTTCTCGGCCTTACAGTCCAGAAGCCCGTTATCGTTATAGTTACTTTGGCACCGAAGATCAGGTGAACCCGTCCCGGCCATTCCGTCTTGCTGGTGGCGGTGTGCGAGGGGGCCTGTTTACTCGGTCAGTCACTGTGTCTCCTGGGACTGGGAAAGCTCATGCACACGTTCTCTGCTTCCTTTCCAGGAGGGCCGCAAGAATGAGGTGCTGCTGTCCAAGGTAAAAGCCAAGGCCTCCTGAAAGTTCCCGGACATCATCGTATGTCATTGATTTTTTTTTTCCTTTAACGCCATGTATCAACTGCGAGATGGTGAAATGGTTCTGAACACTACAGTAGAGAGATGCAGGGGTCATAATCTCAGCACCCGGATATTTTCTTTCTCCCATTTGCTTCCATTTCATCTCTCTGTTGTTGATGGAATCAGACGGTGTAAACATGATGGCTTGGATAACACCCATCATCCTATGAGGAAATGCGGGCAGTATTCGTTCTGCATCGGGTCAGCTTCAATTTCTCCAGTAACATTGCACACATAAACATACCTATATTTGTATGGACTCCCTGAATAAAAAGGAATTCATTTGTTCAGCAAATGTTAATTGAGCAACCAGTGAGAAGTAAGCACTGGGGGAGACGGAAGTATAAAACACAGGCCCTGCACCTCGGGCAGCCAGCAAGTGGCCCGCGGCAGGGCAGAAATAGCCCACTGGACCCCAGAGCTTGGTCACCTGAGATTTTTTTTTTTTTTTTTTTTTAGTAAAGGCTTTTAGCTGAATGACCAGCCCATGTGAGTGTTGGTCATGTGGGCCCTTCACTTACCCTTGGTGCCTTTTGTTCCTGGCTCCTCGAGACACCAGCTAGCAGTCTTAATGGTGTAACCGCAAGAATGAAAGCTCAGTGGCTGCCATCGGTTTAACTCGTACACACGACTCGAGTTTATTTCACCAAAAATTGAAAACAGGAGCCTCATATTGAGGACCCCTACATAAGCATGACACCTTAATATGCCCAGTTCTCACATGAGTACCAGCCAGGCGTGGCTGGTCTTGTGCATCCCTCCCCATTACGCATACACGCCATGAGCTCCACGTTCTGGACAGGTCCTGGGCCACGCACAGAGATGAGACTCACGCACCAGTCGCTGAGCCCCAGGGCAGCACATGGTAAATGCCAGAGCGACCAGCCACGAGCAGAAAGCAGAGGGCATTGGAGGAGGAAGAGCAGTGGGGCGTGCAAAGATCCAGGAGACTTCGTGGGCGAGGTAGGACTGGAGCTAGATCGGAGCAGGGAGTTGCATTTTAATAGGCAGACACAGGTGGGAAGGCCATTTTGGATAAAGTATGACTGTAATTAGAAACTTGAAAGGGTGCAGGGAGAGTCCAAGCGTGCTTGTTGGGCAAGGAGTGGACGGACCTGTCTCTGCAGGACAGGCAGGCTGGGACCAGCCTTCAGGGGGGCCTTGGAGGCAGGCAGAGCAGTAGACTGTCCTCTGGAAATGAGCAGAGCAGACCAGACGCGGAGCCCCTCCTGCCCTGGCTGTCAGCGATCCGGCAGCTCAGCCGTGTTCGGTGAACCCCAGCGTGAGGTTTGCGCTTCATTCTGCGTGAACCTTGCACACATACTGGTCAGCAGGTACGGACGCGACCCTTTAGAAATCTGATGCCAGATTAGCAGCAGCCATTGGTTTCTGTGGCCGGGCAGCGAGGCCTGTCCGATGAGGCTGGCTGCTTCCAGAGGGATGCTCCCCTGTGCCAAGTGTGTCCTTCCTGGGCCGCGTACATCTCCCCTCGGCTGCTCCGGCGGCCGCAGTCATCTGCAGATTGATTTTTTGAAAGGGCCCCATGAAGCTGAAGCAAGTGACAGCCAGAGAGCAGGTGGCACTCTGAGGGCGGGGAGAGGGGGGAACAGCAGTTTGCAGATTATTTCAGATTCAGGGAAACATCTGTGTTTTCTTGTTGAGAAGCTCTCTTGTTGAGAGCAGTTATGAAATTGTCTGTTTGTCCAAAGGTGGTAGGGAGGTTATATTCTGGGGTTCCGTAGCCCGTCTCCATGCTGTCGGGGCAAGTATGGCATGACCACTCCAAAGCAACTAATTAATAACCTTTTTTTTTTTTTTTTAAGATTTTTTATTTATTTATCTGAGACAGAGAGAATGAGAGACAGAGAGCATGAGAGGGAGGAGGGTCAGAGGGAGAAGCAGACTCCCTGCCGAGCAGGGAGCCCGATGCGGGACTCGATCCTGGGACTCCAGGATCATGACCTGAGCCGAAGGCAGTCGCTTAACCAACTGAGCCACCCAGGCGCCCCTAATTAATAACCATTTTTAAAAGTGAGAGGCATTTATTGGGTATGTTTCCAAAGAATTTCATTTGATTTGGTTTTGTATAGGGAGGTATCAGAAGATCTCTTTTCCCCTTTTAATCCACAAGGTCTAGTACAGATTACAAGTGCGTTCCTATTCCTTGGACACGTCTTGGATTAGACAGCAGGAGCCAGTTTTGAGAACTGTGTGTTTCCTACAGATGCCCCACAGAGTGGATGGTGCCTTTGCGAGGAATTAGGACCGTAAGCGTGCCTTACAGTCGGGCCTTAGAGGCTGACGTGATGCCCCAAGGCCCACTTCATTTCAGAAGCCACTCAGGAGCGTTCTTCCCAGGATATCTTGTGTTCCCAGAGTATGGGTGGGTATTGGGCTAAGCCCACAGACTTTTCTGGAGTTTAAAAAAAAAAAAAAAAAAGTCAGCAGGAAACATGCTTAAGTTACTTTTATGAAATGTGTGCTTCTGGAGGAATGAGGCTTCCCGAGGAAGCATTCAGTTTCCCCTCTTCGGTCAGAGCCATGAGCTTGCTAACATGGCAGCCTTCCCGGAGCTGACCACCCGGTACCCTGGCATTCTCCACCAGTCTCGGGGTGGGGCGCCACCCTCCCCAACATGCATCTCACCGAGTACATGGGGCTGCCTTGGTCTAAACCAAAATCAGAGCTGCTGAGCAGTACAGACTAGAGGACCGTGAGGCATGTGGGGAGACATTTGGACATATTTCTTGTTGTCCTTGGCCAGGGTTCGGTCCCATGGGTCCCTGGGGTCAGCTCATTGCACTAGAGGGAGGTGCCAAATGTTAGAGAATGCTGCCAAAGTGACATGTTGGGGTGTTTCCTTTTTGAACAGAGAGAGCAAGCTCATTCCAGGTTTGTCAGGCCTAAGTTCTTGTTAGAGTCTCAAGTGTATGGTTTTCACTGGGTTCTGGTCCATTGCCCATATTCTGTGGGTAGCCAGGTCCTGCCAGTGTCTACTGAAGCAGGACCAGAAGGCCGAGGGGCTGCAACAGATAGCAGGCCTTTCTCAGGCTGAGGAAGTACTTCTTGACAAACAGCGTAGCTCTTGGAAGCTCCTGAAACCACGAGCAGAGGACGGGGAAGGCCTCAGGCAGCCCTCTGCAGCCTCACGCAGCGCCATCCCCATGACCTCAAGCTGACTGCTGCTGGCCTTGATCATGTCTGTAGTGACCAAAGCAGGCCTGACAGCAAAGGCACTTTGGACCACAAGCAGTGGCCTGTGACCCGGGCCACCTTGATTCCTGTCACTCGGGCATGGCCTCGTCTTGCCCTATCTGCACGTGACTGATGATCAGTGTACGAGGGAAGCAGCCATTCTAGCGATAAACTTCAGCGGGCACTTTGGCTGAGCCTGAGGTGCAGAGCTGGCTTGAAGCTTGCTTTGGGGAAGAACGTTAAGGAAGTGCTTTCTGCTGTCCTTGTGTCCAGTGCTGGCTTCCGGTACAAGCACATCTTACTGCACAGCAGTCCCGCAGAGAGCCCCAGCAAGGTGAGGTAGCTGCCGTCCATCTGTGTGGCTGGGTACTGGTCAGGTGGCGTGCCTTATGCGAGCCATCTTCGGAGCCCCCCGGGCCTTCTCTCAGTCCTCTTCCCCAAGTCCAGAGCATTTCTTCTAACAGCACATGGTGATGGGCTCAAAAACGTTTTGTAAAAAATCATGTTGTCACGGTCCCCACTCTTCTCACGATAAATGTGTAAAAGCATTGAGGGGGTCTAGTAGCTGGTGTGTGGCTCATTTGACATTGTGGGGAATACTGTGGGTTTTCCGCATCAGCCTTCCATCAGTTCCTCAAATGCGCCGAGCTCGCACCTGCCCGTGGTTGTTGTCCTTGCTGCTGCTTCTGCCTGGTCCGCCATCCGTCCAAGGTCACGGGCAGTGGCTTTCCGGGATGGCCTGATCTGCTACAGACCCATTCAGTGTCTGCCTGCAGCCCTGGTCACATTCTGCCCTTTCCCCTGCTGTCTCTCTTGGTGGCACAAGCTACTGTTTGATCTCTTCGTCCTTCGCGAAGTCTGTTGCGTGCTCACCCCCCAGAGTGGGAGAGCGGTGAAAGCAGGAACCGTGCAGTCTCCCCAGAGCCTGGCTTGGGTCAATGGCCCAGAGATTCTGGCCGCATAAAAGAGCGTCTCTAAATTACAACTTTGCATCCCTGTTAATTAGCAGAGTCTAGACTGAAGCTTTCGTCTGATTTATGCTTTGTTTGCATACAGGTGGACAGTTTTACTCAGCAGCTTGAGAGACTCTCTCAGAGTGTCTTTGTTAGACTCGCACCTCAAAGGTCGGGATGACAGAGGGGTCAGAGGTCTCACACCGTTCAAAGCAATTACCTTTCACGTGGGTTCTTTTTCTCCCCAGACAGGGAGAAAGAGAAAGGGAACACACCAGTGTCAGAGATGAGGTCATGAGTCTCTTTTGGCTCCAAGTATGTTGTGAACCTAACGGTCACGTGACTGGTTGAAGTGACTCAGCCACATGAAACCAGGAAGTGGGGAGCAGCCGTGGAATGCCGTGCTGGCAGGAGTACGAACGGTACAAATCCACGGGGGGCAGTCCAACAGTATTATGAACAGTGCAAATGCACAGACCGCTTGAGCCAGCAGTGCTACTTCTAGGAGTTTTCCCCATGTACAGGCACTTTTACTGCAGCATTATTTGTAATAGCAAGAAGTTGGAAACCACCACCAACATAGGGCAGTGGTGAAGTGAATCATGGTGAATCCGTCCAGTGGGCTGTTAAATTTGGAAGAACAGAGTCACTCTGTATGTACTGCCGTGGGATGATCCCTAAGGCGCATGGTTAAGTGGCGGACAAGAGGCTCTTGGTATACTGGTGCTTGTTTTTGAAAGAGGGGAGGGGTTGGGGAAAACGTGTGTCGATGGGTATACACACGTGCATGGCGCATTCACGCACATCTGTCATGCGTACCTGCTAGCATGTGCCTAGACTATCTCTGGGAGGGTACACAGGAACCTGACAGCTTTGGTTGCCTCTGGGGAGAGGGATGGGAATTGCTTTTCACTGTATACCTTTTGTACCTTTTGAATTTTATACCATGTACGTGTATTATCTATTCAAAAAAAATAAAGTTTTTAAATCTTAATTTGATTTGATTTTCTACCAAACAGAAACATGACAGAAGATTCATGTTTGATAAGTCTGCTTTCCTTAGGAATTTAAAGCCCTATGCCCAAAGTAATTAATGTCTCCTTTTCTTGGGTCTTGGGGGGAAATAGGGAAGTGGAAAGGGGGCTCACCTCTTCTGACAGAGCAGCTATAGGGAGAGGAAGCAGTGAGGGGACGGCAAGGGGGCGGTGGACCGTGAAGCGGTTTGCCCCTCTCTCGTGAGGGTCACAGCACCACCCCTGTCCCTCTGGCTTTGGGGTGCAAAAGATGGAGATGGTACCCCTGAGCCAAGGAGACGTTGCTGCTGGTAATCAGCACAAGGTGCATTAAGAGAGCTTCTGTTCTTGCAAGTTGTTGGGGAAGGACAAGGTGTCTAGAGCAGCCTTAACCATTTTGAGACCATGAGAAGAGACATCCCGACACGGGGAGCTTGGCAGAGTGAAAAGATGGGAAGAGCCTGGTTCCCTGAATGCATGGCGAGCCTCTTGAACCAACCCAGAGACCCCTTGCCCCCATATTTCTTGTTCCATGAGAAAAATAAATCCCTGGTAGCTCCTTCATTCAACCAACAAATATTTGAGCTTCTGTTGTGGGTCAGGCCCTGGGAATACAGCAGTGAACAAAGCAGACAGAAGAACTTGCCTTCACTACATTCCAGTGGGGAAGACTTACAAGCAAGGTAAGACCATGTAAGCTACAGCCGTGTTGCTTCAGCATACTGGTTAAGGAAGAAGGATCGGGAGTGTCTGGTTTGGTGGTGATTTGCAATTTTATAATGAATAGTTAGGGACTACCTTCACATCCTTTACTGGGAACTACCTTGGTTGTCATTCCGGAAACTTCACCAGAGCACCAGTTAATTTGCTGGCCACTGCACATACCCAGTGGTGTACCCCCTGTCAGGGCCTGCTCGGTGTCAGCCTCCTGGTTCCCTCCAGGCTTGTTGTAGATGTCACCAGAGTGTCTACCTTAAAAAATGCCTCCTGCCCCTAATTGCCTCTTTCACCGACTCTTAGCCACCCCGATTTTCTTTGAATTCTATAAACTGCACATTATTTTACATCCTTTTATTTTTGTCCTATAGAAAACCAGGTGTTCTATGGTTTAAAAGCTATGGGTAGTTTCTCTGCATGAATTTAATTTTGATAACTTTTTTCTTGAGATTTTATTTGAGAGAGAGAGCGTGTGCACACACACACAAGCAGGAGGGGGGCAGAGAGAGAGGGAGAAGCAGGCTCCCCACTGAGCAGGGAGCAAAGGTGGGGCTCGATCCCAGGACCCTGAGATCATGACCTGAGCTGAAGGCAGATGCCTAACCAACTGAGCCACTCAGGCCCCTAATATTGGTATTTTTTAAAGATAACATTTACATGTTTTCAACTTAATTCAGGTAAGAAATAAAATGTGTTTTGCATTTTCTAGATTTGTGTGCTGTTTTGTTTCAGAAGTTTGAATCATTAGTGTTTTTATGATCAAAATCCTGCCTAGAAAAAACTTTCTCCATTGTCTCTTCAGGATATCTGTGTTCTTAGCATTAAATAAATACAAACAAACTGATGACTAGTGAGGGAATGAGCCACCTGGTGAGGGATACCTGTGTGAGGGAGATGCCAGGCGGAGGGGTTACTGAGTGTAAAGTCCTTGAGGTAGAAGCAGGCCCAGCAGGTGAGTTTTGAGGAACGTGAAGGGTACCTGTGTGGGGAATCATTGGAGGCTTTGGAGATTTCAACAGAGACACCTTGGGAGCTGTGCTGACCACAGACCAGGGAAGCAAGGGCAACAGCAAGGACCCCAGATAAGAGATGACTGGATAATCCAGATGAACATATACCAGAAACAAAAGTCTTAGACACTGTGCTTACCCTTTTTATACCACACTCTGATTTTTTATGTTCTGCCTTTTTCACGTATGGAACACTGAATTATTTGTTGCCATTCTTCACTCCCCCAGAACAGACACCTTTGTCGTGGCGTCCTGGTGGGTGGAATGCTCTTCCCCATCCTTTGACTTTGGGCTTTTACTTGGTCTGTGGGTTGTTAGCAGACTTGCTATGAGCAAAAGTTTGGAAGCGTGCTTGAGTGGTCAGGCTTGCCCACTTGCTCACCTCTCTTGAAAATAACATACCGTGCTGGCCCAAGGAGGTTGAGGGACACATGGAACAGACCTAGACCCAAACAAACTGCTGCTTGAAGCTGGACCCAGAAGAGCCCAGCCTGGATCGGTGAGATCCCAGCCAACTTATAGACATTTCATAGACTCAGACACTTCTCTGTACTACCCAGTGTTAGTGTAGAGGGACCAGGTCAGGGGCCAGAAGAGCAGGCTTCTAGGGATAGTACCCACGTGGGGATAGATGCTCATGCTGGACAGCAGTCATGGTCAGAATCCAAATTCCCGTCCAACATGGCATGAAGAAACATGGAGGCCATGCTAAAGGGGAGAAAGGGAGCATACTTTATCCATTGTACATGACTGCATTATAAAGAATACCACTGGGTTAGCCCCATCCATCCTACAGACCTGGAACTTTGTGAAATTGGATTCTGACATGAAGATACTTTAGCAAATGAATCTCGACAAGGAAGAGACTATTTCCTCTTACATCCTCCCACCCCCGTCTTAGGTACTGCAAGCAAAGAGATTTGAGGCAGAGCAGAGACATTATGGTTATTAAAGCAGTTCCTGCAATGTTCATTATAAATCAGGTACTTTGTCAATAGACTTATTTTGATACTCTTATTAAAAGGAATTACAGGTGCAGCCTTACAGAGAGTCAGTCATCAACTGATCTGTTTCAGAAATTAAGCATTTTGTAATTATAGTGGTGGTTAGGGAAGGTCCCCCTAACTGAAGAAAAGGGTCAAGTCTGAAAGGTCTAATAGAAGTTGCCACCAAATCAGCAAGCAAGCAACCTCCTTTTAAGAAGGGCTCCACATATGTAATTCCTTCCACCTGGGATGCTTCCATCATGATCCTACATTAAGCCAAAGCCCAGGCAAATGAACACGATCATAAAGCATCCTACCCAGAAGGAAGAGTAAACCAAAAAATTCCACAAGTGCCCCTCACCAACTCTACCTAGATTCTTCCTCTAAGGCTCCTGCCTGGAATCCAACTAGAACAATGCAAGCAGACCCACTACACCAGGTACAGCGTTCATGCTGCAAAACGCAAGCAAACATTGAAACATGGAGTCCAGGCCGACTTCTGTTGAGTTCCCGTCCTTCCTCATGCTTGGATACAGGTCAACTTGAGTCCAGATACCAGTTCTGCCATGTATGTACTCATGTGTGACCACAGGCAGGCTACTTACCCTCGGAATGGGGTTCGATGAGGACAGTACCTACCTCGCAGGATAGATGTAGGATCAAATGAGCATTTGTATCTAAAACCTAGTACAGCAGCAACACATGGTGGATGCTTGATAAACAGTATGAAGAGAGGGACAGGGAAGAAGATCTCTAACACCACCTAGTGTGTTTCAGCGGATAGGGCAAAATCCCCAATAGCCCCAAGCGTGAGCTCTAACCCTTCAAACACAACAATGTGCCCATTCCTTTCTTTCCTGGCTTGGTTCACAGAGGATTTGAGGTGGCTTGCAGGAAATACACAGACTAGGATAGTAAAATACAAATAGAACAGAAAACACTAGGATAGGGAAAACCTAAGTAAGAATTGGAATTATAGACTGGCTAGAAACCTTAGACACAAATCAATAGGATGCCAGTTCCTACACAGATTCCAAAGTTAGGCCAGAAATGTGGTTCTGTTCTTCCTGATCAAGGGAAAAATGGAAACATAATAAAAGTCATTATCATAAGAAAACATGCTTCACAAAGAGTGAAACAGAGGACTTCACATTTTTATGTGAAGTGCATTGACATATTTCACATGAGTGTTTCTTCAAGTATCTTCCAATGAAAGAATAAAATTCCAAAATAGGACTCCAAGAAAGCTGTCGTAGAAAGCCATACAAAGCACCTTTGTGGTGTCCCAACCGCTAGCCACAAAGGAATAGTTGAACCACGTACTCTCCCCAGACTGCCTTCAGAATCCCTCCCCTCAACAGGGTTGACATGCAGCAAAGCTGGGACTGTGGATGGTTTGAGGTACGGGTCCTCAATTGCAAAAACACAAAGTTTGGTAACCAGAGGTGGTTTCTAACACATTCAATGACAAAATCTGATCTGACTCTGTGCTAGCTAGCTATTTTTAGTCTTTTCTCACAGTATAAATATTCATACATTTTACTGCACAGGTTGAGTAGAGACTGCTGCCCCCAACCGAGCTGGGGGTGTTAGCTAACTTATGCAATATACACCATATTGCCTTTCTAACACTTGAAAACACTTCTAAGTTCCAAAGCCCATCTGGCCCCAAAGATTTTGGAAAAGGCACTGTGGACCTCTATTCTCTGATAAACCCCAAAGTACAGGTCCTCTATAGTATAAGCTTAAAGAATGTCTACATACCTCAAATATCTGGTGAGCCGATGCGGGAGTGTACTGTCTTGGGTATATTGAAAAAACCTAATCAGTAGGCAACCAGCCCTTCCCAAAATCAGGCGGACTGTGGCCAGCATGACTTAGCCTAGGTATCCCCCCTCATCCAGGCCCTTGGACCCCTATATACTTGGGCCACATTTGGTATTTTCAGGAAGGCCAAGATTCACTATGGCAGTTTGGGATTGTTGTGTCTTAGACTGCAGTCATCCCTGTTTCGATGGCATATGTGAATGTGTGTGTGTGTGTGTGTGTGAGATCAGTCATACATATGAATGATTTTGAGCCTAGAAATCAGTGCTTCAATAGTATTTTTATTACACATACAAGTGTGTATGGTGAAGTGGTGGGAACATTTCTCATAGCTGCTCTCCCTTGTTCAGAAGCAGAGAAAGGACCCCACCGGGATCCTCAACTCTGGCCGGCTAGAATCCCCTAGGGAGCTTTAAAAAGCACTCCTGCCTGAGTCCCCCCCCCCCCACTCCCCCTCCGCCCAAGGCCAATTTAATTGGTCTAAAGAACAATCTAAGTATCTAGCACTGTCTCTCACTGATGAAAAAAGAACTCAATAATATAATTATCAGACTTCTCCGAAAGTCTGATTCAGTAGATAATGGGTTGCACCAGACACTTTTTTTTTTTTTTTTAATAAAAAACCAACGTTCAGATGATGCCCATCTCCCCAGTTGGGATACACCGCCTTGGATATTGGGGAAGGTAAGTTGAATCAGGTGGATACGGGGTGGGGGCTGTTTCACAAAGGAGACAGTCTCCTGAGTGGGCCCCAAAACAGGTCACCTGGGGCTCTGTGCCGAGGGATCCCCTCGGAGGAATAGGGTATTAAATAAAGGAAAGGCAAGTCAGCTTCGACTCCCGTGTCCCTTCCAGCCAGTTAGCAGTACCTAGAGCGCTGATTAGGATCCTGAGGCAGAGGTCCCGCTCCGTGGAGAAACGTGCCCCGATCGATTAGCAATGTCTGCCACACACCCGGGAAGAGGGCGTAGCTGCACGCTTGCCACGCATGCGCTGTCTTTCCCGGCGAGCCTTTGGCACTGCTGCTCCTACCGTCCAGGCCCCGTGGTACGGCTCTGATGTCATCGGCACTCTGCTGTGGGGCCAGGCTCCCAGATACCTGGGGCGGAAAGAAATAGCAGTTCTCTGCCCACGGCCCTACCTGCAGGTCTCCCCGAGCCCTGGGTTTATCTCTGCTTGCTGAAGAGGCTCTTCAAGGCGTTGTTGTAGTTCTTGTTAAATGCTGTGTAAATCAGGGGGTTAAAGAAAGAATTGGAGTAGCCAAGCCACAAGAATATGCTTTTCCAGATGGGGGGCAGGCTGCAGGCACAGAGGGGGCTGATGAGCTCCGCCAGGAAGAAGGGGATCCAGCACAGCACAAACACGCCGATGAGAATGCCCACCATCACGGCTGCCCGCTTCTCCTTCTGCTCCCGCCACGAGTCCCCGCTCATCTGAAAGGCCACCACTGGGCGACGCGCCGCGAACACCATCTCAGCCTCCTGAGGGGCCTCCTTCACCTTGGAACAAAGGAAACGTGCGATTAACACATAAAACCTGACGTGGGATGATAAATCCAGTGTGGCCAACACCTCTCCTGCAGCCTCTCAAGATGCGCTTATACCAGAATCCATCCAAAATGTTAGGTGAAAACGTTCCTGAAAGTGTAGGTTAAAATAAGCCCTGAAGGGGGTGCCTGGGTGGCTCAGTCGGTTAAGTAGGTTAAGCATCTGCCTTCCTGGGATCGAGTCCTGCATCCCGCTCCCTACTCAGCGGGGAGCCTGCTTCTCCCTCTCCTTCTGCCTACCGCTCTGCCTACTTATGCTCTCTCTCTGACAAATAAATAAAATCTTAAAAAAAATAATAATAATAAGTCCTGAAGTTTCTTCCTGGAGTGAGAGTGGTGGTCCCCACGATGTCAGATAATAAGATATAAAAAGGGAAGGTGGCAGATAAGAGCAGGAGCCTCAGTGTCAGACTCTGGCTTGAGTCCCACCCCCAGTGGCCAAACCTGCTTTTCCCCCATCTGTGAAGCTGGGTGACAAAGTCCTCTCCCCCCATCGTAAGGCCACCGGGGAGACGACGTGAACTGGGAATGTGCTGGCTGCCCGGCACAACTCCTGGCACGTGACCCATTCGACAATCATGGAGTGGGCTGGGGGCTGGGACTTGGACCCCAAAGAGAACAGATCCCAGCCCAGCCCAGGCACAAAGTTCGCAGCTGGCGAGGCAGCCTATAAACATCAATATTGCAAGAAATTATACAACGATGTGCTAAATGGATTCCAGATTTAGATTCTGGAGTAGTTCTGTACTGCCTAGCTTAAAAAAACAAACAAACAGAAAACTGTAAATGCCATTGTGGTAATAATTCACTACCATTTAAGGAGCCTCTGGTGCACCGTCCACCCTGTCGCCCCCATCCTTTGGTCAGCTCCTCTTCACCTCTCGGGTCTCAGCTTGGAGGCTGAGTGGCCTCTCAGAGTGGCCTTTCTAACCCTCTAAACTCAAACACATCTCCCTGTTTGGCACCCCTTTCTCCTCTTCCGTAGCAATTTGTGCGGCGATGGCGATTACACCTGTCCGCCCACCCTGGGCCAAGCTGAACAGGCGCTGGGACTGTCCCCCTTGTACACACAGCTGCCCGGCAGCAGCACCTGGTGCCTGGCCGGTGCTCAGGAAACGGCTGCTCAGTGAACCAGTGATCATGACAACAGAAAGGTCCGCACCTGCGTCTCCCTTCTCCTTTAGAAGAGACCGCGCTGACCCATCCCCTCATAGCGGACCATCCTCAAGTCACCAGACAAGTCTGAGCCACAGAGACGTGCCATCCTGAAACCATCTCATGAATACTGAGCCGTGTCTTGGGGAGGGAACCATCTTATCAGAGCAGGAGCCGAAGTGGACAGTGGCGTGGCCGTTTTCCTCCCTCCGGGCTCAGGACTGGGCACTTTTCCAACCACTTCTCTGCTGACCTAAATGGCCTCCCAGGCACTTGAGTCCCTCCCCCGGGGAACGGAAATTCCAAATCCTTGGTATGCTATTGAGGCAAAGAAATGGGGTGAATTCAGCTCAAAGGGGCTCCTGGGGGAAAGAAACAAAAGGCAAGTTCACAGAGTAAGTTGGTTTAAAGGACCTGGCCTCCAGCACTGCGGCGGTTCGCGGCATCCAGCTCCGCTCCGCCGCGGCATCTGTTTGCTAGAAGCCCGTGTTCCCAGCTTTCCTCCTGAGCCTGCTACACCCCTCGCAGAGAGAGATGCGGGAAGACCGTGGAATCTTTCCAGAAACGGCTTCAAAGAAACGGAGTGGCAGAGAGAGGCCATACAGCCTGGGATGATGATTCCGGTTTGCAAGGAGACTGACTACCTTGGCTTTTGTCGTTTGAGGTGTAATATCCAATAGAAAGCCAAAAGAGGCTAAGAACAGCTCCAGAGAAGTTAACCATAAAACAGACACTATGCTTAAGTCTTGTAAAACAGACATAAACAGACACTATGCTCAAGTCTTGTAAGGGATGATTTGAATTCATTCTTACATCAAAATTTGGAGTATTATTATCTCCATTTCAGAGTTGAGAAAACACTCCGAGATGTTAAATACCTTGTCCAAGATCACCCAGTTGCTTATGGTAAGAGCTGGAGGTCAAACGGGAGTATTTTGAACCAGAGACCACACTCTTAATCCCTACCTGTTTTGCACCTTTAGAAAAGGTGATTGATCTGGATGGGTTCCAACAGAATCTTTTTTTTTTTTAAGATTTTATTTATTTATTTGAGAGAGAGAGAGAGAGAGCATGAGTGGGAGGAGGGGCAGAGGCAGAGGGAGAAGCAGGCTTCCCGCTGAGCAGGGAGCCCGATGCAGGGATCGATCCCAGGACCCCAAGATCATGACCTGAGCCGAAGGCAGACGCTTAACCATCTGAGCCACCCAGGCGCCCCAGTAGAATCTATTTTAAGAATACATATGCTTGAGATTTTTTCAGAATGTCTTCCTGGCGATTTCTAGGGTCTCTAGCCACCAACTCTGGAGCCATCCCTGAGCTTCTCCATCTTTCCTCGTTGGTCTTCTCTCTCCTCACCTCTTCACCCCAACTTCCGTCTGCACACCTGTCTTAACACTGACCATTCAGGCTTTAAGGGGCCTCTGACCTCTGGCTAGAAACCCTCCCCCTGCTCCCCAATATGCAGGGAAGAGTCCAGGCTGTTGGATACACACAGCCAGTAGTCCCTGGCACTTTTGGGTCCTGCCGTAAAAGGAAAGGTGCTCTGAATACACAGAAGTTTGGAGACACCAAATGCCATGGCCAAGACCACACAAGTCGGGGGGAGGAACGCAGAACCAAGGCGCCTGCCTGGTCAGCCTGGTTCCAGGCCTGTGTGGCCTCTCTCTGCCATGCTGGGACGGGACCTAAAAGATGAGTTTACCTTAACCTTCCATAGAATCTGAGGCTTTTTCATCTAAAATTAATTAAGGACCAAATATGCCATACAATATATGCTTAAACATTTATTTACCACCCACTGTGTGTCTGGGGACTCTGTAGTAGAATTTCCCATCAAGTCCCAATTTGAAATATTCTGTCCCACTGTTCCCATCAGTACTCCGATGTCAGGGCAAGGATTCTGAGTCCCCACGGACAGGCCAGCAGGGCAGGGACCATGAGTGTCCTGTCCCCTGAAGAGTCCCTAGCACCTAGTATCATGAATGGCATATAGTAAAAACAGTAAAAATTTATTGACTTGGGAGATGTTTCGGGGAGACGATTCTCTCGCAGCTCTCTTGTATTTATGCCCATTTTGCTAACGAAGGCCCTGACAGCCCCAAGCTTAGACTGGCTTATCGAGGATGTTTGTAAAGCAAACAACCTTGGAAGATAGAGACAGTGTCTCCCAGTGGAAAAACAGCAGCTTAGCTTGCAGCCCCTTACAAAAGATTCAGGTTTCCTAAGAGCACAAGGCAGGTTTGTCGATTGTCCAACACTGGGCAATACAGAGTTGAGCTCTCTCACCTAGGAGTTTCTCTGCCGTGATGCAGATGCATCTGGGCCGCTCCAGGTCACTCCCGCGCGAGTCTGAGGGTAAGGGGAACCAGTGTCCATATGACGCTCGTGTGGGCCTGTGTGCCGAGCATAATAAAGTCCTCTGACTCTGATTCGGAGTCTCCTGGCTCCTGCCAGTGCCCAGTGAGCTGTGGCAGGCTGACTTCCAGGTTGCTGACAGTGGTCTGGTACATGACTGGGTGGCTCCCCCCGCTATCTTACTCGGTAAGAAGAGCAACCGGTAAGGAAGGCACAAGGAAGCGAGGCTCAGAGCAAGTCAGTGGCCAGACAGGATTCTAAGCAGAGCCCCGCCATGCCCTCACTTCTACACCTCTAACTGTGAAGAGCCTTGGCTGCGGGCTTACTGTGAGGAACACAACGGGAGGCCCGCCGAAACCTCAACTTCCCGACCCCTTGTCCCTTCCTTCTCCTCTTAAAAAAAAAAAAAATTCCAGCTTCCACAGAAAGAACCCACAAGCATTTGTAATCCTCTAAAATGTTGTCAATTAAACATCCTAATAAGAAATAGGAGAGACAAGCAAAAAGAAGAAAGATGGCCCTAATCACTGGTGGAACAAACAGTAGTTTCCACTGTGACCCCTCGGGTCAGGCATGCAAGTATGGCAACGAGACTCTTTACTAAGCCTGGTGTCTGGGCGCCCATACTGATCCTAGCGATGAATTGAGCCCTACAACGTCCGAGAGGGAGAGAGGGAGAGAGGACACAGAGAGATCTCTGACTCGGGCTGAAGGCAATCTGGATTGTAACTGGAATTCCCTGTTTCTATCCAGAGCTCGGCAGGTCAGGACTTGGGACAGCTGGGGCTCCAATCTCTCTGCCCAGGGTTCACTGAGATAACCAAGCTCCACGGTGCATTTCCCAAAGGCACTTTAAGAAGTTAACTAACCAAAATAGCCCCTCAAAGTGAACGGAAACTGTCTAGCATGTCTGACAAACTAGATCAGGAAATTTTCTCAGCTGCTTCTCTTGTGTGAAAAGAAAAAAGAAGAGAAAAGAAATGAAATTCAGGAAGTTTTCTTACAGAAAAACAAAGCAGAGCATGCTGGGCTTGAAAAAAAAAAAATAACCTTTCCTTCAGTGTAATTATATTCACAACAGAGTATAGAGTATAGTTTTGCTGAGCTCTTGCGTGTGATCATAACATAAGGTACAGTTGCTATCTTTCTTGTTTTTGGAGAACATGGATTTTTGTGGGGAGTTTAGTCACCGTGGATTGGCTAAGGATCCACTGGAGTTAATTCGGAGAAGGGGAATACATCTGTGTTTTCTGTTCTAATATCATCTGATCTGAAGTCATCCCCACTTTACGAGTGGATGCCAATGGAAGGGCCTCTGTTGAGGCAAGAGTTCATACCCTGGAATCCCTGGAAGCCCAAGCCAAAGATTCTTGGCACAGGGGGTAGGGAGGAGGGAGTAGTGGAAAGAAGGGAGGCTTTGCCTTTTGCACATGTATTGTCCAGACTCAGGGTTCTGATTTGCCCCCCTTGGGGGCCATGCCCTGACAACTACAGCCCTGCTTCAGAGAGTCACAGTTACTATTACACTGTGGGTTCCATCTCTCAGAAAAGCCAAGGGGAAGGAAGGCTCAGCATCAGTCTTCAGAGATGGGCTTCAGGGACTGCCCTATGCAAATCGGGTGACTAAGCACCTACATACCTTTCTGGGCAGCAAGCCCAAGGCATCTGCGACCTACCCAAAGGTTAAGAACCATGGAATTTGGATCTCAGTGTTCCACTGAGAAGCTCAATCTATTCCAAGAACCACACAGATTTGAGGAGTAGATCATTGCAAGGTCATTGGTGAAGACACATTGTCCCTGCACCGTATTTGCCTACCCCCCCACCCCACCTTTCTCCTTCTCCCCCTCCACTCTTCTCCAACAATCCAATCAGAGAGAAAAGAGAAATGGAAGTAGAGGTAAAGAGACAGAATGGACATAACAATGCAAGGAAACAGCAAGGGAGAAGTTTGTAGGGACGGGAAGGCCAGGGGCATTTCTGAAGGTGCAGATTTTAAAAACGCTCCTTGACACATCCAAGTACTTCCGGAAACTCGCAGACTCTTAGGTGCCAATCTTTAAAGAATCAAACCATAAACCAGATTTTTTATTACCACTGATACAATTTGATTCATAAAATGTACTTTCCTAAAGTTAAAATAAGCTTGCAGTCTGGCATGAGAATGTGTTTGAGCCCACAGTTCTTTTAATAGATGGAATCAGAACGAGGGTGGTGATTTTCCACCACCCTCTTCCTGTCTCCAACAAGCCCGCAGTCCCACCAGCAGCTTAGTCTTTGGGGTGGTCCAGATGACAACTAAACATTGGACAAGTGACAAAAACATAAAGGGCTCTGTACAGATTTCAGGTCACTCAAGGCTTATGTACTGTATGCTTACAACACAAAAACTTATTTTTTTTTTCTGACAACACAAAAACTTATTTATGCTAATACAGAGAGTTAGCTTAGAGAGGCCAATATTTTATAACGTAACATTATCTAACACTCAGATCGAAGTTGTCGCAAACCCTACAGCTCAATATTACACATCTATTTTGCCCTTGACCATGTACAAAGTGCATTCCCATATTCAGGCTCTCAGGACCATTCACTGTATTCTGGACAGACTTCTAGCAGAGCACCTATAAGATTTTATTGAATTTTTAATTATATAGTTGTGGTCTATTAAAATTAATCCCTTGAGAATAGAGACCTTGCTCACTCATTCTTTGAAACTTCAGAGGCTACGACAGTGCCTAATATGCAGGTCAGTAACAGTCGCTCAAGTAATTTTGAACACCATCTGTGTGTCTTACGGTGGTCGTTTTAAAATCTGTTCACAAGTTCACTGATACTTTTCCAAAGGTGGAGCCTAATTCCCCTTGCCTTGGGTGTGGGCTGGAGTTGGTGACTCATTTCTAGTGACTAGACTATAGGGGAAGAGATCTCATGTAACTTCTGAGACTAGTCTGTAAAAGGCATTGCAGTTTCCTCCTTACTGTGCTTTCCGGGAAGAAGGGAAGCCAGGCGCCATGCTGTGACAACGCTTAAGCAGCCCTGGGGAGACCTCCTGCTAACAGCCCTGTGAGTCAGCCATCTTGGAAGCAGTCTCCAGCCCCAGTCAAGCCTTGGAATGACTGCTGCCCCACCCGACATCTTGGCTACAACCACATGAGACCTTGGGCCCAGAAGGTCAAAGCCATTCCCAAGCCTGACCCGCAGAAACTTAGTACATGTTTGTTGTTTTACACCACTAAGCTTTGGGCTAATTTGTTAAACAAGTGAAAAGTAACTCCCCTATTAGGATGGTGAGTAATAGCAGTAAGAGGAATAAAATCATCATTCATTTTTTAGAACTTACAAGAGGAATTTTAGAGAACAATAATGAAGATGCTAGCAGCTTGCATTTATGGTTCACTATTTTAGAGACTCTGTATACACCATTATCTCATTTACTCATCACAAGAATATTATGAGGCAGGTGGCAACATTTCCATTTTACCTATGGGGAAATGCAGGCTTAGACTGAATCACTCAGCTACAGTGCTAATAAGTGGCACAAAAAGAATTGAAATCCAGGTCTCCTTGCTTCCAAATCCCATGCTCTTAACCACTGGGCACACTGTCTCCCACCACATGTTTATTGATTGAATGAGTGAGTGAGTGAAGGGTGTCAGCCAGGGCTGCATTATCACATTCATGAGCCCTAGGCATCTCTGCCTCTGTGGGCCCCTTCTTCCATTAAAAAATATTAAAAATTATATTTTATGACCATATTATTATGAAGACTAATATAACTGAGGCTGGATACATTATTATATTTTCATTGCTCTTATATTCATTCTTCCCCTAATTTTAAAAGAAATTAAAATTGAACCATTTCCATGGACCCCTAAAAGTACTGCGGCTCTGGGTAAGTGCACCTATTGTGCCTAACGAATAATCAGACCCTGCTTATCAGCTTGTGCATGGTAATCAAACAACTGGAAAAAAAACCCACAGTTTTTGATGTCACATTTTAAAAACCAACTACATAATCTCCATTGATTTTGCTTTTTTCTTCTTCTCAATAGTAAAGGGCACAGGCCAATGGGAAACAATCATGACCCATGGGGGTTGCTTGGGGGGGGGGAGGCGAGCAGGACATACTCTATATGTGGTACGCATTCTAGAAAGCTGAAAGAAAGGAGGGCAGGGTAGGAATGAACCCTGTCTCCTGAGAGAAGGCGGGGGAGTGCCTCCGTGCTCAGCTGTGGTCAGCTCTCCTGGAAAGGACAGAGTTCACGAGCAGAGTTTTGAGACCCTGATCCCATGCTGCCCCACCTTGACTGAGATATGGCTGCCTCCTTCCTATGAAGGTGAGGTACCTGAGGGCAGTGGAACAGTGCTCAGCAGTTAAATCCCTGGAGACAGACAGCGTGGAGGAATGACAAAGTAAAGAACAGTGACCTCAGCTTCTCCACACTTTAACTCTGTGGTCTTAAATGAACTGACTCTGTGGCGACTTAGTTTTATCAAGTGGAAAATGAGGGTTGGTGCTAAAGACAGTGTTCACCAAATAATCCACGTGTTTCCCTGGATGTCACAGCCAGTGGCTGGCCAATGGGCCGAGCACAGAGCTGTCATGTGTCCGCTTTGGGGGAAGGCAGTTAAAAGCTGCTGTATTTCCATCCATCTCTTGCCTTCACACGGCAACCTTGGAAGCCAGTCGTTCTAGACCGCAAAGCTCGAAGATGGCAAGGGGTCCAGGTCCATGAGTTGCTGCCTGGTGGAGAGCTCTGCAGGAGGGGACCCCCACTGAACTCTGAGAGTGAGATAAGCTGTCCATTTGGGGGTCATATGTGGCTGAGCATGTCTCAGCTGATCCAGACTGATAGAGACGATAGGGTCAACCCAGCTGGGTCATGGAGATGAAAGAGAAGATGGATGTAGAGCATCAAATACAGTGTCTGGATTATAGGACTCACTTAGTAAATGTTGGTTTCCGGTTCTACTTTCAAAAACTGCATTTTGCCCCAGAGAATTAAATCACTGCACAGGAACTCTTGCTGGTCCCTTTCTGATCATTTCTCAGTGTTGGGACCTGGCCACAGAATCGCGGAAAAGATGAAGGATGTACACAGCCCCATTACCAGAGCCTTCAGACCCCGTAAGTGCTTCCATCACCCACAGAAAGCAGTACCGACACGTTTCAGGACCTAAATTCAACTCATTTTCCCTAGAGTGCAGGAAACAGCAGGAGGGGCGGGGGAAAGGTAGATAGTATTCCAGACATATTATTTTAAGTTTCCGTTTGGGTGTCTTGTGGTCAGAAACCTTGTAGATGCTGACGGAGCAGCATTACCCAGGCATTTGAGTGAGGGCTGACCGAAGCCTAAGGAAGCGGGATGCTGTCCAACACAATCCCCTCTACAGTCTCAGCATCACATGGCTGGAGAGCCCCAGCCAGGGCTTAGACCCATACTGTGTATTAGAGAAGAGAACTTGCAGCCCAGAGCGGGGGAAGGGCTTGCCCCGGGTCCCACTGCCAGCAAGTGGGAAATCACACCACTGGCCCTGCCTCCCCGAGCTCTTTCTCCCCACCCACGGCCACCCCGGATTGCCCAGGCTTCTGTTCACTCTCTTCTTCTCAGTATCACCTGCCTGGATGGGGTCTTTCAAAAATGAATGCCCAACTCAGGTTTGGCAAGCCTTTCTGGCATCCATTCCGCCATGATTTCTCTAGGTGCACATTGGGTTGATGTAGCTATTAAAAATCAGCCCTACCTCCGCAATCAGACAGAAAAGCTATAATCACCCCAGGCATTTCCAAGGGACCTTTCAAAGAACATCATTAATTCTGAATAAAGCTCTCCCCTACCAACACTTTCCAATTCTAGTCTTGACATTCCTATTTTATGCTACAAAATCCCTCTGCCATTTAATGAAGAGGAAAAAGCCTGCTTTTTAAAAACACATATGTTTGCGTAGCCTACGTATCTGAGTTAACTTTCCAAAATTAAAACAAAACTAACAACAGAAACCTTACTGTCTCTTTCTCCCTGCCCCCGCCCACCGGCAGTCCTTCCTTGGGCCATGCACAGTGGTCTCTGGCACACCCCCCATCCCCCAACCCCCACCCCCTTAGCCATGGTTTCACTTCCCTTCCCGAAGTTTCAGTTATCTGTGATCAACCGAGGTCTGGAAGATGATCCTCCTGATTCATCCACGTCAGTAGTAGCCTAACACTACGTCACGATGCCTACGTCACCACCTCATGTCATCTCCTCACGTGGGCATTTTATCATCTCATAGCATAACCAGACGAAGGGTGGGTACAGTACAATATTTTTGAGAGAGAGATCACAGTCACATAATTTTTATTATAGTATACTGGTAAAATTGTTCTATTTTATTATTAGGTATGTTGTTAACCTCTGTGCCTAATTTATGAATTAAACTCTATCTTCAGTATGTATGTATAGGAAAAAATAGCATATCTGTGGTTTTAGGCATCCACTGTGGGTCCTGGAAGGTATGCCTGAGGACAAAGGGCAACTATTTTATTGTATTTGGAAAGGGGCAGTAAGTCCTATTATTATTCTCCAGGACTTGGAGCCTGACCACCACCACCCCCCCAAAAAAGGGAAAGTTTGGGGCTTCTAGGATGAGGAGGGAGCTGATATTTATTAGGGTCTTGCCAAAAGGCAGAAAGCTCCAGTTCTAAATGCAATCAGAGACGTTCTGCCAAATCCGTGTTCCTCTGTCTCATTCGTTTCCAGGGTTTGATTCTGGCCCATTGCGGACTGCCAGGCAACACCCCGGTGATCCCTACCCCCGCCAGCTTTGCCACCCCGGGGTGCCAGGCACTGTGCTGGGGCCTCACGTGCTCCATCTCGTGAGATCCTTCCTCACCAAGAGCCCTATGAAGCAGGAATGAGCTTGTTTAAAGACGTGGAAAAGAGGCCCGCAGAGGTTAAGCACCTGCCCCCAATGTCCCGAGCTGGGATCTGAACGGACGGTTCTAGCTCCTTCCAAAGCCGCTAGAGGAAAACCCTGAGGTTGGGGTAGTGAGAGGAACATGATACTTGGGCTCTATTTTCCGCTCACTTCCCTCTTTGGCAGGGAGCTGGCCGCCAGAGTTGGAGAGTCCGTTTCTGGACTGCAGAGGGTGGACCTGGGTGCGGCGGCGAAGGGAAAACGCAGGGATGTGGTCCTCTGCACGCGCTCCCAGCCCGCCGCAGTCCCGCCACCCGGAAGCTGGCGGCTGCCGGTGTCACAGGGACCCAATCGCTCCTGGGCAAAGCCCCAAGGGCTCGGCTCATCGGTGGTGCCCTCACCACTCCCCAGAAACGCGGCCCCTGCAGACCCCCTACAGCCGCGTGCCTCGGCGGCGCCCGCGCCCCCGCCCCCGCCCCCGCCCCCGCCAGCCCTAGCGCGCGGGTGCTGAAAGCCCTTCCCCCGCGCGCCAGGTCCGCCGGGGGCCAGCCCCACGCGTGCGCGCCAGCGGCAGGGGAGGCGCCCCTCAGACAGCAGATGCCCAGCTCCTCGGGCGCTCCAGGTGCGCGCCCCAAGTGTGCAAGCTTCCGCCGCCGACTCTCCGGCTGGCCGAGCCGCCTCCTCCCGCAGCGACCCCCGCCCCCCGCGCCCCGGTCGGGCGGCCCGCCCCTCACCTGCACGGTGGCGGGCAGCGGCAGCACGGCCCGGCGGCGGCGGCGGCCGAAACGAAACTTGGCCGCCTTGTAGATCCTCCAGTAGACGAAGAGCACGACGCCAAGCGGCAGGTAGAAGGCGCCGCAGGTGGAGAAGACGGCGTAGGAGGGCTCCTGGCTCACCTGGCAGCGCTGGCGCCGCGCGTCGTACGCCTCGCCCCAGCCGAAGAGCAGCGGCGCCAGGGCGATGAGCGCCGAGAGCGCCCAGGTGAGCGCGATCATGAGCGCCGAGGCGCGGCGGCGGGCGCGCAGCGTGTACTGCAGGTGGCGCGTGATGGTCCAGTAGCGGTCCAGGGCGATGGCCGCCACGTTCCAGATGCTGGCGGTGCAGCAGAGCACGTCGAAGGAGATCCACACGTGGCACAGGCTCCGGCCCAGCCGCCAGCGCCGCCCGGCCGACAGCTCGCTCACCAGGCTCAGGGGCATCACCAGCGCCGCCACCAGCACGTCCGACACGGCCGTCGAGGCCACCAAGTTATGCGGCACACGATGGAAGGCGCGGACGCGCAGGATGGTGACCAGAACCAGCAGGTTCCACAGGAAAGTGGCCGCGATCAGCAGCACCAGCAGCGTCACCACCAGCACCGTGAAGACGGAGAAAGGCGGCTCGCGGCCCGGCAGGGCGGCACCGCCCGGGGTCGACCCGACGACCCCGCCGGGGCTCGGGCCGATGCTGCAGGCCTCGGATCCCAGGGGAAGGGCGACGCCGGTGGCGGCCACCGAGAGGTTAGCTGCTTCCATGGCGCGCGGCGCGCGGGATCCGGGCTTCCCGGCAGGGGACACGCGCGCGCCGCCCCGGACTCGTGGGGACCCGGCGGGTGCGGGCGTGGAAGGGGTCGCTGCGTGCCCCCGGGAGGACAGTGAGGGGTCCAGGTCGCCCTACCCAGTCCCTCCTTGGGTCGCAGCCCCCTTTTGGCTCCTCTGCTCTGAACCCTCGTGGACCTCCTTCCCAGTGGAAGAAAAAAAGAGAGTGGGACCCCCTCAGGAGTCCAGCTGGGCTCGGCGCGCCCGTCCCTCCCACCTCTCCGCGCCGTCCCCGGGGCAACGGGCTGTCACAGGGCTGGGAATCCGGGAGCGCCGAGAAGTGTCCGCGCGCAGGGGCGGGTTGGAGAGGTGCCCCCACCCACAGCCGGGCTGCACAGGGGAGGGCGGGTGGGGGAGGGGGTGGCGGCCCAGGCACCCGCCACAACACCAGCCAGGCCTTCACGCCGCCCCGCCGGGCTCCCCGCCTCCCCCCTGCGGAGAGAACCCTAACTGCGGTTGTCTCCGGAGAAGGTTCACGATCGCGCAGCCATTCCGTAGCCGCCACCTTCGCGGATCCCTCGGACCCGGTTTGACATCGAGAAACAGAGGCGCGCCCCAACCCCTGTCCCGGACGGAGGAGTTCTAGTTTCATCGAATCACGATCCCACGTATACCTGAAAGAGGAGGTTCGGGTACTGAGGTACCCCAAACAGGACGCTCCTAAAGCCGGCCCCATCCTGCCGCTTCACCCGCGACACAGGGGTTCACGGTGCCTTGACAAGTTCACTCTGGCTCTGGGCAGAAAGAAGGCAGCCTCTAGGCAGTTTGGCTGAGGTCCCAGAAGAGGAAGCGATTACAACCCGTCGTCGCCATTCCTAACCCTGTCCCACCGACCTCCCCACCCCACCCCACACCGCCTTTGCATTTGCTAGCTTTCCTGATTGTATTATATACCTTCCAGGCTTTCACATCCAGGTTGGAATTATTTTTTGTTGACCCTTAGGCAAAGGTAGAAACCAATTGGAGGAGGCGAAATCACCCTAACCTTCCACCGGCCCCCCATTTTCAGTCTCATGCTTTTAAAAAATAGTTCAGTCATAATTAATTCAACCCAAGGCTGCATTACTTCTGTTCCTGGGTGTAGGATAGAAACATGAACGCAGAGCCGAAAGGGCCCCTTTTCTTTTCACTGCAGCGGACCGGAAGTCATCCACTGGCTTCTTGCTAACATCCTAGAACAGCCAGAGTGGGCACCGCGCAATGAGAGTCAGCTCTCAGGCGCTTTCTGGAAGGGCCCCTGAGGTTGTAGCAGGTGGAAGGGTTTTCTTCTCCTAAGCAGCCCCACCCCTGGCACCTGGGGCAATGTTTGGGGATCTGGACCTAGCAGGAAGGACACCCAAGAATGTCCTTCTCTGCTCTCCCTTCTTCATCCGTTTGCTAAGTAGGTACTTTCTGCTTTCTGCATACTGTGTTCGGCGGTCCTTGCTTACACACTCAGACTTGATAGCACACTCGTAGGGCAGGGAAAGCAACATGCAAAGAAGTCAAAAATATGTACAGACATACTTACAGGCGTAAGTGTCAACCCCAGAAATGGGCTTTTCAGGGGTCACAAAGATGGGGGTGCTGTGGTCGGAGAAGGCTTCCCACTTCCTGAAATGCAGGGAGGAAGTGTGGATGTTGGGCAAGATGAATGGAGGGTTGCACCTGACATGAAAGTTTGGGGTCAACGAGACAAAGTTGCAGGTGCAAATGCCAAGGAGCAGGGTTTTTGCATTTGGTCTTGGAAAAAGCTGGATATTGGATGGTTTTGAGAAAACTCACATGATGAGGACAGTCCTTTAACAGAAAATGGGGACTAGCCTTTGAAATAGTTTCACAATAATGTTCTCCCCATTTTACTGGACAAAATTGTAACAAGAACACAGAATATCAAAAATGTTAAAGCACTCATATTGCCCCGGTCAGATGCCTGGCTCGCTGTTGTTCTCTTGCCTTTGCTCCCAGCCACATACATTTTTAAAGCCTAAAATCAATTTTTTTCTTTTGTAGATTTCTCATAACACTTTCCATGTTGCTATATATTCTCCTCATAGTTGCGCTTTTTATATTGTACCATTTATTACTTAAGAGGCTTTGAGCAACTCAGACTCTTTCCTCATTTCATCTGTCGGGAGAGGATCACAGAACTGTATAGTTACAGAGGGTTGAGGAAGTGTTCAGTACGTGGTGACTAGTTGCGACTATCTAACTTTGAGTTTAAACCTTCCATTCAGCTCTCTTGTGATCTTTTGATGTAGATCCTGTTTGCACAATTGCAATCCCTCGAACATTTGTAACAAGAAAACTCTTGCACGCATTTTATTTCACTTGATCTTACCCACACCCCTTTTAGGCCTCACTCCCAATTGCAGATGGAGAACAGAGGTCTCTGGACTTGCCTGGTGCCTCACAGCTGGGACTCAGCTCTTCCGACTCCTCCCCCACCCCCCACCCCATGTGTCCATGAAGCCAAGCTGCCCTCTATACACTGGACTCGGGTCCAGTCTGATTGTTTTCCTTTAACCCTCTTCTAGAAATTACTTTATATAAAAAGTCTGTTTGTTATGTTAGAAAGCTATATTGTCTCTGGGGCACCTGGGTGGCTCAGTCGGTTAAGGGTCCGACTCCTGATTTCGGCTCAGGTCATGATGTCAGGGTCGTGAGATGGAGCCCCACACCGTGCTGGGTGTGGAGCCTGCTTAAGATTCTCTCTCTCCCTCTGCCCCTCCCCACCCCTGAGTGCACTCTCGGGCTCGCTCTCTCTCTAAGAAAAAAAGAAAGAAAACTCTATTGTCTCAATTACAAGTCAGCTTGGGCTTTTGGGCTTCTCCCCCCACATCTCAGATTCCTCTCGTCCTGCTCACTGCACTCCAGCCACCCTGGCCTCAGGTTTCTTGAACGGGTCAAGCACATTCCTTTCTCAGGGCTTTGGTGGATGTGCTGCTCTCTCTCCCTGGGATGCTCTTCCCTCAGGCGAGGCTCATTCTGGTCTGACTCCATTCTGGTCTCTGCTCCAGTGTCACCATTTCAGGCCTCCCCTGACCATTGATCAACCATCTATTCCTCTCTCTAAAGGTGCTCTATCTGCTTAAAACCAAAGTGAGAAAGTAACTCTGAAATATGTGGGAGGAATGTAAAGCGTGAACAACACAGAGGAACACGCTTTCAGATGAAGAAAATAAACAAAAGGAAGAAGAAATGAGCAACGAAGAATCAATCAAAATATCACTTCCAATAGAAAAGAGGCTTATCATTAAAAAAAAGGAGATTCTAAATATCCTAATTTTACCTTTTTTTTAAAAAATTTTATTATGTTATGTTAGTCACCATACAATACATCATTGGTTTTTGATGTGGTGATCCACGATCCATTGTTTTCGTGTAACACCCAGTGCTCCATGCAGTACGTGCCCTCGTTAATACCCATCACCGGGCTAACCCCTCCCTCCTCCCCCCTCCCCTCTAAAACCCTGTTTGTTTCTCAGAGTCCATAGTCTCTCATGGTTCATCTCTCCCTCCAATTCCCCCTCCCCATTTTTCCCTTCCTTCTCCTAATGTCCT
>NC_138371.1:91577932-91583963 GCF_054177405.1 Leptonychotes weddellii | reverse complement strand
TATTCCTTATGTTCCACAAATAAGTGAAACCATATGATAATTGACTTTCTCTGCTCGACTTATTTCACTTAGCATAATCTCCTCCAGTCGCATCCATGTTGCTGTAAAAGTTGGGTATTCATCCTTTCTGATGGCTGAGTAAGATTCCATTGTATATATGGACCACATCTTCTTTATCCATTCATCTGTTGAAGGGCATCTCGGCTCTTTCCACAGTTTGGCTATTGCGGACATTGCTGCTATGAACACTGGGGTGCATATGGCCCTTCTTTTCACTACATCTGTGTCTTTGGGGCAAATACCCAGTAGTGCAATTGCTGGGTCATAGGGTAGCTCTATTTTTAAATTTTTGAGGCACCTCCACACTGTTTTTCAAAGTGGCTGTACCAACTTGCATTCCCACCAACAGTGTAAGAGGGTTCCCCTTTCTCCACAACCTCTCCAACATCTAATTTTACCTTTTGAATAAAGATATAAAAAATAAACCAAATGTCTTCAGATTTTGCAATGTTAATAGCAGAAGGTTTTTCTGGTAATGAATAAATCTAATTTATCAGAAAGCTAAATTATTTAATAAGGTGTGCTCTATCTCACTATTCTGCTTTATTTGTCTTCACAACACTTCACCACATGACATCATGTTGTTTAATTTCATTCCTTTTTGTTACCTGCCTTCCCCGCTAAGTTCTAAGTGCCTCCTAGGCAGAGAATCTTCTCACTGCTGTCTCTTAACATCGAGTTCTGTGTACGCAGAAGGTGCCTGAGTAAATTTGAATGGATGTGTTGAAGGAACGAAAGGCATTTTTGGGAGAGGTGATCCACGGGCCCCGAGCACTCCTGCACGTTCTTGTAGGGCACGCCAGGGATACAGGGCCCTGGACTGTTCACCACGCAGGCCACTTGGCAGAATTGTGTTTGCAGCAGGCGGGCTTAACGGATGTGGTGACCTCTCCCCCCAGGCACAGGGCAAGCTTGCTTCTGCTCACCATAGAAGGTGGAGGATCCCCCAAGCCCAGCGCTGCACTCCTGTAACACAGGAGTTCATGCCCCACCCCGTCCAGGTTCAGGTGTCCATCACAGGCCCATCCATAACCCCCGTGGGCCTTGGGAAATGTGGGGAGCCAGCACAAATACACATGGAGCTCCGGCTACAGCTCTTGCCCAGAGCAATAATGTCCTTTGTCTCTGACCTGTTGTCTCATGTCTTCTGACAACATCTGGAACACTTAGCAAGTAGCTTGTTGCTTGCGGCCGCCAAGGACCATCAAAGCCCTGACCCCGCACAGTACTGGACAGGTGTTCCGTTTGCTGAGTTTCACATTACAATGAGCAGCATTCTTTTGCCCCTTTGGGACTTTTCTTTGATGCATTTTTCTCCCAAATTTAATAACTGAGCTGAAACAAAGGAACAGTATGATTGTTCTTTTTACATATTTCCAAATTGTACCTCAGAGAGATTTAATGGATTTATTGTTCTCTTGGCCCGGTCTTTGGAGAAACAAGAGAGAAAGATTGACAACCTTGCCAAAATCATTTTTTTTTTATCATTAGAAGAAAAATGTTTAAATGGTGTATTATGATATGTTTTGTTTTCATTTGCATTTCTTCAATGGCTAAAAATCCTGCGTTTTTCCACATGGTGATTTATTATCTATCTATGTAGAGCTCTTCATCCCATTTTAACTACTTAATACAGGAATCTGGGTACTGAACTCATGACTGTCGATCAACTGCAATGTAATTAGGGAGCAGATTTTCATCAGTGTTGCTGTCACATGCCTTTTCCCCTGTCATTCCTCTCTGTGCATTTATTCTATTACATTTTGTTGAATAAGCTTTTCTTTTATATAGTAAGATACATTGATCCTGTCTCCACCAATGTCCTTAATGTACTCTGTAATCAGAAATTGCTTTCCTGCTCTCTATTTCTGCTATTGAAATTTATGAACAGATTTAGAAAGGTTACTCTTTGATTCCTCTGGCGTCGTGTGGGACCCAGCAGGTGATGGGGTCTGGGCCATCTCATCCCCATGCTGAGTGTAATCCTGTCCAAGGGAGCCCAGCCTGGGTTCTTGAGAGCAAGACATGGTGTTGGTACAAAGGCAGCTAAGATGCTGTCCTGATCCTGGATCTCTTCCAGCTACCAGAGAAAAAAATCTGATCACCAGAATGCAGCAAAATGTGCCAGCAGCTGATTAGAAGTATAAACAACGGTTTCTGGTCTTGCTGGAGGAGAGAAATCACCTCCGATGAGGAAGGGCAGAGAAGGTCTCTTGAAGGAGGCAGATTTTGACGTGGACATTAAGAGCCTGGAGGATTTTTACCGACAGAGGTGAGAGAAGAGGAGGAGGGAATGCTGGGCAGGGGGAGAAGGGTGAGCCAAGGCTTAGAGGCAAAAGAAGAGCAACAACATATCAAACATACCAACAGAGAATGATCAGGAATCGCCCAACACTGACTAAATGAGAGTTTATTCAGTTTTGGCTTGTCAGCTTTTGTTTTTATGAAAACACAGGGAGAACATTTCTCTCATCTTTAGTCAGCTGATCCTTCTATTTCTCTTTACTACTTTCATGCCTGTCCCATGATTTTGTTTCTGGGCTGTTGTGCAGTTATTAAAAAGCATTCATTCTTTGATATTATTGCCCTTGTGTTCTTCCAGATGATTTTTAAATATCATTATATCAGGCTTTTTTCTATTTGTTCATTAAGTCTCAGACAAGCGTTACCTCCCTTGAGAAGCTGTTCTGTTCCCCACCTCCTCTGCACCCCCAGACTCCGCTGGTGTCCTTGCTCGGACTGGCCCTGGAAGCCAGTCCTGGGACAGGGACACATTTCTGTCTCTCTACTAGATGACAGGGTCCATGAGGATATGGTGGGGCCTCTCCCTGCTCCTCCTCCAGGCATTACTCAGTGCCCGGAGTGGCTCCGAAACCTGCCTGGAGGAGGGGAGGGAGGGAGGAAGGAAGGAAGGAAGCAAGGGCCAGTTCACTGAAGATGAAGAACAGTTCACGGTGTTTAAGGATATCAGGGAAAATACTTTATCATAGAAGGTGAGGAGAGGGGCACCTGGGTGGCTCAGATGGCTGGGCGTCTGCCTTTGACTCGGGTCGTGATCTCAGGGTCCTGGGATCGAGCCACACATCGAGCTCCCTGCTCAGTGGGGAGTCTGCTTCTCCCTCTCCCTCTGCCTCTCCCCCTGCTTGTGCTCTCTCTCTCTCTCAAATGAATAGATAAAATCTTTAAAAAAAAAAAAAAAAGGTGAGGAGAAAGGGTCTGCTAAGCACGAAGCTAAGTGGAAGAAAGAAACAGCAAAAAAAAAGAAGGAAGGAAATAGAATTTCCAAATGACTGAAAGAAGAAAGGCAAACCAGGGAGGAAGTCAGGGCAGGGTCTAGAGCAATTCCCACATCATAGCTCAAACATCACCTCCCCAGAATGATCTGATTCCTCGGTTCTCAAACTTCATTGTGCATCTGGAGAGCTCGTTAAAACACAGATTGCTGGGACACCAAACCCCCCACCCCAGGATTAGGTCTGAGCTAGGGGCCAAGAGTTTGTATTTATAACCAGCTGATGCTGATGCTGCCGATGCTGCTGATCCGGGGACCACACTTTGAGAACCATTCGTCTAAAGTATGTTTTCAGCCATTCTCTATCCACTTGCCATTTCCTCCATATAACTCATTAACCCCCACTGAATGCCAAGCGCTTTCTGTACATTAACACATTTAATTTTGACAACAATCTTATGAGATACTTTTATTACCTTCATTCTACACGTGAAGGAAGGAGCAAGACAAAGTAAGTTTTGGTACCAAAATCATGTTGCTAAGCTCTAAAGTCTGTTTGACTATAAGCAATGTTAAATGCTATCAAAAAGTCAGGCTGGGTCTGACTGGCAGCTGTGGGATCATGGGCAAGCTACTTACTTCTATGCCTCACTGTCTTCAAGAAGTGGGGGTTAGAGTAGCACATATCTCAGAGGATTGTTGAATTAAATGAGTCAATTCACAAAGACTGTCATTATAATTATGACGTGAAATGTACACAGTTCTTAAGGGTCTACTTTCCCAACTAGAACACAAATTCCATGAGGACAAGAAATTTGTTCTGTTGGCTGCTGAGTCCCCAGAACAAAACCTGACATATTCTTGACCATCAATAAATACATCTTGTTGTGTTGCCTTTTGCCAGACAATCTTTTCTTTTAAAATCAACATTATTCATATTTTGGAGATTCAGCTTTTGTTATATTTTCATATAAACAACTAAATGCATTTACTACCCCCATCTAGATCAGAGTTTCTCAACCTAAGCACTATTGACATTTTGCGCTAGATAATTCTTTGTTGTGTGTAGGGTGTCCGGGGTGGGGGCGCGGCGGGGGGGCTGTTATTCTAAGATGTTTAGCAGCATCTTTGATCCCCACCAGCTAGCTGCCAGTGGTAGCTCCCCAACTGTGACAACCAAAAATGTCTCCAGACATTACCAAATGTCCCCAGGGGGTCAAAGTAGCCGCAGCTGAGAACCACGGACTTAGGCCAATCAGAGTCTCTCTCTAGCTGGCATCTCCCATCTGGAATGTCCTGCTTGACCACAGGAATTCTGAGTCCTTCTAAGTACCCCTCCTGTGGTTTCCGAGAGAAAGGTCCTCAACATTGGCGTGGTTTCCCACGTGACAACTTACATTCTTTACAAGGAATCACACCGAAAAAAACCACTAGGTGCTGGATATAGCTGTTGGGAATCACCATTTTGCAAGGGTTAGCCACCTCCCTCCACGTGAGGGCCCTCGAACACTTCTCCCCTTTCTGGAGCTCCACCTTCAACCCCTCAGTCCTCACACCCTGTAGTCCATTTCTGGGGTGTCCAGCCCCCAGCATGTCTACTCCCATCCAGGTTAAGTTTTCCTCCCCAGGCCTTGCCTAAGTCCCTCCCTCTCCTAGACAAATACTAGTTGAAACCCCAGAAGAGGTATGTTCCCTGCAATCAGAATGATTCAATCTGCAACAATGCCTGATGTGAAGCATTAAGAAGAAAGGATGAAAAGAAGACATGCACTGCATGCTCCCGGCTATGGTCCCAGCGCCATTTTGCTCCTATCACAGGTGGTTAAGTTCTCGAACAAGCGTGCTTCTGCATACACACACACACCCCTCAGTGACAAATGAAAATATTTTAAGGACAGTATAGTCTCCATCCACATTGGAGGAATTTTTTTCCCCTAAGGGAACCTGACCAGTTGAGAAGAACTCCACACAGAGGGAAAATACTCTCCTTGTGCTTCTGGAACCTCTTGTTCCAGAAAGGATTGCCCCTTTGCCTTGGCATAACCAAAATACTCAAAAGAGCTGCCTGCCAGCAAAGGTGGAATTTAGGCCTCCACCTCCAGAAACACCAAAAAGCTGCCTGCAACTTTAAAATAGCCCTCTCTCCCCCCACACCCACTGCTTGCCTTTATCAAGTTTTAAAAAGCATGGAAGCTAGTCTCAGCCAGGTACCCCGTTACATCTAGAGTTGAAAATAAATCTAGAAACGTATCCTCTATACATTAACATCTGCCATAGTGTCATCTGCCTTTAGAAAATGATTGTTAACCACATTTCTTCATTTATGTCTTACACTGAAATTTAATACTTTTTTAAGAACACATTCCTCTTCTCTGCTATAAACTACGGTGGTTTGTCCTCAGCCCTCCAGACTTGGGTTCTTCGTGGGGCTGGAGACGGTGGTCTTTCCCGCCTCCCACCCAGGGAGAAATTGCCCTGGCTTCTGTGTTGGTCCCAGCCTCCCCACTACTGTGGCTTTGCTTTTTTTTTTTTTTTTGTAGTTTTTAATTTTATTATGTTATGTTAGTCACCGTACAATACATCATTAGTTTTTGATGTAGTGATTCACGATCCATTGTTTTCGTATAACACCCAGTGCTCCATGCAGTAGTGCCCTCCTTAATACCCATCACCGGGCTACCCAATCCCCCCTCTCCCCTCCCCTCTAAAACCCTGTTTGTTTCTCAGGTCCATAGTCTC
>NC_138371.1:91527345-91577432 GCF_054177405.1 Leptonychotes weddellii | reverse complement strand
TAGGGTTGCTGGCCTCTTGTTTTCCCAGCCTGTCTTCTGCGGGAGGGGCCTGCCGCGCTGTTACTCAGGCAACCCTGTTTGGGCGGAGTTGCCCTGCGCCCCTGTGGCGGGGATGGGCTCAGTGGGAATCAGTCTTTGGGCCTTTTGTTCTCTGGCGCCTTTCCCTGGCGGCTTTCCGCGTCTCTTCCGCCAGTCAGAGCAGAAGAGACCGTTTCCAACCCTCTGCCTCAGAGCAGAGAGACCTCAGTCTGTTCTTCAGTGAGCTCTCCAGGCCACACTGTCTCCGTTTCTGTCCGTGCTGCTATAAACTGCAGCGTCCTGGCTTGTGCGCCCCTCCGCAGCGCTCCCAGTCCTGCCTCCAGGTCGGGCACGTCTCTGCCCTTTGAGCTTCTAACACTGCCAGCTGCCACCAGTTCACACGCGCGGCCCTGCCGCTCCAGGTTTCAGTCCAGGGGGTTGCAGTTCACCGGCGGGACCCTGGCGCACCGGTTTTCCGTCTTGGAGGCTGCAGTTTGCGTGCGCATGACCGTCGCTCCGGTTTCTGTCCGGGGGGCTGCGGTTCGTGTGCGCACGACCCCGCCGGTCTGGTTTTCCACCCCAGGGGCTGCCCTAAAGTTCTTTCCCGACGCTACCAGTCTGCGAGTCTGTGCCCTGTCCGCAGCGTGCAAGGCTGTCACTCACCGGCGGTGTAGGATCCCCATGGCCAGGCACCGTCCCGCTGCCGTTTATCCTCCGATATCAGCCCGCAGAATCACGGCTCTCTGCTTCGTACCTCAAAACCAACCGCCTGCGATAGTCTGTTTGTAGAGATCCAGATCTTCTTACATCTAAGGCTGGTTTTGTGGGTGCTCAGAGTGGTCTGGTAGATATCCAGCTCAATTCCGGGGACCAGTTGAAATAGGGTCCCCTACTCCTCTGTCATCTTTCCCCCCTCCTCAATCTGTGCCTTTGCTTTTGAATGAAAGTGGGCAAAAATAATTTCTCCAGATAAGCAATGGGCTTATCTCCAACCCACTATCAAAGTAATGCTAATAATCAGATGGTGATGGGGAAGAGAAAACATGTTCCAGGAAACATCTAGGCATAAATGGCCTTTGTTTTTCCATTATGTGGGTGTCAGAGCTAATTTGTTTGCGGGAATGTGGGGAGAGACAATGTCTTAGAGTAATTGTTCCTCCCACTACTCTTGGAGTCTTAATTAGTAGATGGGCTCCTTCCCCCCCTTCCCCCCAGGCTGCTTTCTTTTACAGTACCAAAAATAAGTGCTTTTGGTTTTTGTTTTTACATTTCCATGCATTCAAACCTCAACCCTTAAAAATCCCACCTTTCTTGTGAAAGCAAAGGCCTCTGGCAAAGACCCTTGGTCTGGAGCTGAAAGTTCTCCAGAGTCAATGATGAGCATAAAGACAACCCAGTCCCCCCAGGACCCCACGCATACCGGGCTCATCTCAGCATGGATCCACCGCAAGCAGGCTGCTGAAGACTCTGCCCAGTTCAACAGTCTGGGGGCTCTGGGTCTGTTCCCACCCGAGTCTTATTCCCTCTGGCTCATCTTGCCACTTGTTGGGCCCTTCATCAGAAGAAGGGATAGAAGCAGAATAAGGCGTGGAAGGAGAGGCGTGCATGAAAGAGAGTGATAAGCAGTTCACAGGAAGGCAAAATTGAGAAGGAGGGCTATAATGAGGTCTGGAATCACCTCCATTCCCCCTGTAGGCTAATTTACATACCGCACCCTGCCCTGAGTCCCAAGGACAAGGTGATTTAGCCTCAGATCCTGTAACATTCTAGAAAGACCAATAGTTGCAATTTTGAACTCCCCAGGAACAAAAAAGAAAAGTGCTTAAAACACAAAATGAATCCAAGAACTCCAAGGCTCTTAATTTGGAAAGGTGAATTAGGAAATGGCATGAAGCATACATAAGAAAAATAGATCAAGACAAGATGACACTTGGTAAGTTTAATATATAGATTTATAGGATGAATACAGAGAGCCATCAGGAAATATCCTACAATTTATTGCTTGTTCGTGAATTTTATGTATGTTTTTAAAAAGATTTTACTCATCTATTTATTTGAGAGAGGGAGAGAAAGAAAGAGAGAGCCTGAGCTCTCTCAGGCGAAGGGCAGAGGGAGAGAGAAAGAATCTCCAGCAGAGTCTGTCCTGAGCACAAAGCCAGACTTGGGGCTCCATGCCCCATCCTGAGACAATGACCTGAGCCGAAAACCAAGAGCCTGATGCTCAACCCACTGAGCCTGAGCCACCCAAGCACTCCTTGTTGGTGAATTTTAGCTGCAAAGTTTTGAAAAGCATGAATTATTTGGAAAAAGTACAGATTCTGAGAAAAATCTCTCACTCCCTGTTCTGCCTCACACTCCTGGATGAAAATACCAATTTTGCCCATGATCCTTGAGGGCAGAGGTATTATGATTTCCGGAAGCCCTAGACTTTCAGTCCGGGGGGCCACTATCTGGTTCTGAGATGACTTCAAATTCCTGCTGCAGTAGAGGCCCCTGTGGTTCCTGTGTTCCTGCTGTGATGGGGTGGGGGGGGAAGCAGTGGGGGGGTGAAGGAGGGGAGCAGGAGGGGGAGAAATTGCCTCAATGAACTTCTGAAGTGGAAAGTAGGGAATAATGCTTTCAAGTCACCAGGATCACACTGACTGGGCTCTTCTTGGCCCCCTTGCTTTCTGCACCCCGCCCCACCCCCCGCCTCGCTCTCATTTTGATCTTTCTTTTTGTTGGAATGTGACTTCCTATGGGTGGGATTATCATGCCTCTTCCATGGACCTTCTTTGATGTTTATAATTTCTGATCCCAACACATTTCAGGCACACTTTTATCTCATGAAGCCTGAACTTTTTTTCTGGCCCTTACAGAGAGTCTGATCTCTGGATACTCTTAAAGTTCAGGCAAACTTGACTTTTACCTTGAAAAACATAGTTTATGCAATGGATCATTTTCCTTGTATGAAATTTTTCTCTCCGTCTCTCTGGGTTACAGAGAAAGCAGAGGGCTTTCAAGGTTTTTTTTCTTTGTTGGGCACCCACTTTTCCTGCAGCCTCTCTACATACTTCTTGACCTGAGGCTTGGTTTGCCAACTGATGAACAAAGTGGGATCTCTGGAACCTGAAGATGTGGGCGCTGGCGCCAGCTCAGCGGTGGCCAGCAGAGTGCCCTTTGGTCAGGACACTTCACTGCTCAGCACAGTCCTCCTGCACCCTTAATAAGGGAGTGACTACCTCGTCACTGTCTGTTCCAGATGACACCCGACAAGTTAGCATGGTGGACTCCTTCCCCCTTCCTCTCTCCCTCCATTCTCCCCCTTTCTTCCCTCACTTCCTCTTTAAGCTACCATAGTTGACACCCAGGTCTCCTTTTTGGCCTGAAGGACTTGTTCCGTCCCCTGGGGCTGCTGCCACAGATGGTCCTCCACCCCCAGCTCCTTCTGGAGTTGCCTCCGCTGAGGGAGTCCCTCGCCCAAAGTCGCAGCCCCTTCCAGGGGCAGCCTTCAGCCAGGATCAACACAGACTCTCAAGTCCTGGCCCCCTTTGCCCAACTCGAGACTCGGAAGGGTCAGTCACAGCTTCTGAACCTGGCAATGGGCTTAGCTATGACATTAGCGAGATCAAGGTTCAGCTGTTCCCTCAGCCCAAACCTTCGTTCATTCCCAAAGGAGATGTTTCCCCCTATGTCACACCTGATTAACCTCCTGCACACTAATCTCCACCTCAGCGCCTGTGTCCCAGGGAACCTGACCTGCAACAGCCATGAGAAGACATGATTTGATGGACAAAAAAAGAAATACACATGAAATAGATGGGTAGCAACACAAGACGATGACTAATAAAGAATCATGAGCTACCATTCAAACAACACATTCACAGGAAAGCACTGATGGGCTGCAAGGCCTGAGGGGAGGCTTCCTGGAGGAGGTGTGGTAAGAGCTGGGACTTGCCCAGGGGTAGGATTTGAAATGGACCAGGAATGGCACAGGAGGCTTCAGGTAGAGGAAATTGCTCGAACGATTTGAGAAGGAACATCCCTAGTTTGTGAAATAGGAGTTGTACATGAGCAAAGCAGACACCATTTGTTGTGGGGTGGGAGGGAGCTAGGTATAGGGCTTGGATAAGCTCGACTGGGGTTAGACATCAGATTTGGAAGAACTCTGTCCACCAGACAGAGACATCCAATACTCAAAAGTGGTGAGGAACAAGTAGGCACGCTGGAGCAGGATTGGGACACATGAAGCATGCTTAGGTACCGGTGACTCTGACTGTTGGCACCGGGGGGCAGAGACTTCATAATACTTGATGCCAGTAGTTGAAAATCACTCCCAATTTGACCTAATTTTAACAAAAATCACTAATTTTTAAGTTGTTGTAAAGGAGAACAATGACCCAAATTTCACGACAGGTATAGCTGGTCCTGAACTTCTGGCTGTTCCATTGCAGGTACACTTCCCCCTCCTGGGCTGTGGGCACATTATGATGGGAGTCTGAGAGAGGGCACCGGGCACGAGCCACCGTGCTTGCCCCCTTCCTGGGTGTGTGTGTTTAGGAGGATTATTTTGCCAGCAGTTTATACAATTGGGTTAGCGTTGGGACAAGGTTGGCGGAAGGAAACAAGGTGGGTGACAAGTTCACTGATGTACGTGGGGAGGGAAGGGAGCTGGGACTGAGGCTGGGGCAAGTGTTGCAGCATGGATCAAAATCTCATTCCTTTTTATGGCTGAATAATATGCAGTTGAAATGTGTAAACCACGTTTTGTTTAACCATGCATCTGTTGGTGGATGCTGGGTTGTTTCTGCCTTCTGGCTATTGTGAACATGGGAGTGAGTGTTTGAGTCCCGGTCTTCAATTCCTTTGGGTATACACCTGGTGGTGGAAAATACACCTGCTGGGTCATATGGTAATGCTGTGTGTAACCCACCAAAAAGCCACCAAACCTGTGGTCCACAGTGCCTGTACCCTTTCGTTCTCCATCAGCAACGTATACAAGTCACATTCTCACTCACACTTGATATTTTCCACTTTTCAAACTGTGGATATCCTAGTGACGTGAAGTGGTAGCTCATTGTAGCTAATATTTTTTTTTTTTTAAAGATTTTATTTAGTTATTTGAGAGAGAATGAGATAGAGAGAGAGAGCATGAGAGGGGGGAGGGTCAGAGGGAGAAGCAGACTCCCTGCTGAGCAAGGAGCCCCATGCGGGACTCCATCCTGGGTGGGACTCCAGGATCATGACCTGAGCCGAAGGCAGTCGCTTAACCAACTGAGCCACCCAGGCGCCCAGCTAATATTTAATTAATTGCAGAAATTATTTTTGCATATTTCTGTTTCCTTTCTTTGCAGTAATTTTAATAAATTAGCTTTGTTTCTCTTACTCATGGTCTTGTTGGGTTTTTAGTGTATATCTTTTTGGAAATAGATACAAATTAAATCACGCACAAAGGAGCAAAGTAAAAAATTATGAAAAGACTTCACTGCTTTCAAGGAGCTCATATTTTGTGCTATGAAGCTCTCCATTCAAATTGCTTTTCACTTGGGGCACCTGGGTGGCTCAGTTGGTTAAGCGTCAGTCTTTGGGTCAGGTCGTGATCGCAGGGTCCTGGGATCGAGCCCTTCATTGGGCTCCCTGCTCAGCCATGAGTCTGCTGCTTCTTCTCCCTCTGCCCCTCTCCCTGCTTGTGCTCTCTCTTGCTCTCCCTCTCTCAAATAAATAAAATCTTAAAAAAAAAAATGCTTTTCGCTTCCCAGATGATCTTGTCATGGAAGATTTTGTTTTCTCTGTTTTTTCTCTTTTGAATGTTTTGTGTTATGCCTGTACGGTCCAATGGGGATTTTTCTGTTTCCTGAGCAATCAGACAGTTGAACTCATCTAGTCAAGAAAGCTGCTAGTCCTTGTTGTCTTTTTGGGGTAACATTTATATTCTGTTGGCCAGATATGAAACTCACAGGATCACAGTGTTCTTTATTGAGGATGAAATGATACAGGGCTATGGAAGTTACTACAACCAGACCCACCCTTACCCTGCCATGATTGACTCCATGACAAAATCTGGAAATTCTCAGATTGTCTTTCTTTAAAAACTTCCCCAAATACTAGCCATTACTTCCATTAAGGACTTCAGGAATGGCAATCACAGTGGAAAATAAAAATGCTTTCTTTTCTTTCTCTTTCTTGCATGTTTTGAATATGAAATGCGGGAAAGCTGACCTTTGGGTGCTGTTTCCAAATCTTTAAAAAAATTATACCAGCATATAATAATTTAAAAAAAGCATTTGACAAAACCTAACCACCCTTTCAAGATAAAACACTCAATCAACTAGCATTAGAAGGGAACTTCCTCAACATAAGCAAGGATAGAGATGAAAAACCCACGGCTAGCATCATGTTCAATGGTGAGAGTCAGAAAGCTTTTCCCCTAAGATTAAGAAAGACGAAGATTCTCACTGTCACCACTTCTGTTCACCACGGTTGTAGCCACAGCAATTAGATGAGAAAAGGAAATGAAAGGCATCCACATTAGAAAGGAAGCAAGTCACAGGTAACATGATCTTACATGTAAAAAACTCTAAAGAATAAAAAATATTAAAAGTCAATAAATGAATTCATCATAGTTGCAAGTTACAATATCAACATGCAAAAATGGGTTATATGTCTTTCTTTTTTTAAGATTTATTTTTGCAAGAGAGAGAGCCTGCATGAGGAGGGAGGAGCCGAGGGAGAAGCAGAGTCCCCAATGAGCAGGAAGCCCAATGCGGGACTCAATCCCAGGGTCCCCAGGGTCGAGGCAGACGCTTAACCCATTGAGCCACCCAGGCGTCCCACGTTATATTTCCATATACAAACAACTGGGTGATTCAAAAAGGAAACTAAGGAAAAATTCCATTTACAATAGCATCAAAGAAAACTTTAGGAATAAAGTTAACCAAAGAAGTGTGAGACTTGTAAATGAAAACTACAAAACATTGCTGAAAGAAATTTTAAGAGAACTAAATAAATGGAAAGACATCTTGTGTTCATGTATTAGAAGACAATATTGTTAAGATAGAACTACCCCAGTGTGATCTACGGTTTCAACGCAATCCCTCTGAAAATTACAATGGCTTTTTTGCAGAAATGGAAAACTTAATCCTAAAATTCCTGACTCTCAAGGGACCCTAAATAGCTGTAACAATTTTGAAAAAGAGCAAAGTTGAAGGAATTCTCGAGTTCAAAGTTACTACAAAGTCACAATAATCAAAATAATGTGGTACTGACAGAAGGATAGACAATAGAACATCAGAATAGAGAGTATAGAAATAGACCCATATATCTATGGCCAACTGATTTTGACAACAATGCCAAGACCATTCAATGGGGAAAAAAGCATCCTCTTCAACAGATGGAGCTGGGACAACTGAATCTCCACACATAAAAGAATGATGTTACATCCTTACCTCACACCATACACAAAAATTAACTAAAATGGATCAGAGACCAAGATGTAAGAGTTAAAGGTATAAAACTCTTAGAAGACAACATAAAGGAAAATCTTCATGATCTTAGCATTGGTAATATTTTCTTAAATATAACACAAAAGGTACAAGCAACCAAAGAGGGGCGCCTGTGTGGCTCAGTAGTTAAGCGTCTGCCTTGGGCTCAGGTCGTGATCCCAGGGTCCTGTGATCAAGTCCCACATCGGGCTCCCTGCTCTCTGGGAAGCCTGCTTCTCTCTCTTCACCTCCCACTGCTTGTGTTCCCTCTCTCACTGTGTCTCTCTCTGTCAAATAAATAAATAAAATATTTAAAAAAAAAAAGACAATCACTTCACCTGTCCTCCAAAAAAAAAAAAAGTCTGTTTCAGGAGAAACAACCAGTTTTGTTTGGATTTACTGAGAAGTATTATGTCAAATCTCTAATCAGGCATGCAAAATACGGCCAAAATGAACCTAGCATTGATGACCACCAATGGTCACTCAAGAGACATTCACGCTATATTTTTTGGGTGATTTAATGAATTTTCTAGGGAAAGTTTAACTATGTAAGTTTTCTACATTATGGCCTGAATTTGGAATCTAATTTCTATTTAAAATGTAATCCCACTATTATTCTATTTTTTCCATAAAATGGAATGGCAGATCCAGAAAATCTATCTTACCCTCTTTCTTTTTTTGTAGATGAGTGAACTGAGGGCCAAAATGGTGAAATCCCAAATCACACTAGTCCAGGACTCCTGATGCCCAGACCAGTGCCTTGTTTCATAAGTAGATTAAGTTATTACTGCATTTTTGGTATATCGATTCACTTAAAATACAAATTTTCTAATGATAAAGAAGCAGTTACAATTGCAGACAGACAACCAGGCCCTGAATTTTGATAGGAAGGAAAGTGAACCAACATAGAAGGTGAAGAGAGGAACGTATGCAGAAGTATGGAATAGAGAAAGTCAATAAACTGGAGAAATCCTTCCATCAAGAAGGAGCTAGAACATGTGATCATAAATAAAGGGTTAATGCTAATAGATAAAGCGATGCAACAAATAAAAAAGCAAAATTCCAAATAAAAGCAGACTGAAAGTATAATTAAATATTAGTGGTACAATGTCAGTGGTAAATTGATGGGTATTACTGAATCATTTTTTTCAACTTTGCCATATGTTCGAATTTTTTCAAAATACAGTGTTAGAAAAAAGCACACAGAGGTCCTGATGAGGCAATCCAAAAAGAAGAAATACAAATGGCTAAAGAAGATAATGAAAAGTGTTCTAACTCCCTAGTAAGTAAATAAATACAAACTACTGGACATTCAACATTTGACATTTCATTAAGCATCGGAGACTGGCTCGGCTCTCCCCACCTGCCAGGCACATCAAGGTGCAGGGAAGGCAGCTGAAGCAGCAGGACGCTACCCTTGCCCGCCTGGCCTGTGTCCAACCGGAGGATGAGCTTCCAGCCTGGAGGTTCGTTTTAGGCTGTAGCAGGGATGGGCAGAACAGGGGTGACCATCTAGATGCGCCAACACTGGGTTTCTGGGGTTGGGCTTTTACCAAAGCAGGGGGGCATGCGCAGTACCCGGAGGCTCTTGAGGAGGAGGTGAGACTTCTTCAGTCAGTAATCTTCTCCCAGGTCCTCCTTCAGGTGTGAAAACAAGCAGAGGGGACTCCGCTCCTGATGATATTTGCGTTTGTCTGCTTCCCCTCACCGTGCAACCACCCATCTGATGAGGGGCTGTGTTACCATGGGGCACGGAGGGGGCTGTGGGCACAGGACGGCCTTTGCTTAGCCCCCACCCCCACCCCTGGGCTCACTCTTCCTCGACTCCACCACCTCTGTTGACTGACGGTGCAGAAAACCTAGTCTCTTTCCTGCACGTCGCATTGGTCTGAGCGGATGGGCCCCACATTCTTAGCCAAATACATTTATTTTCATTAAGACAACATAAACCTAAGTATTCCCCACTATTTTGGTGGCTTTCCCTTCCAAGTATATCTGAAACTTGTAATTTTTAAATATATATTGAATTCACTGAGGGCCCAAAGAGAACACAAAGGCAGGAGTAGAGCGAATCGCCCTCTCCCTGTTTGAGCTGGGCCACTCATCTTCTCCTGCCCTTGGACCTTGGTGCTCCTGGTTCTTGGGCCTTCAGACGTGGCCTGGGACACACACCACTGGATCCCCTCCAGGTCCCCAGACCTCAGGAACGGGACTGAGCCGCACCACCAGCTTTCCTGGGTTTCCAGTTTGCAGATGGCGTATCGGGGACTTCTCAGCTCCCACTCGGGTAAGCCAATTTCTATAATAAATCTCTCTCTCTTTAGATAGGTAAGTAGATAGATACATCTATCTCAGTCCAGCAATTCTACCCCTAAGTATATTCCCAAGAGAAATGAAAACTTATGTTCATACAACAGGCTGAGCGATGCCGGGGGTACCACTTTCTCCTGCCTCCAGCTCCGCACCAGCTTTTCCAGGACCTTCCCGAGAGGTGGTGAGCTGGGCCACTCGTTCTTCCTCTGACACATCCTTGCCTTTCATGTTTCCAGTCCCGATCTTGCTCCGAACCCACCATTCCCCCTGAGCTCTGGAGCAGGGCAGCTCTGGGCATGGAGAGTTTGAAGGATGGGGAGCAACCCTGACATTTTAGCCACAGAGGGAGAGCGAGAAACCCAGTCTGAAAATCACTAGATGTTAGAGGGGCCTCGGCTTCTCAGTTATGAGCAACAGAGAGCTACTCTGAATTCATTAAAAAGGAGTGAACTGGAAGAATGGCAATCACAGATGGCTACGGGGCCAGGGTTGGAAGACCACAGCTGGTCATGCCCCAGTCGCCTGGGTGGCCCAGCCAGAGTGCCCTCTGCTCTTGATGCCATGGCCTCTGGAGCGGGATGATGAGGCTGCCGCCTACTTCACTAGTACCTCCTTCAGTGGCCGGGGCAGGCATAGCTCATCTGTCAAAGCTAGGTCGCAGGCCAGTCCTGGCTGCAGGGGACTTTTCTGATGTGAAGCGCTTTGAAGACCCAGCAGGGCATTTTTAAATGGCATGGTCTCCAAACACAGGAAGGTTAGACGCTGGGCAGTGTCCCCAACAAAAAATGTCCACTAGTGTCATCCAGTTAAAATTGTCACATTCCGGGGTGCCTGGGTGGCTCAGCTGTTGAGCATCTGCCTTTGGCTCGGGTCATGATGCCAGGGTCCTGGGATCGAGCCCGACATCGGGCTCCCTGCTCCACGGGAAGCCTGCTTCTCCCTCTCCCACTCCCCCTGCTTGTGTTTCCTCTCTCGCTGTGTGTCTGTCAAATAAATAAAATCTTCAAAAAAAAAAAATTGTCACATTCCCCCTTAAACACAGATGAGGATGCGGAGTCCTATACAAGTGGCCAAGGCAAACCTGTTTCCTCTCTTGTGCCAACACCCATCAACCACATTCCAACTGAACGGGGGATCTCGAGGCTTCGGCTGGAGGCAGTGGGGAGCCATTCAAACCCACTCACAGCTGTTCCCTCTGGAAAGCCTGGTCTGTGTGCCTCCTCTGGGCCACCCGTTTGTGGATGACTAAACATCCTAACACCATTTCCTGTATTGGGCATTTTCACCCTGCAAGATGAGAACATAAAGGCTTAATAAGAGGCTGTATTCATATGGATGTTCCCAAACCTACCCGTACACGAGAACTCTCCAGAGGTTCTTCTGCCCCACCAAAGGCGCAAATCACAATCTCCTAGACACGGAGCAAGAAAAGCTTAAAACACGTTGGTGTTTCTTAAGTAGCCAGTCTAGCACAACCAGCATCTGGAAACTCCTGTTCCAGAACAGAGGGCTACCTTCTATAGGCAAAGGAGGTTCCATTACCTTTCCACCAGCTAATGTTTACCAGAATCCAAGAATGCAGATTTCCCAGGCTTAGAAATGGCCGGAATCTCTTTGTGCATCCAATGCTCAACTTGGAAAACAATATTGCCAATTGTTTAGGACACCTCTCTCCCTTCTCTATACTGTAACCAGGTTCCTAAGAGGAGCCTGGCCATCCTTATTCTTGTCCTCTGGCACCTAGCAGACTTTCAATTCATGACAACCTAGGATTACCCGAAGGCACAGTTACTGCCTCCACCTAACACCTAGTACAACGGAGAGTAGCCCTAGGAAGCTGCTGAGCTGGAGCACTTACTAAAACCTGGGCCAGATCACAATTCCAGGAACGGCCAGAAATCCTGACTGTACTCCAAAAGGCCCACGCTGGCTCAGGATTTTTGACGAGTCACTGTACTCGATGCTACTGAACAGCAAACCTTTCCTGGGGGATGCACTCAACAGAGAGAGGACAGGTACGGAGCTGTGCACCAGGCACGCTACCACGCACTTCCGTTAGCTCATTCAGTTCCCACCGCCTTATGTCGTAGGTTTTATTCCTTTGCTTTCCTCATTTAATAGACCCAGAAAAGAGGCACCGCTGGAATCTGAATGCAGGCACTCTGGTTCCAGAGCACTCATTTTTAACCACTACCTATTTTTCAATAAAGATCCTTTTTGGGTATCTTGAATTTGGCCTTACTTACACCAACATGGCCAGTTAAGACAAAAACAAACTTAGATAGGCAAGCACTTACTGTACCTGGCAGCCCAGAGGACCCAGAGGTTTCTACTGGCACGGAGTGATCTGCCTGGCTCCCTGCTCATGCTGCCTAACCTTCCTGGCTGAAGCCACTTAATCCTATTTGTCAAGTTAACAGCCCCAACACATGCCACCAGAGGCTGTGTTCTCAGCACAGAAGCCCAAGGATCCCTTCCTCTTGTGCAAATGAGCCTTGCACACGGGGCTGCCCTGACCCTCTTTCTGATTCTAGGCCCCCTCACATCTGAATCCTGGCCAGGTTGGTCAAGACTGGCTGTCTGGAGGTCCCTCATCTGCGCCATCCTGCCAGCAGAACCTCCTGACTCCGCAAGTACCTGGAATGAGCCATTACTATAGAAAGCACCGTCTTTCCACCTTCTTTTTATGTACTTAACTTATAAAATCTCTGCAGACTCACTTCTACTCCTACTGGACGTCAACCATGGCAGGCCAAATAGAAGCACGAGACAGGCTAAGATAGGAGAGCCCCTCTGTGATAAGCAGGGACCTAGAACCTTGGTCTAGGCAGACCAAGCGAGGGTTATTAACAAAAGGTAGTCATAAATGAAATATAAAATGGGACGTTAGTTATTTAATGACACAGGAAAATAACACGTTATGAAACAAGCTGGTTACAAGTAGGGGGTAAAGGATGACTTCACTCCTGATAGAAAATTTAAAAGTATGTATACAAAACCCGATGGCTATGTACGAAAAATATCGACAGTTTTTACTCCTGCTCTGTGATTAAAGAGTTTTCCCTTTGTTTTTGTGTATTTTTTGAGACGTGATTATTCCTGAAACAAAAAAGAAAAACAAGTTACTGGATGTTTTAGATGAAGAGTTCTTCAATGCCAGGAGTCCAGCAGTCAAGGCCTGAACCCTAGGACAGGTCCAGCCAGGGGTACAGTGGTCAAGCCCAGACTCAAAGGATCACTTTTTGTTTTTACTACTGGGATGCTACTGTATCAGGCTGTTCCCTCCACATCTGAAGTTCTCAGTGTCCTCATATTTAACAGGAGACTATGAATATTAACTGGCACAACAGCAAAACGATGCCAGCACCTTCGGTTTCAAATTGATCAAAATGTCGTAACCATTTGATCGTTCTAAAATGCACTGGAAATGAGACAAGACACAGGAAATACTCTGGAAGTCAAGAGTTCCTACAACAAAAACCCCACATGACGAAACCCCCATCTTTTGCTGCTCTTTTCTGACTGCTGTTCATTTCCAAATTTCATCATAAACCTATTTTTGTTTCACAGTTGTGGAAGGGGAAATTTTTCTCAAAAAGATGCTTTGCCTCCTGAGTACTCTGCAGAGTTGGAAGGGTTCACCAAAATCCAAACCACTCGAAACAGAGTTGAATGAGCGGTGTCATCGCTTTGTGCCTTTTTCAAGAAGGTTTTTGCTAAGTTATTAAATGGAGAACAGCAGATTATTACACTTATATTGGTGTAAATGAGGCTCAAAAATCTCAGAGTCCCACTGCTTCCAACAAATGTTAGGACTGCTAAGGGTGCTTTATTCAAATAATAGTGACAAATAACCCACACTTTGTGCTCTTAAAAAAATGGGAAAGGCTCACTGCTTTAAAATCTGGCATATATAAAAACCAACACCACCTTACATTAAAGGTGCTTCCTAGCCACAGTAGCATTTTCAGGGGAGGTCAGGAACTATGGTTAAGGTCCAAGAAACCACCAAAACCAAAAAAACAAACCCCCCCCCAAAAAACCCCAAAACAAAAAACCTGAGACAATCTTCTGCATCACCACCCCCAGTGTACCAGGTCACTTCTAAGTTCAACCTTCTAAGGCAGGTTGAACTGAGTGAAGGACAATAAGGAGGGCACAGTGATGTAATGAGCACTGGGTGTTATGTAAGACTGAAGAATCACCGAACTCCACCTATGAAACCATTAACACATGATATGTTAATTGATTTTAAATAAAAAATAACCCACCCCCCCCAAAACAATGACAAATTTAGAGGTAAAAGATTTAAAATACTCTGTCATCATAACAAAATCCAAAAGATCCCTTGCTTTGCTCTTGAACAACCTAGAAAAATTGAACTCTGTTTTACATCCCCAAATAAGAGCGGTATCTCCTGGAAGTATCAGTGCCTGGTGCTTGCAACCCACGTCAACTCATACTCCTGTTCCATCAGTCCCAATCCTGAAGCCACAACAATTCCTTTGTTAGAGAAAGGGAAAAAATCCATTTCAGGACAAAGCTATTCAAGACGAAAGGAAGGCGTGTCTTCAGTGGGAGAACTGCCGGCTGTCGGAGGACTTCTTGCTAATGTGTTTGAAGATTTTGGACTTCTCGATTTTCTTGGCTTTCTGGTAGCCGAAGCCGCCGCCGCCTCCTCTCTTTTTAAGCTTGCCGTCATTGCTGTTCACGTCTAAAGGTGAAGGTTAAGGAAATCAAGCAACTCGAAGACAATGAGCTCCCATCTAATATCCATCCAGAGAACAAACCAGCATGTACCCCCCTGCTCCGCTCCCACAACCCCTCCCTGCACCACGAAAATGTGACCATGAGCCCACATGACCCATTTCCAGGAAGTCTGGAGTGGTCACGTGATCATGGACTACAATGAGCAGGTGTGACTTTTAAGCCAATGTAACAGTCATGTTACAGATACTGATACTGTTTTCTGCACAACTAAACTGAAGACAATTATTTACAAGGAGTTGAGAGGTACACATCAGCAAGTCTACAGAAACACAGTAAAAACCACCCTCCATGTCAAAACAAATGACTTTCACCTCTGTTCAGAGTGGATTCGGGAATGCTTAACCAACTGAAGGAGTTGCTCTTCCTTCCTCAACGATTCAGCAAGTACGCACCACACTAGACACTTACTGCCTACGAGGGCGACGGTGACCCCCAGTCTCGTCCCCTCGGGAGTTGGAGCCACAGCACTAGCTCACAGGCCTCACTTTCGCTGTTCGTTTCCTCGGTGGAAAACATGAGGATGAAGTACAGGTGATCAACTGCAACAGAAGCAACTGGAAGGGTTTCCTTTGCCTTTTACCCTGAGTAGCACTTACGGGTTATTTTCTTTTGCTAGTCTTGCAACTTCCTCCTACGAAATCCTTCCATGGCTCTGAGGGGATAAACACTCTGAGGTCCCATCTTCTCTCTCCAGCCCCAGGGCATGCTGCTCTCCATGACTTTGTATAGGGAAGCCTCACAACAGCCCAAGCCCTGCAGCTGCACCCCCCTGGGCTTCTCTCCAGAACGCACAACTCCGGCTCTCCCTGTCTGCCTGTCAAATTCCTAAAGGCCTAAAGCACAGGCTGTCTTGTGTGTGTAACCCCCACCGCGACAGTTAACCCCTGCCTACTGCGTGCTAGCGCTGACAAGCAGACAGTGACCAGACCTCGCCGGACCACACACCAAACCAAGTGCCCCTCTGTCAACCTTTTGTCCCTCAGTCCCCGGATGAACTCCTGACAACAAAGAAAAGGATACTCAGATCAACAAAAGGAGGCACCTTGAAACCAAACGACAGAGCAACTTGAGGCAAATTTAAGTTATTAACATTGAAGATCTGTTTCAGAGAATGGGAATCATATGCTCGAATGTAGGACTTATATGCTTCCTGGGCTGACTTATGAAGGAAGTAGTTCTTTTCAATCAATTTTTCAAGCTGAAATGAAAAAGACATTGGTTTCAATAAAATACAAAAGCAGACTTCATACATATTAGAATAAAACCATCCTGTAAAAAAACATTTGTTCCAATTCACTTGTGCTCCAAGTTTTGTAATATTTGCAAAATCAGGGTGCAGTAAGAAGAATGTCAAAGTTCTTATAAGGTATGAACTGGAACAAGGTAGGAAACATAGGAATGTGATAAGCAGCACAGCAAGAACCCTAAAGGATCACAGTCCAAACCTGGTTCATGAAAAGGGAGAATCAGAGGACAGTGATTACCAACGGAGGCTACCTTTTCCTCACAAATGTTTAAAAAAAAAAACAAAACACAAAAAACACACAAATAAAAATACCAAACATACCTGAGACTGAATGTCAGAAATTTTGGACCAGGAAAACTCAAATTCACTCAATGGAACCTAGAAAACAAAAGCACAAAGATTAGTAAACCAGGATGGATCAATATTCAGAGTTGTAGATGATGGAGCAGTGACAAGCGTCCTGTCCCATGAAGAACCAGAAGGACAGCCAGGCCTGTATGACTCCCTCAGGACAGACAGCCGCTCCTCTAGTCTCCTGAAGCCAAGGGAAAAGTCTTAGCTTACTTCCACTACCTTCACATGCATTGGGCTGAGGACCCTTCCTGAAAGGAAAGGCAAGGGACTAGACAGGGACGGTGAGTCGATGAAGCCCTTTTCTCTACAGAAGGAGCTCTAATGGATGCAACATGAGGCAGCCCGATGCTTCTAGTCAGAAGGACCACAGGCCCCTCCCTGCATGTCAGGAGAGCTGTCCTACCGCCCCCTGCCCTGTGACTAGGGTCTGTGATACCAGAGCTCACAATGACCACACACCCCTATGGGAAGGATCTCTCACCAGTCATCACTTATTAGGAAACTGCAAACATGCCAGACCTCAGAGAGGTGCTGGAGAAACAGCTGCCCAAGTCCCGCCCTCAGAGCCTGCAGTCTTGCAGAGAAGACAGGTAGAGGGTAAGAGGACAGCTGGATGAGCACTCGAGCTGGGGGAGCGCCAATGACAGGAGATCATTGATGGCGTCCCACAAGACTGCAAAGCTCACCCAAACCAGAAGTATTCTGAAGATCCAAAAAAGGGCATTCTACAGCAAAGGCACAAGGGCCATTTTCGGGAATTGCGCATACTTGCAATTCCTACCAAGAGGAATCTTCCCAGCTTACGATTTTCCAAACCAAGATCTTTACCTTGGATTGCTTCAAGTAACGAAGGAAACCCAATTCTTCAGGGCGTAAAATGAGCAAGGCATGCCCTCTCCCGTTTAGGCCTCTGGCTGTTCTTCCCACACGATGAATATATTCCTTTGGTGGAGAGAGAACACCTGAATTAATACACCAACTTCCATGGGAACCTGCCTTTCCAGGACCTGTACGGTGGTGGACACAGCATGTCAGCGCATCTGGACGAGATGGTGCTCCTCCCCCAGGGCCGTGCCACACACACACTAGCCATGTCCCCTGCTTCTGCACGGACCGTGACCAAAGAGGTAACAGGGCCATGACTGAGGCCCGATACCCGCTGGATGTGATATTCACATTAATGACTACTAAGTGTGCTTCATCTTCAAAATAACTTTTTGAATATGTTTTTGTGCTAGCTGACAATTTATGTCATCTATTGCTTGTTGACAATACTTAATAAAACTTATTTTACTACACATGCTACAGAATCTTACCTATTTCTGGCGGTGAATTTTATTTTCTTCTAACACCTACTGCTCTTCACAGACCATTCCAAGCACATGACATTCCTAACTTCAGCCTCACTGAGGCCTCTCAAATCTTGGCACACCCCCTTGGGTCCTACAAAAGCCCTGGCTATTATCAGCACCAGAGAAATACTATAGTCAGTGTGCAGTACAACAGGACTTGGATAACTACGGGACCAACCTCTGAATGTGAAATATGGTGAGTCTCAGAGAAACCAGAAACTTCATTCCTTAACATAGAGCCCTTGTGGAGAAACTCCAGGGATGCCGGTTACCTTGGGGTCATCTGGAGGGTCATACTGAACAATCCAGTCCACTTCAGGAATATCCAGCCCTCTAGCTGCCACGTCAGTACACAACAATATCCCTGAATCTGCGTTGCAGAACTGGAAGAATGTTGTTGTGCGCTTATTTTGCTTCTGCCTTCCCTAGAACCAAGAATCAAATCAAATCATTCATTAGAGCTGGAAACTTGAGGTCATTTCTGGGAGGTCTGGATGTACAACCCCCCAGCTGTGGAGTTGTTAACCTGCTTCATTTCACTCTCTGGCCTAGATCTCATTTCCCTAAGTGGATGGTATCTCCTACCCCTTTGTGGTCCTCATCCTTCCACACCCAGCAAAGCTCCCTCCACATGGGATCATTCTACATTTAGAGAGAGTGATACCACAAACCCCACAATCCATATACTTGGTAAGTGTTAACTTTTTTAATAAACTCATGATAATCACTTACATGAATGGCCAAGACAGGCAAATCGATGTAGTTCAGCAACTCATAATGGTATTTCACAGACTTACAGGATGAAAAGAAGACCATCAGTTTCTTCTTCCGGTTCTTCTTAAGGAATGTAAAGAGCAGGAGGAATCTCTTTTCCGAGGGACAAACAACATATCCCTAGAAGTTGTTCAAGTGAACAGATCAAAATAATCAGACATTTTCAGCTTCATAAAGCAGTATGATTTGATGGAGAGCACAGATAAACACTGCATATACACCATCGTGCCTTACCTACAGCAAAATTACTGACTTCATTATAACAAAGCATCCCTAAACTGAGACTAATTTTAGCTCTTCTGATTCCTTTTACTGGGTGCAATCACTATACTAAGTACTTTTCATATTTCTGAGGTTACAGACTTCTGATTACCCACAGTTTGTGCAACCATAATAAAGTAACACCACTACACGTTGGAACCCTCAAGGCATAGCAATCCTTCATTTTTTAAAAGGTCCTTAAATAGCAAGATCTCAAATAACTGCAGCCTAAGTGCACTGTCCTAAACAAGATAACAAAGGCAAGTGAATACATTTTTTAAAATATACAATGAACGGAATTTTTAAGCAAGATTGTTATTTGAAATATTTTATTCATCTAAAGACCCAACTTTCTGTTTTCATTCCACTTAGGTTGGATTTCTGTCACCTCATTTCCAATTTTTCAGAGCAATGTGCCTGAAACCAGCCTCTCCATCTGCTAACTCACCTTGCATCTTAGAGCAAAAGATCATTAAATAACACTTTTTATACTGCATTTACAATTGGTAGTGATTAGTGTCTCCTATGTGGCAGGCAGTATTAAAAGACAGAATAAAGAGACCTGATCAAATTATTCAGAATTCAAGATTAGTGATGCCAAACAGCCAATATCCAAATTCACTATATTTGAATTAAAAGTTCACTAATCCATCTGCTTTTGGGATGATCCTCCAAATAATTACAAGGACACACCAAAGATGATCCGTAAATGTAAGATCTTGACAAAAAGTACCTGCTCAAGACCATCCACTGTTGCATTAGCTTTATCGTCATCAACACCAACATACAATGGCTCCTTTTTCAAAGAAATCCTTGCCAAGTCTTCAACTTTTCGAGTTTGCGTGGCAGAAAAGAGCATGGTTTGCCTGCGTGCTGAAATAGATACATATAAAAATAACCCGAATATTTCAGGGAATCTTTAGCATTGCCTCACCACTAGAAATACTGAGGAAAACTATCAGGAATGTGACGTGTGGTATCACTACAGATATTAAGAAAGAAATATCAACTTTATGTCTATAAATCTGACAACTTAGATAAAATGGACAATTTCCCTGAAAGACAAATGGCTAAAGCTCACTTGAGATGAAAAAGAAATCCTGAACGGCTTTGTATCTATTACGGAAATTGTAGTTAAAATCGTCACGTAAAGAAAACTCCAGCCCCAAAGACTTACACTGGTGAATTCTATCAAACATGTAAGGAAAAAATATTACCAATTCTGCACAATCTCTCCAGGATTTGAAGAGATTTTTTATTTCCCAACTCATTCTTTGAAGCCAGCCATTATTACCCTGATACTAAAACCCAATAATGATTCCTAAGCACAGACGCCAAATTTCTAAACAAAATTTTAGCAAAGGTGAACATAACATATAAAAAGGATAATGCATCATGACCAAGTGGGGTTTACTTCAGGAATGCAGGGTTGTTTAATACCTGAAAATTAACTGTTATAATTTCCTGAGTTAGCAAATTTAAAATTTAAAGAAATATTTAATGAACAAAAACAAACATCTGTTCATTTTAACAGACATGGTAAAAGCATTTGATAGAATTTAACATCTCTTTCTGATTGTGATGTTACTGTTTTATGCTGTTACTGCAATTTCACGTCTAATGGTTTGGAAGCCATTTTTGTAATGAATAAATATACATACTGTACGGTATCTGTATCATGCCATTCTGGATTAATAAAAACAACCAGTATATGCAGATAAACAAAACAAAAACAAAAAACATCTCAGCAAACCAGGAACAGAAAGGATCATTTTCATCCTCCGTCTGGTAAAGGGCAACTACAAAAAAGAAATCTATAGCTAACACCATACTTAATGGCGAAAGACGGTTGTCTCCAATGATTGGGGTGATGGGATTCACAGGTGTAAACATGTCAAAACAAACTGAATATTTGTAACATGTACAGACCGTATCAATTATACTTCAATAAAGCATCCAAAAACAAACCATATAATAAATGGGATCATGGCCTTATTACAGCCATAAACAGTTTATAACGTTGCAAGTACTCTAACCCAGGTATGTACAGCTCAAGCACAACACAGCAGGCAACACATTCATGGCTGCCTGGGAGATGTCAGGGTGGGTGAGAAAAAGAAAGATGGGGTGCTGGGGACAGACAGGAGTGAGACAGACGTTAGGACTGTCTAACTTGCATTACAACCTCTAAAGTGGCAAAACCACTGCATTAAGTTACTGGTAAGTCTGACGCTTGCTTTGCAAACTACTTCTAGGGCTGATTGGCACAACCACTTCGCTTGGCTAAATTAAAAGTCCAGTATGAATAGTTTTCAAAGAGGAACCACCCTCACCTACTTGCAACAACTATTTTGCAAACCACATGCAGGTATTACGTCCACTTACTTGGCAGAAGTTTAATAATCTGTTTTAATTCCTCTTCAAACCCAACATCCAAGATACGATCAGCCTCATCAATAACCAGACACTGCAGATTTTTATACATAAACCCCGGGGTATTCTAAAAAGACCAAGGAAAAGAAAAACGTGTTAGCTGACAGGTTCAGGTTTCACACGAGACAAGGAGACAGGCACCCCCCGCCCAAGTGTTGCCTTACCTGCATGTGGTCCAGGAGGCGGCCTGGGGTGGCCACAATGATGTTGATCCCATTACCGAGTTTCTGTGCTTCAGCAGATCTGTTGCTGCCGCCCATTATCAACCCGTATGTGTGGACATGGTGCGTCATCAGCTCCTTAAGAACACCGAAAGTCTGCATGGCCAGTTCCCTAGTAGGTGAGAGGATAAGAACTCCAGTTCCTAAAAGGCAAAAAATGACAGGAAAAGTCCAGCTGTAGTTATCACCATGAGTCCATAACTGCAACGATAAACTTCTAGTGAGTTACCAGCAAAACCCACCGGATCAGAAACTCACCGTTCCTAGGCATGAACTTTAACTTGACAATGAGTTCAACTGCAGGGATGAGAAATGCCAGCGTTTTGCCACTGCCTGTTTTTGCGGCTGCTAGAAGATCCCTAAATATCAGCAATGGAAAGGAAAGAGAGACATTTAGTCAACTTACTCAACAAGCATTTACTGAATACCTACTACATATTAGCACATTGCAGACATCAAGGCTAGACTGTGAATAAGAAAAACAAAGTCCCTAGCTTCTTTACCACTAAAATCAATCACTGAGGTTACACATCTAACTCAGAAATAAGAATTGTGCTATAAAACAGAAATGAACACTTTTCTTCAAACATCAGTTAACTTAAAGCATTTTAATGAAGCACTGATGTATCAACTCAAAGCACAGGGCAAACATCAACAGAGCATGTTGGCATTTTCTTTCTAAATGACTAGCACTAAAAATAGGTACCAATGCCCAAACATCAATGTTAATCATACCTGCCTTCCAGAAGTGGTCTGATACTTTTATGCTGAATTTCAGTCATGTTTGTAAAACCCATTTCTTTTATTGCCCTCAAAGTGTTCTCATTGACAAGGTTACTAAGAGAAGCAAATGAAGTATCCTCAAAAGCTCCTAAATAAAAGAGTTTATCATTAGCAAATTTATCTTTTTTAATAGTTAATACTGCTATAGCTATGTAAATTAAGTTTTGCTGTGTGAAAACATTAATGGGTGGGAGTCAAGCTGAGAAGAGCTTCTTCCAGTAAGAAAGACTAGACCCCCACCATTTCTACGTAATACTAAGACAAAGACACTGACTTCTGAAATTTCTCCACTGCTGACGGCTTTGTAAAGGCTAGAAACAGTAAAGGATGGAGAGGAGATATAATCAAGGGACTTGTGTCTAATGAAAATGTCAAGCATGGGGGGTGGTGCAGAGAGAAATGAATTGCTTAAGAAATCTGAAATAAAAAATGAAAGCATCCAGTACAGAGAAAGTGAGTGCGAAGTCAATCAAAAGAGCTGTTAATCTCACTCCCAAAAGACAACTGAGGAGGTCAGATACAGCCACGTACCCTTAGACTGGACCCACACGTTAAGTGTGCTGGTTCTTCAGCAGGGGAAGATACCAAAATCACCTGGGGAGGCCCCACCCCACACCTGCCCTGCTTGTCAGTCAGCTATTGTTCACGTTGGCACTACTGACATTTTGGGCTGATCATTCTTTGTTGTGAGAGGCCGTCCCATGCATTACTGGATGTTCTGCAGCCTCCCTGACCTCCACCCACTAAATGACAGTAGCCTGCCCCCAGTTCTGACAACCAAACATGTTGGTAGTCAACCTTCAGTTTGCCTGGGACTGAGAAGGTTTATGAGATGCAGGACTTCAGATGCTAAAACTGGTCGGTAAACCGGGATGACCTGGTCACTGCCCCCAAGGAAGCAAAACTGCCCTGGTTGAGAACCAATGCCATAACCTTTGCAATTTTGATTAAGCAAGCCTGGGGTTAGGCCTCAATATTTTAACAAATAAAAAACCCACACCGAACAACTCAAGGAACTAGACATTTCTGGTTTGGAGCAAGTGATTTTGGCCAAACTCTTGACTTATAGAGAGGCCAAAGGAAGTCACCCTGGCCAAAGTCCCTCAGTAATGTGAATTTCATCCTTGCTTACTAATAACTGGGGCAATGTTAACTTCTGGGCCAATAATCTTCCTACTAGAAAATGAAATGAGCTTTAGAAAACAAACCAAAGGAACAGAGGACCCCAAAAGCTGTCTGTGTCCTTATCAAAATATTTAGTGTTAGGAATGCAGAAAAGGAAAAAACCAGAAACAATAAGAACTAAGGCACACAAAGTGAATAAAGCAGCAACTAGATATAAAAATATTTCTCATCAATACTTTTTCTAGGTAAATTAAAAGTCACAACTGAAACTTCAAATCTTATAATCCAGAAGGCATGCCATGTTTAAGGTCTCTCTGGAAAACTTTCTAAAGTTACCTGTCAGTCCCAGGGGTAGGCTGGGCACTTCACTGTCCTCTTCCTGACCATCTGGCTTCTCCACACTGTTTTCTGTCTCTTCAGGAGCTTGGGCCCCTTCTTCAGAGTCCCCTTTGTCTTCAGTTTTTGCTTTTTTGGTATCTTTGGTTTTAAAGGAAAACACCCCCCCCACCCAATTTTTTTTGTTAAAATAAAATACCAAACGGGATCACAAAATAAAAAGATGTGTAATGCAAAGAGGCATGTTCTCAAAAGCTTAACACATTTCCAGTTTTAATATGCTAAGAATGTCTCTTTTTCATGACTAAAGATTTAATTATATGTAAAAACCCAAGGGGACATGCAGATTTGCCAAAAAAACTTTATTTTTTAGGCCTATTATAGTATCTTGAGTGACCAAGACATTTTTGAAAGTTGAAGAGTTTAAGTATACTAATTACATCCAATTCTGTATATTCCACTGAAGGAAAAAAGGGCTGTGATTAATGGTTTTTTGAACTCTTAAAAAGCACTAATTTGTCCTACTATGCCATTAAACATAAATCTTCCATAAAAGCTTTTTTCTTTCTATAAAGGCCAGACACTAAATAGTGAAGGTTTTGCAGGCCAAAGGGTTTGTCACAATAAAGACCAAGTAAACAAATGTGCACTGCAGTGTTCCAATGAAGTTTTATTTCCAAAAGTAGGCAGAGGGCTGAATAGTTTAACACCTGTTGCAGTCTCCTTTGAAATCTCTGCTTGCTCACATCTCAAATAAAATGCCTATCCTTCAGGTAAGCTTATCCAAATCCAACCATCTTCCAAAAGAAACTGGCCTCCCCCCATCCTGGCCATTCTACTCACTTGGGAATTAACGTTCCATTTATATAGAAGTTACCTATTTTTTTTTTTTTTTAAAGATTTTATTTATTTATTTATTTGAGAGAGAGAGAGAGAGAGAGAGAGAAACAGCATGAGAGGGGATAGGGTCAGAGGGAGAAGCAGGCTCCCCGCCGAGCCGGGAGCCCGATGTGGGACTCGATCCCAGGACCCTGGGATCATGACCCGAGCCGAAGGCAGTCGCTTAACCAACTGAGCCACCCAGGCGCCCTAGAAGTTACCTGCTATTTTTATACAATTTGCATATCCAAATTATTACTAAGTCTCCTTTCAAGAGGAGAAATTTACAGCAGTAAAAAAAATTGGGACAAAAAAGGGTAAATTAAAAGAATCATTAATGCAAAGTCCACTGAAATAAAGACTTTAGAAGATAGGAATGTACTAGCCCTGATGTCTTTAGTGTAATGCCACAATTCTGTTTGAAAACAGGTAATAAACCTAAAATACTATGCCATAATATAGTCTGTTTAAAAGCCTAGCCAACCATCAAAAAGAACAAATTTCTAGAATTCAAAGGCTTTTACTGAAGAGTGAGGTGTTCTTCAGTTGTTAGGGAATGTAAAAGCACGACACATTTCTCAGTATCTTAATCAGAAAAAAAAAAAAAGTCACACCCCAGCCCCTACCCTGCTTCTTTTTGCTACTAGGTTATTTTTTGGTACACTAATGAGTATAGGGATTCTTGCATGTTGTATGAATACAGTAATAAAAGAAAGAAGGTGAAACTGTGAAAATTGTTTGAATGCCTGAAGTTCAAAGAAACTGAAGTACTTACCAGGCCCAGCAGCATCCACCATTTTTCTCTTTTTCTTCTTCTTTTTTTTGGATTCTGAATTGGGAGGCTGTGTTGCTGCTTCTCCATTGATTACTATGGTAGATTTCTTCTTTTTTTTTTTAACTTGTACAGTTTCCACGGTTTCTTTAGCTATCTCTCCATTCTGGGCTTCTAACGAGCCCACATTCACAGACTGTTTTAGGGATTTTTTAACCTTCCCACCTCCCACGGTTTCTTCAGACACATGTCCATTTTGGGTTTCCGATAAGCTCACATCCGAGGCCTCTGTTTAAAAACAGAACGCACGTTGTGACAAAGAAGGGTAGGTTTGCTTAAGAACGCTGGGATCCCAGGCGAGAAACCTCAGGGTGTCCATGACTGAGATGACTTTTAATTCCCTTTCATGTACTTAAATTATTAAAACCACTTAATTATGGCGTTCTACTACAGGACAAGTCAATTTCCTTTAATGAAAAATGCTGGAAAAGGGAAAGCTACATTGATTTCTTAACTTCAAAAAACCGTGTATCTGTCCATACGGAGTTAAGAATCTGGGACAGCAAAACTTCAGTGAAGTTAAACATTTAAACAGATGGGGCCAGACAACAGTAGCTACAAATACACGTTAGTATCAGGTAGTGGGTAAATACATGGCTAACCAATATATCAGAAAAGACTTCCATCTATTCACACAACTACTGCTTTTCCTATAATTTCAGAACACTCAACCTAACTTTTCTAAGCAGGAGTGAACTGAAAATTCACTTATTGGTCCCAGTATTTATCATATATATATGTAAATGCCTAGGGATGTCTTTAAAAGTTTCCCTGTTTACGTATAATAAAAAGTAACAACACTTTGAAAAATTTTTATTTTATTATTATTTTTTAATTTTAATTGTTACCTTTAAGTACCAAGAAGTAGTTAGCAGTGCTGTATTATTCATCGGAACTGGTAATACAAGGGAGCTTCAAAACCATTTCTAAAACCCACAAACCTGTCCTCTTCTTCAGGATTCCTTGCAAGCCACTCATCTGCTGGAATCCAACTAGGGTAAGGAATCATGCCTCCAACATTGCCCTCGGGGATTGATATGTTATATAGGATCCAAAAAAGGATAAGGTAACTTCAAGATCTCTGGTTCTCTGTTAGGAACGAACGTAGGACTGCAAACGAGGTGGGTAAGAATGACGGGCATTCAGCTAACAGCCTTTTCGGTTATGTATTTATTAAGGATGCAAACACCTGGAAGCGCTTGAGGAATTCATGATGTTAGGAGCAATGGGAAGATAGGGCACGCACTGGACACATGCAGAAGGCACTTCTAGAGCTGAAAATAGGATATGCTCCAGGAGTCGAGAGAGAGTAGACGTGGACAGGGGAAGGCAATTGTATCAAGAAAAACTCTGTGACAAGAGAGACAATGAGCTTGTTTTGAAGCAATGTAGCCATTAAACAGATGTGAAAGGAAGGCGCGTGTAGATGACAAGTTCCACGTGTCTGACTGGAAATGGGCCAGGGGGGTGGGGTGGGGGATGAGGTGGGAGGGACTCAGAATAAGGGAGACACAGAAAAGGTGGTTTAGCTGGAAGCCCGGCTGGAGGCCTGGGAAGAAAACTCAGGCGGCCTGCTTCTGTCCTGATTCTGTACGGAGAAACTGAGGCTCAGAAAAATCAGGGGCAGATCTGGGGCACGCGGAGAGCGGCACCCGAGCGGGACCGACTGGAAACCGCGCCAGGCTGCCTTTCACTCTCAACAAGCACACGTGCCGCGGGGGAAGCGGCCACGCCACCTCGGGGCTGCAGTGACTCCCGAGCAGAGCAGCGCCGCGACCCAGGGGCGGGCTCCCGCAGCTACCGAGGCCCCCAGTCCCCAAGCTCCGCGCATCTCACCCTGGAGCTTTAAGTTTCGCTGGCGCAATTTGAGGTTCCGTTTCTCGATCTTCTTGCGCAGGAGTTTCATAGGTAGATGAGACATGTTGCCGGAGAAGCGCCTCCACTGCAGCGCCACAACTCGGCTACCGGGTTGACGTTACTCCTTCCCGGGCCACACGTGCGTAACTCGGCCAACCGGAAATACGTCACAGGGACCGCTGGAGGACTGCCGTCGGAAAAATGCGTCCCGGGTGGAAATGCTTCCGGCGACCGGACTCTGTGCAGCGCCCTCTAGAGGAGTGGAAGTCCGACCCAGATTCACCTGTGTCAGAGCTGGCGGCGTGTGTTAGGGGCCCTTGCGGGTCCTGGGGGTGTGAGCTTCCCGAGGAGGCTGAAGAAACAAGGATGAGCCAGGGGGCTTTAGGGAGTCACCAGTTTTATATGCTTGCCCTCTTTGTATCCTGGACTATTTGGGAAATTGAATAAAATCTAAATTTCATCTATAGGTTGTGAAAGAAGATTCCGAAGTTAAGCATTGTGAAGAGAGTCATTCAAAATAGGGTTGGGAGGCTATTGAGAAGCGGGGTCTCTGCACGTCTCCTGTTTCAATTCTTGGAACACCATGAACTCTTGACTTTTGTCAGTTGGGACCACCTCCTGGAATACATTCTTCTACTTCAGACTGAAATAGAGCTCATGTAACCTCTGCTAGCTAAATTGACAATTGTATATTAAACAGTCAGTTGAACTCTGCAGGGGTAATGGTAATTCTTTTGAAACAAGCTCTGTAACCTTGTGGCTTTTGCCTTTATAAACCTGAATTTCTAAGACCAGGTCTAGCAAACAAATCAGTATCATAGATCAGATCTCAGAAAACATCTGAGAGTTTGGGGAGGTGGAAATTAATCATGTATGTGCCTCTGAAGTTCTTTTTGTCCCTCACTGCCACAGCCTATCTTAGTATCTGTTCAGTATATGTTTAACTATTTGAGATTTCTTGCTTGGGCTCCCCATCCCAGATGTCTCTTTTTCCAGAATATATTCATTCATCAATTACCCACTCATTTAGCAATTATTTTTTGAGCATATTTATACTAGGAGTATGTGATAGGTGGGTGCTCTTTCCTGGGAATGGAATGTTGGGTAAGATGCACTCAGTTCACCTTCATGGAACTTACAGAGTTGACATATGAAGAGGATAGAAAGTTAAATGGCTGTGGTGAACTACTTAGTGACAAGGGAAGCAAATGACAGCTCAGCACCCTCATGTGGGGATGGGGATGGAGTCGTTCATTCCATACCGTCTGTGCATATGCACTGTGCTAGCAACAGGCAGAGCAGAGAATGAAAATGATGCCTTTATTTAACTATTTAAGTTTAATATGGATCATACCTCACCCATCTCGTTCTTTCCATTTTGTTTTGTCACCTGTGAGCCCCCTTGGCCCCCTGACCTCAGGACTGACTCCCTGAACTCAGGGCTGACCTCCTGAACCCAAGATACTCCTAGAAGCTTATGCTTAACTTCTTAGAAACTAACGAACTGCTGAAGCAGAAAAGAAACATTTGAGCATGAGGCCAGCACAGATGAATCAGAAAGTGCCTGACAGTGACCAACAGTTAACCTCAGCCTCAATATAATGTTAAAATTCCCTTCCAAACATCATCCCAAGCCCTAATAAAAGGAGCCTGCTTTCCCTTGTTCAGGGCATCATGCTTTGGCATCTGACTCTTGATTTTGGCTCAGGTCATGATCTTGGGGTTGTGGAATTGAGCCCCAACTCAGGCTTTGCTATGGGTGTGGAGCCTGCTTGGGATTCTCTCTCTCCCTCTGCCCCTAAGCCCCCAACCCCCTGTTCTCCCTCTCTAAAACAAAACAAAACAAAAAAGCTGCACTTCACTTGGAAAAGAAAAGTCTATTTCACAAACTCCTTAGAATTTGAAAAAGAAGTAATTGACTCACTCACTCTCTCCAACCACTGCATTAAGACTCCTGAAGTGGTTTTCTGGGAACTTTCAAATGCTGGTTGCCACAGGCTAACCGCTCTGTAGTGTACAGGAACTTAAAAAGTGTTGTATTACTGTAAATAAGTGGGGTGTCCCTTCAGGTGGCTTGACTTTGGTTCTCTGGATTGTACTAAGCAGATGGCAGGTGCTTCTTCTTCAATGAAGTGGATGGATGTGAAAAGGAGAGATGATTTCAGGGAGCATTGCTACAATTCTCCAAGGCATTATTGGTGCAGTGCTTCTAGAAGGTGGAGAGGGTACAGAAGTACATTCATTACAGAAGACTTTCTCACAAAAACTACATTCATTTATGACTTAAAAAAAAATCTACTCTGTGCCAGGTGCCATCTTGGGCCCCCAGGGGTCAGGCACTGAACAAGACAGATAAGGTTTTTGTTTCTAGGGAGTTTACTGCATACAGAGGGAGACAGATATTAATCAGGAACGAGTGAGTCAACAAGGTAACTTACATGGAGCTAAAATCTGGGAAGACATTAAAACAAGATGATGTATGGAGTATAATAGAGATGCATAGGGGGCAAAGCAGCATGCTACTCAGTGTTAGAGGTATTTTTGTGGAAACCGCCCAGCAAAGACCTGGGGTCAGAGAAAAGACTGGTAAAGACAGCCTTACATGTCATTAAGTAACAATACAGGACCACAGCAGCTGCTGAGCAGGGGGGGAGTCCAGGGCCCAAAAGCTTGGCCAGTGAAGCTTGAATGGGGGAGGTGGAGAACTTCAAAAAGACAACTTTCTTTGACCCCCCACCCCAAGTGCCGCAGTCTGACTGCTAGTGACTGAATCACAGACTGACCCTTGCTTCTCCATATATGGTAGAAATAAGACTTCAGAATTGGGATTTATTTTTTTTATTTTTTTTAAGATTTTATTTATTTATTCATAAGAGAGAGAGAGAGAGAGGCAGACTCTCCGCTGAGCAGGGAGCCCGATGCGGGACTCGATCCCAGGACCCTGGGATCATGACCTGAGCCGAAGGCAGACGCTTAACCATGTGAGCCACCCAGGCACCCGGGATTTATTTTTAATACACTTTTATTTGACATGATCTTAGATTTACAAGAACATTGCAAAAGTACTATCCTCCACCCAGTTTGTCCTAATGTTAACAACTCAGCCATGAGACAGTGGTCAAAATTAAGACATCGAGTTTGATAAATTACTATTAACTACAAACTTGTTACTATTAACTACAAACTTGTTACTATTAACTAAACTTTATTCAGATAATACCCATTTCTTCACTAATGTCCTTTTTGTGTCCCAGGATCCTAATCAAGATACTATATTGCACACACAGAATTTTCTGAAATGTAATTTTGACTGTTTCCTAAACACTTTGTGTGAGGGTGTAAATGAGGGGAGTGGCTATCAGCCAGAAGCTGGTAGGTCCACACTGTAGTTCTCAACATGTCATTTTTACTGGTTCATTATTTTATTTTATTTTTTTTTCCGAGATTTTATTTATTTATTTGTCAGAGAGAGAGAGCACAAGCAGGGAGAGCAGCAGACAGAGGGAGAGGGAGAAGCAGGCTCCCTGTTGAGCTTGGAGCCTGATGTGGGACTCGATCCCAAGACCGTGGGATCATGACCTGAGGCAAAGGCAGACACTTAACTGACTGAGCCACCCAGGCATCCCTGGTTCATTATTTTGTACATGGACAGCTCAAGATCTCCCATGCTGACTCACCCCATTTCCCAGAGTAGTGTTGGGATTCACAAAACAGTCCCTTCATAGTCGTATTAACGTCCACCAGGTCAACTTACTTCCATAAACATTTTTGAAAAGGGACTACCCTTGGAGAATGAATTTAGGAAAGCAGCTGCCACCTCCCCAACCTTCTACCCACCTATTATACTACAGTGAAAACTGTAAAATGTCTGACTCTTCACCAACTGATTGTATGCAATTTATCAAACTATCTGCCCATATTCCATCTTTTGTCTGGGTCTTAAATTCTCAGCTAATTTTGCCTTCTTGAAAACAGGACTGTTATTTCCATTCACCTGGAATGAATTCATCTGGGACTGCCCAGATGGAGAATTTTCCACTCATTCACTCATTCTTTCAAGCTAGTATCCATTAATCAAGGAGGATGGGCCAGGTAATTGGCTAGGGGCTGGCAATATAAAGTTAAATTAGCCAAAGCTCCCACCCTTAAAATACTCACACTTGTGGCGGAAGTCAAAGACTTCCAAGTTAGACTTCCAATGCCCAGCACCATACCTGGAGTTAAGTAGGTCCCCAATAAATGTTTGACGCCTGTTTGGAGAAGACCCGTGACATTGAGAGAATAGCATTGAGATGATGAATCAGGTGACCATTGCAATGGTTCAGTAGGGATGTTGTGAAGGACCTGGGGCCAGAACAGAGTGCATTGAGATATATTTTCTGGGAGAGAATTGACATAACTGAGTGGCCAGATTGGATGTGGGTATTAAGAGAGGAAGGAATAAGGGATGCTTCTGAAATTTCCAGCTTGGGATATGTATAGAATACAGGAAGAGGAAAACCAGTTTGGAGGATGGGGGTGGGGAGGAGCGAGGGGAAAGAGAAAATTGAGTTAGTATGGAACACTTAGTTTGAGAAAAATTACGTAAAATAGATGATCCACAAGTACCACTTGTGAATGAGTGAAGAAGGTGGGAATGGATCACTACTTGGGTAACTGTGGGCAGATGGAAAGATGGACTACAGGGGGATAAGGTATAACATTCTGAGTGTGATGCCAGTTGCCCAGCAGCTTCGGCAGTTGGAGTAGGTAAGGAAGGACCAAGACTAGGTGGCATAGGAAATGGGTCCTGAGCATGCACAGAATTTGGCTGGGGGAGGGTATAACAGCTGTGAGGTACGGTTGAACCTACTGTCAGCAAGGGCAGAGATTCATTTGAAGTTCTGGAGGGGTTTGGGTAAGTAGTAGTGAAAATAAGGAAATGTGGGAGCAGATCACACATAAGGCCCTTAAAAAAGAGGTAGCAGTTAGGGGATAATTTGATAATTTATGACAATATAGCCTCTTGAGAAGGGACAGGGGTGGGGGGGGTGATCAAAATTATGCTTCTGGAGAACTTATTTGTCAGCAGTGTTCAGACAGATGTGGATAAACTAAACAGCTGGTGGCTGTTTTTTCCCCAGTACTCTGGGAACAAAGTGATGGGACTTCACCGTGCTTGTTTCCTGCCCCACGTGGTCTCTGTGGTTTGGCGCACCCTCCCCTCCTTCCCTGCCTTCACTCAGTCTTGCCCAGCTGTCATCCCCCTTCTCATCATCCCTCAAGACTCAACTTCAGTGCAGTCCCCTCTGGGGAGCTCTTCCAAACCCCCAGGCCAGGCCTGCTCACTCCCTCCTCGGGGCTGCCTGTGTGTTGTGGGCAACTTCTACTGATGCTCCTTTTGTACCAAATGGCAATGTGGTCTCTTAAATAGCTTTTTTTTTTTTCATACACTGTGAGCTACTTAAGGACAGAGATATCCCTGGTTTCCAGAATTCTGCCTTGTACATATTAGGTACTCAGTACATTGATTTCAATCATGCTGAATACATTAGTGACAAAAAGAATGGAAAAAAATGGATCAAGGTTATATTTGGAGGATAAAACTGGTAAGATTTACTGCTTAAAAAAAAAAGATGAGCTGTCACTATAGAATTGTTGTATTTGTTGAGGGTACAGTGGGGGTGGTGGGGTGTTTGGGAATGACAGATTTGGTCTGGAAGAGGATCATATATATGAACATATAACAATACATAATATGTAAATATATTTAAAATAACATACAATATGTAATAAGACATCATATGTGAATTATATATATATATATATATATATATATATATATATATATATATATATATATATACCTCCCATGCCCACACACACATTTACTTTGGAAACCATAGAATGCTAAATGTTTTGATTCCAAGAGAAAAATTAAATTTAGTGGTTAAGGTTTCAGGTTTGGAACAAGACAGATATAAGCTTGAATCTCAGCCCTTCCATTTACTAGCTATGTTACTTGGGGCAAATATTTACCCTTTTAGAGCCTCAATTTCTTTATCTGTAGCAGACATGTAGAAATGACAATTATCCCATGGAGTTGTGTGAGGGTTCCATGAGGTTTTATATGCTAAGCACATTTAGCTTGATGCTTAGCTGTTAAAAAAAAATATTTTTATATATATATATATTAGATTTTATTTATTTATTTGAGAGTGAATGAGAGAGAGAGCACATGCAGGTGGAGGGGCAGAGGGAGAGAGAGAAGCAGACTGCCCGCTGAGCAGGGAGTCAGGGTAAAATATTTTTAAGACAAAAAGAAACAAGAAGGTACATTTTCTTTAGATAATTTAATACAGTGATCTCTTTGTCCTTTAAGAGTTATTTTTTAATCACAATCCATGAAAAATATGAACTCGGACATACTAAGAGAAATACTGAAGAGGGCTCAGTGGCAAGTCTGACCCAGGATTTAGGCACAAATACAAAGAGAAATAACTTTTTTCTTTGAAATTATGACTTTTATTGCTGATGTCATCTGTCCCCTGGCATTAATTGCCCCTCTCTGTCCAGTACAGGTGAGGTATTTTACATCAGGTATTTATTAATGGTATTAATAAATTATATGCTTTATATCAAGTATTCATTAATGATATGAGGACATTCATAATTAGCCATTAAGTTAGCTTCAAACTTGAATTATTCAGCCTAGGATTTTACAAACGCGTTTCACATTTTGGAGGGGGCAGTTTAAGATACATCTTGAGATTATTTCTATACTAATTGATTTTTTTTCCCCTCAGACACCTAATCAGTCCGTAACTGGCTTGATTGAGGGAACTCAGGATCTTTGGGGTACAAACATTGTGGAGTTTGACTTTTTAACTCTTACCTTGTCCTCTCAGATTTGTGTACCTGCTGTGTGGTGGTGTCCCTAAACAATATTTCAGTTTGATTTTATAACTTTTCTGTCATCTTTAGTTATTAAAAAGTCTAGCCTATTGAACATGTCAATCTCCCATTCAATTAAAATCTCCCCCCTCTGCCCTACAGCAGGCTGGGCGTTCCTCTCCAAAGATTTCAAGGGGAGGTGTGAGGCTTTTGTCTGCTCACTTTCAGCTTCCTCCCTCTTTCTTGTGCTTGTCCCTTGGGCACTGCAGTGAGGAGAAGGGAGAGGAAAAAATGTAGAGAGTCATTCATTTTCTTGATTTTCCATGGCAACTTGGCTTTCCTTTTTTTTGTTGGTTGGAAGTGATTTCTTCTTAGGCAGAGAACCACCTATTGATGGCGGGAGGTTACTTTTCCTATTTTTCTAGTCATCATTCTTCATCTAGCTCCTTATCTGAAGATCTGGGCAGGTGGGGGCCCCAGCAATTTCTGCAGAAAAGGAACTCAATCCTAAGAAGTTCCCACAGGCATTGGTGGTCCTCCTGTGATTCACCTGTACCTTCTCATTGACTCCTCGGTGGCAGCCATGGTGTATCTTCCTGTCATGCCCATGCCTTATTGTCCCATGCTGCAACATCTCTAGCAGGCCTGCAGCATCAATAACATTTACCTTTTGTGGGCCCTTTAGCACCTGCAATGGTTCATCTGCCTCCACGTTTCTTAGATAAAACATTGCAGTGGAGCAAAAGGTACTAGAAAAGTCAATGGTTAGCTATTTTCCTTTGCCTCCTTAGATCTTCTCTGTTCACCCTAATATTACCAAGTGTTATACTTAGTGCTTCATCATCATGAGGCTAGTTTTGCAAATATCTTTCTATGAATTCAGAATCATAAAACTTCCTGGAGCAAGAGTGTAGGTGTAGACAAAGGAAGGTCTGAACTGTGAACATGGTAGGTTAGCTCGGGGCATATCTAGGTAGCTGTATTGGTGATGTTTTTCCCCTTTATCTTGAGGAATTCACTTCTATGACTATGAAACAAGAATGGCTCTTTATTCTCCTCTGCCTTTTTATTTGGGTTGCCTTATGTCTGTGTAAGAGGGATAATCAACTGGCATCCCCAATGCCTGCAAGTCTTGGAGTCAGACTATAGAAACTTGGGCGGGGCACATAAATTTTTAGGCTTTGTTTCCTTATCTATAAAGTGAGGAAGATGTTAGTAACTACCACATTGTGTTGTTGAGAGAGTAAAATGAATAAATACATGTCAAGTTCTTAGAATAGTCTTGTCACATAGAAAAAAAACCTCAATGCATACTGGCTAATGTCAATAAAGTGTTCCTCTCGTTTTGTGTCTGTAAAGAAAGCCTTGTGCAAAGTGAAAGTAGCCAGAGAGATCATCAGAAATGTGCTTATTGGGCCCTGGGTTCTCAGTGCCAAAAGAACATATCTTATTATATTTATCTTCCAGCATGAAGAATGGTGCCTGGCACATAGTCAGTACTCAGTAGGAAATGACTGAATGAATGAACCTATTCTCAGTCCTTCTTTAATTCCTCTCACATCCTCTTTGGTACATACTTTTGAGTCACTTGGTATAGCTCAGATCCCTTGGCTTGAAATTGTCCAGAGGGTGGGGGAAGAGGGAGCCCTCTTAGAGGTGCAGAATTTAAGACATAAAGTATCAAGGACCTGTTTTACTAGAGCACTTCTCCCCAGACCGGGCCATTTACTTTGAAACCTTCAAAGAGTCTTGTTGAGAACCTCCTTCCATGTTTTTCTACTTGAAGTAATATTGGCACTGCAGATCTTTCTCTTTGCTGTCAAGGCTAGCAAGTAGGGTCAACTGAATAATGAGTAGATTAATCAAAGCTTCAGATGCTGCCTCTAGCTCATAACTTACAGAGTGACAGGTTCATAATCCTTAAAATCATAATTTTTCCTAGGGTGCAGGGATCTTCTATAATAAGCTATTCTTTTGTTTTGTTTTGTTTTTAAAACACATGGAATTTCTCAATGAAAGGAATACAATCTCTTTTCCTTCAAGAGAATGCACATTAATTCTACCAATTCAGCTAAAAAATATTTAAAGAAGTTCTGATGAGAGATGGATTCACACACATACACACACCCAAAGAAAAATATGGGGTAAACCTATAGACTCAGCTCACTGTTTTCAGTTCAGAAAGTAACTTAACGGCCGAGAATTCATACAGAAGTGCAATTTGCTATTAAATCATTATAATTGTGGGTTTAAAGTTTGTAGTTTACTGTCTGGACCTAAACCAATGTCTGAGCAAATATAGCATAATTGTTCAAGGTCTGCATTGTATTGGGAGGTCCTGAGAATTTGAACTTTTGTGACTGAAACAATATATTAAGTCATACTGTTTTTAACCAGACACAGAATGGGATAAATATAGCCTTTAAAGCTCATGTGGGTCACAGTCTGATTATGGACCTTCTCAGTAGTACTAAAAAGTTATGAAGATAATAATTATACAGATCTTCCTTGAGTTTTGGTGGAGTTAGATCCCAATAAACATATCTTGAGTTGAGGGGCGCCTGGGTGGCTCAGTCATTAAGTGTCTGCCTTCAGCTCAGGTCATGGTCCCAGAGTCCTGGGATCGAGCCCCGCATCGGGATCCCTGCTCCATGGGGAGTCTGCCTCTCCCTCTCCCACTCACCCTGCTTGTGTTCCCTCCCTCGCTGTCTGTCAAATAAATAAATAAAATCTTAAAAAAAAAAACATGTCTTGAGTTGAAAATATCTGGGTCGAATGTGAATTTACAACACCTCACTTACTGCCCATCATGTCTCAGCCTCATCTACCCTAATCATGCTCATAACACTGGCATTAGCCTACAGTTGGGCAATATCATCTAACACAAAGCCTATTTTATGATATAGTGTATCTCATGTAACTTGCCTACTGCATTGAAAGTGAGAAACAGGATGGCTGTCTGGGAACAGAGTGGTTGTCAGTGTATTGGTTGTTGGCTCTTGTGAGTGCCTGGCTGACGGGCAGCTGCCCCGCCCAGCATCACAAGAGAGCATGTCGGTAGCCTGGGAAAAGATCCAGATTCAAAATTTAAAGTATGGTTTCTGCTGAACGCATATCACTTTCACACGATCATAAAGTCAAAACACCGTTAAGTCAAACCACTGGGGACTATGTGTATATAATAAAAATAAAAAAAGTATTGTGACATTTATGATGAAAAATGCCTCCCACTTCAATTTTAATCCCAGTGGTGACTTCTTTTAACTTTCTAAGCTCTTTTTTTCTCATAGATATCATATTTCTAAGTAATTTATAGATTGCTATATCTTAATTTTAGGGTTTTAGGCTTTTTTGGCTTTCCATAAGGATAGGAGCCTTTTGGGGCACCTGGGTGGTTAGTCGGTTAAGTGTTAGACTCTTGATTAAAAAAAAAGGGATAGGAGCTTTTTTCTGTTGAAGAGGGTCTCTCCTCCATCCTTCCTGATACTGATAACTGTTCTTAATTATTAATTCATGTTTACCTCATTATATATAGGCAAATATTATCATGACAGAACATGTTTTTTTAATCCTCTCAGTTATTTTAATTGTCTTATTTTTTCACTTAATTTATTATCCACCTATGTTAAATTTTGAAAAGATGTTGTAATATCATGAACGTTTCCTGACCGTGGGATTGTCTTTATTTTCCCAGAGCCATCTTTTCTGGAAGTCTCTATTCTACTGCTTCAATCTTGTCTGCTTTTTGGACCTGTTACCTGGTGCCAAAATTTTCAATAAATTGGGGCAGATTTATACAGCTTGATAAATACCTCCTTCTAAATTGTAAGAATTTTCAATAAATTGGGGCAGATTTATACAGCTTGATAAATACCTCCTTCTAAATTGTAAGAAATATATTGGGAGGAAAGACTTACACATATATCACTTCTAATGAGAATGCTCTTAGGATTTGATACTAAAAAGTATTTATCTTTTTTCTCATGTGCGACTTATACTAGAACAAGCCCACACTTTGCTCCTCTTGAATTCAGCAGGGTTTTGGGCTACGAAATGGGTTTTATAACTTGGAACAATGGAGTCACCCTTTCTGGTCCTGATAATCACATGTAAAATAAAGCAACAGTGTTGTGATACATTTCCCGGGGTCTAATTACTCTGGCCACCCTTCTTACTTGTGAATAACCTGAAAGTAGTAAATTGACTAGAAGCTCTTTTGTGGCGTCTTCCAGATCAGTGTTTATGACAAAATTGTATTCTGATCTTTCACCATTATTTGAGGGCCTATTACCAACTGTAATTTGGCTGATTTGGCTCTTAGTTTGGTGCTACTGTAAATGTGAGTACAAGCTGAACTTGGTAGTTCTTTTTTTTTTTTTTTTTAAGATTTTATTTGTTTATTTTAGAGACCACGCATGAGAGAGCACGAGCAGGGGAGGGCAGAGGGAGAAGGAGAAGCTGACTCCCCGCTGAGCAGGGAACTGGACACCGGGTCATCCCAGGACCCTGGGTCATGACCTGAGCCCAAGGCAGATGCTTAACTGACTGAGCCACCCAGTGCCCCTCAACTTGGTAGTTCTTAAGGAAAATGGAAATGTATTTCATTTAACAGATGTTATGGACTGAATGTTTGTGTCCACCCACCCCCAAATTCATATGTTGAAACTCTCCCCCACAATGTGATGGTATTAGGAAGTAGGCTTTGGGAGATAGGAGGGATTAGATGAGGTCATGAGGGAGGAGCCCCCGTGAAAAGAACCGGTGCCCTTATAACTATCTGAACTTGCCTTTCTTCTTTTCTCCCCACCGTGTGAGGCTACAGTGGGGAGAGGGTGGTCACCATGCCGGCACCCTGATATTGGCCTTCCAGCCTGCAGAACTGTGAGAAATTTCTGGTATTTAGAAGCCACCCAGTCTCTGGTATTTCACTGTAGCGGCTGGAACTAAGACAACAGGAAAGATCCATGCGAGCTCTCTGATCAAGGTAACATTCCATATTATGTCCGGGCTTCCGTTCTGTTCCTTCTGTCACTGGTCACTGGTGCAGAGCCACGCATGGGGCTGCCTGCTTTTCTAGAACACAGCACCAGAGGACTCGTGTTCAGTCATTCACTCAGGGAAGTGACAGAGTGCCCACTGCGTGCTGGCAGCAGGCAAAGCCCTAGGAACGCAGTGACAGACAAAATGCCCATCCAGTCACTCTTCCCCTGGGGCCCTGAGTCTGCGAAGGTGTCAGACATTGAGTATCTACATGTGGATGTAGCGTTACAAAGGAAAAGGAGGGTCCTGCCAGGGCACATGGTGTGTGTCAGTGCTAAAGGTGGAGGCTGCTATTACCTGCCACCCAGGAGGAACTTTGGAAATTTGTGGGAGCATTTTTGTTTGCCCCCACAAATGACTGGAGGCCTTTAATGGGAGAGGAACAGAGTGTTAGACATACTACAGCTCACGGGACTGTCCTCTCCACCAAGTATTGTTTCCCTTCACACGTGACTTTCTTTTCTTCTTTCTTCTTCTTTTTTTTTTTTTTAAGATTTTATTTATTTATTTTAGAGAGAGAGGGAGACCAAGCGAGCACAGGCAGGGGGAGGAGCAGAGGGAGAGGGAGAAGCAGGCCCCCTGCTGAGCAGGGAGCCCGATGCGGGGCTCGATCCCAGGACCCTGAGATCATGACCTGAGCCAAAGGCAGTCACTTCATCGACCGAGCCACCCAGGTGCCCCTTCACACGTGACTTTCAAATGTCTTTCTGAATGCTTGTGTGTGTGATTATCTGAGTTTGGAACCGAACTCCATTTCCATAGAAATACAAAGTATTTTTGCATGATTTTAACATACATAGAATTTTCCAAGAATGCAACCTCAGTATAAGTGGAGGGAAGATTGTACTTTATTTTGTTTGCAACTTTCCTAAGAGTTGCTCACCATTTTGGAAAATCACGTCGCTGAGGGCAGAGCTGCAGATGGTATTTGAGTCACCAACACGGCAAATCTGTGTAGGTCTGCATTTGGAGCTCTTTCATTCTATATATGGAATCCTACGCAAACATGTGATCACTTTATTGGATCTTTTTATGTGGCCATGGCTAATCATTTACACGTTGAAATAGAGATTACTTTTTATTATAAATGACTTTCCTTTAATTTCTGCTTTACATTACAGTTTGGGTACTACACTGAGTGTTCTAAAAATTATATTTATAGAGAGGTTATATGATTTGTAAATTTAATTTTAAGACACTAAAGGAGACATGACAAAATATTTGTCGTAAAAAGTGTTGGGTCTCACGGAGTTGAGAAATACAAGTATGAGACAAGGAACTTTTCAAGACAAGTCACACCTCACCTGAAGGTTGAGTGATGAGTGGGGGTTAACTAGGCAAAGGGGGAGGGGAGGGGAGGGTTGTGGTGGCAGGCAGTATGGTAAATGTCCTTGGAGGATGGAGTCAGGACAGTTCAACAGTTGAAAGAAATTCATGTGGCTGGTACTCAGAGCGAGACAGAGAGTAGCATGAGGTGAGGATGGTAAGGTGGGTGGAAGCCGGTGCCTTCTAAGACTTGTAAACCAGGTTAAATTAGATTTTTCGTTTTAATTCTAAAGTCAACTTAATTTGAAAGCCGTTGAAGGGTGGAGAATGATACTATATTTTCACTAAAACAAAAAACAAAAGACTAAAAAACTGCCTGTGGTGTGGAGAAAAAAATCAGAGGGGGTGGGATGCAGAGAGAGATTGAATCAACTGTGGTTGGGATGGACAAACCGTACACACTGAAAATGCTAAGAGTCATGTAGACGAGATAACAGTTTGTAGAACCTGGTCTTGTCCCCTGGCTGCTTTAACTCATTTGATTCATGGTCATTTTTATCTGATGGTCAAGGTCCATAAATCACCACCAGGGGGCCCCTAAAGCATTTTTATCTGATTTCAAGGACGGAAGTGTCTTTCCGAGAGCTCAGCTGATAAAATAGCCCCAGTGCAAATTGGAGGGGTGCCTTGGTCCTTATTTAAATTTTGGCTTTCTCCCATGGACATTTTCACCCAGAACAGAGCAGCACCTGCAGAAATGGCTTTGATATAGTCTGAGTTTTATAAAATTTTTATCATTAATGTTGAATAATCTTTTATGCCTTGACGACTTTTTGATGAGCCAAGGTTTTGTGTAAATTTGATATGCATTGTGGTAAGACAAAAAAGGTTCATTTCTTCTTAAATTAAAGGCAAAAGAAGTTAGCTTTGTTTCTCTACCTTTTTACTGAGCTAGAATAACTAGGGATTTGCAAGGTCTGTGCTGAGCGTGTGGTGGGTTTTCTTAATACCCCATTCTTGGTACCAGATCTGTCCTGAATTTTCTTTTAGATCTTCTATTTCAAACCCTGAATTATTTTCAAATGAATAATTAATTGTGGCACCTACAAGGCAACTCTTAATTGCTCAAAGGGGGTATGATTTGTAGCCATAAAATACTTTTTTAATCTGGGCAATTCATTTAAATTTTTGAAGAAATATTTCTCATATTCAGATAGATACTAACAGATTATGCATCACTTTCAAGTTATTATTATTTTTATTTAAATTATCTCTTTTAGGGATTCACACTACTTAAAATGAAATATAGGTATAAAAGACTACTATTTTGAAGGCGAGGAAGATCATCGGTTTATTCTGCTTATATTTTAAATTGCCTTCTGTGGGTTTAACATTATTTATCTGAAGTATGATTATCCTCAAGTACTAGAATTTTAGAGTTTTACTGAAACCTGCATTGAATTTAAAATTGAAGTTGTACCAATGCAAGTATTTAATAATACAGGAATATAATCTTAAGATTGAATACATATAGAACTGATCCAGAAAGTTCTCTGACCCTGTATTCAATGATAAGCAGAGGAACACTTGGCGGGAAATTGGCAGGAGAGATTTAAGCATCGCAAGTCTGGTGAGTAGAGATGCCCTTTAAGATACTGCCCATATTTCAGATTTTATACATACATGAAATCACATACTACACTTCAGTGTGTAAAACTGTGGTTCCCCCAGATTTCTTTATAGACAGAATGTTTTTGTGATGTGAAATAAACTTGAAGTTTAATATGAAGGATGTTTAAGGGCGCTGGAGGAATTAAGTCTGAATTAAGTTATTCGACTGACTTTGTTTCTATAACTGGTCATTGGGTGCAACGGAGTCTGTGCATCTCTATGGTTTATCTGTGCTGTGTCTATGTGTATGCCTTAGGTTTTCTCTTATAAATGCATTTGATGCATTCTTTTTTTTTTTTTTTTTTAAAGATTTTATTTATTTATTTGAGAGAGAGAGACTGAGAGAGAGAGCACATGAGAGGGGGGAGGGTCGGGAGGGTCAGAGGGAGAAGCAGACTCCCTGCTGAGCAGGGAGCCCGATGCGGGACTCGATCCCGGGACTCCAGGATCATGACCTGAGCCGAAGGCAGTCGCTTAACCAACTGAGCCACCCAGGCGCCCGCATTTGATGCATTCTTTTACCCAATGTTCTCATAATGTCAGTGAATGCTATCAATTTGCTAAAATGGCTGCCACTAGGAGGACTCTGAAACGGGGTGCCCATATCATCTTAGAATGGATTTACCTGTTTATTTCTGGAGATAACCTCTTTCACTTGGTGAACTCCAAGACCGTTGGGTTAAATGATAAGCTCAGGTTTTGTGTTTACATATGTGTCCGGGGTGGAGAGTATTTTCTTCACCAGCACTTACGGATACCTATTTTATATTAGTTTAAGTTGAAAGACACAGGAGTCAATCCAAATATTTGCATTTGAAAGTTATTAGTAGATACGGTTTTTAGAGTGAGAGATACTAGAAATATTTCCTCAGTTGAGAAAATGGCATCATCATCAACAGTGCTAATTCATTCTTATCTTGATGGTAGAGAATTTCTTTACCTATCTAGAGGTCACTTAGATAGGTAATATACATTTGGCAATCTGGAAATGAGACAGAAAAACATGTTTGGCTGTCAAAATGATCACTCAAGGTGCAGAATGTAAAGCCCATGTCCTTTATTCAAAAAAGAGCCACTCATGTCCTGCTAGTTTCTGGACTCTTGATTTACCCACACTTCCGTGAAGCCTGGTGACTTTGATTTCTCAGTTTACAGAAACCACAGATGTTGGGGGTGGATGGGTGGGTGGAGGAGAGAGCAGATACTGGGGGCCACACTGATCAGCTGCAAGAAGTGATTGCTGATGTTGAGAAGGATACATAAAACACATTCAAATTAAAAAAAAAAAGACAGCAATTTTGGATCATAATTTGGGATTGAGTATGGAGTAATCTTCTATCTCTTAGCAGCCCTTGAGAGTGTTTCTATATGGCACTGGTATTTCCTAATGATGATCCCGTAGTTAAGGTTTTGTGTTGTCCTGGGGATACCGAGTGGGTGGGACTCTGCTGTATCCCTCTCTCTCATTTCAACTCTTCTTTTTATCTATGTTATATGTTAGAATTCTATAAAAGGACTTCTCAGCTAAAATGTATATTTGAAAACCAACATTTTTGAGTATGGTTTGGTTCCATAATAAGGCTGAATCATAAAGAAAAGTTTAAAATATTCTCAGCATTCTTTGTGTAAAAGACAAGGAAAGATACAAAATATTTCAGAAATAATTTCATTAAAATGGTGAAAATAAACGTTTTCACATGGGAGGCTCTAAGTAAATATATGCTGAATAGATGAATTACAAAATGCAAAGAGAGAAACTCAGTGCATCAGAAAACTTGCCTTCCCCACATCCCTGAATAAATAAGGCAATACTGAATGTGGCTCCTTTGTTGAATCTTGTTGTGTAGATACCTGGGTTCAATCTTGTCAGAACAACTCAAATAGAGAAGTGACAACATTTGGCAAGGCACTTGTCGAAAGTGCCTTCAAGTATCATCCTGCAATCTTTAAAAGATCTTTAAGAAATATATCATCAAAGTATTTGGAGCAAAAGTTGATGATCTATTCTTTCACAAATGTAGAAATTGAGACTAAAATCAGCTCTGGAGGCAAGTATTTTGTCTATATGATTAATTTTTTTTTAATTTTGTTAGTTAACATATAGTGCAGTATTGGTTTCTGGAGTAGAATTCAGTGATTCATCACTTACATACAACACCCAGTGCTTATCACAATTAAAGTGCACTCTTTAATACCCATCATCCATCGTCTATAATTAATATATTTAATTAAAGAGTACTTATTTTTTAAAGGGAATTGATTTAATTGCTATTTTCTGCATTGAAGATCTGCCAAAAATGAGGCAGAGCTAAACAGAATCTCATATATATATGAAATATATATAGTTAAAATTATAAAATATAGCATGTATGTATATAAATACAACATATATAATATATATTATATGTATATTATATGTAATATATAACATATATATTTAATATATGTATATTATATGTAATGTATATATAATATAGACATACAAAATGGAAATGTGCAGCTCAGTGATTTATTACAGGAGTTGGCAAACTTTTTGTGTAAGAGGCCAGATGGTAAATATATTAAGCTTTGTGGGCCATATGGTCTCTGTCACAACTACCTCTGTTACTGTAAAAGCAGGCACAGACAATATGCAAACTCATGTGTGGCTGTGTTTCAATAAAGCTTTATTCACAACAGCAAGTGGTAGAGTTGGGATCTGAGTGTCCCTGAGGCAGAGAGGAAACTGACCATGATGGCCACCCCCCACCTCCCTGCCCATCAGGCTCCTTGGGCCTGTCTCCAGCCAACCACAAGTGGGGGCAAAACCTGCCTACCACCTAGGATGGCCCACTCCAATCAAATGTGGCAGGGGGCGGGGGAACTGACACGGAAGGGAACAAGAGTTTTCTCTTGTTAGAGAAGTTCTTGCATAGATAATATCCTCGGTTTTTTTTCTTGACCAAAAAGCCTAAAAAATTTACTATCTAGCCATTTACAGGTAAACTTTTCCAATTCCTGTTCTACAGTCTCACCAATACTTGGATGTTGCCAGTCTTTTTAATCTATTCTGATGGGTCTGTAATTATATCACATTGTAATTTAAATGTGTATTTCTCTAATTTCTAAAGACACTGGGTACCTCATCATGTTGATTGGCCATTTGAATATCACCTAAGGAGTGTCTGTTCAGGCCTCTTGCCCATTTTTCTTTTGGGCTTTTTCTTATTGATACGCAGGAGTTCTTTATATATTCTGGATAGGAGCCTTTGTCAGTTATGTGTTACAAGTTTCTTTTTCTGTAGAGTGATTTGTTCTTTTCTTCAAATGGTATTATTTGGTGAACAGAAGTTCTACATTTTTATGTCCCCATCTTTTCCTTTATAGTTATGCTTTGTTCAGGAAGTCTTCCCTTCCCTTGATCATGCAAATAATCCCCTATGTTGGCTCTCAGACTTCAATGTGGGTGAGAATCCTTTGGAGGGCTTGTCAGGGCACAGATTACTGGCCTCCACTGCCACACTTTCTGACCCAGCAGGTCTGGGGGTGTGAGGGGGGGAAGGCTAGAGAATTTGCATTTCTAACAAGTTCCTAGTGATCCAGAAGTTTTGTTGCTTTGCCTTTTACATTTCTATGTATAATCCACCGGTAATTATGACATGAGGGTCAGTTTTCATTCCTTTCTTATGGAAATCCAAGTACCAGTTGTTGAAAAGACAGTCTTCTCTCCACTGCTCTGTAAACCAAGTGTCCAAACAGGCATGGATCTTTTTTTGGGCTCTCCAGTCTATCCCACTGCTCTCTGCCCACTTTGAGCCAGCACCACACTGTCTTCATTATTGTAGCACTGCTATAAGTCTTACTATATATTGAAGCAACCTCCTACCTTTCCTTTTCCTTCGATATCCATTTATGACCAGCTTCTCAATTCACAAAAACACACATACACCCCTTATCAGAGTTTTGATTAGAAGTGCATCAGATCCATAAATCAGTTTGGAAGAATTGATATATTAACAATATTGAATCTTCTAACCCAGTGCTTCTCAACAGTTTTTTCCCCTCTGATTCTGAAGATTCTAAAGAATCTTTTTAAGACTTTTTCCCCTAAGTACCCTCACTCCCCTGAAATTTTAATGCCACAGATGTACTGTATATCTGTGCCTTACACATAAAAACATATTTTTTTTTATCCCCTGAAGAACCACTTCTTACCCCTTTGGAAGGCGATTTCACCCCCACTGTGACTATGAATCCCAACCATAGCGTAGCCTTCCATTTATTCAGATATTCTTTGATTTCTCTTAATAATGTTGTGTTTTTTTTTCTGCACAGTAGTTATTTACATCTATTTGTGGGTTGATTCCTAGGTCATTAGTATTTTGGAATGTAGGGTTCATGTCTTTCTGGGTTGTCTGTGCAGCTCCCAAGCAGGCTCAGGGGAACAGGTGTGGTCACTGCTGTGCAGGGCACCTTGACCTCTTGACCTACACCTAAGGGCCTGCACTTGGCTGCCCCATCTCATCAAGTCCTGATTTGTAAGATCGTTTTTCAAGACATATGCTTGAGGGGCACCTGGGTGGCTCAGTCGGTTAAGCGACTGACTCTTGATTTCGACTCAGGTCATGATCTTAGAATCTTGAGATCAAGCCCTGAGTTGGTTCCACGCTGGGAAGGGAGTCTGCTTAAGATTCTCTCTTCCTCTCCCTCTGCTCCCCACCCCTCAAGCTCTTCCTCTCTTAAAAAAAAAAAAAAAGACATGTGCTTGAAAGTCCGAGTGTAATTCCAAACCCATTTGTCATTTGTGGCTACAAAAGAAAATAATTTATTTGGTTTTAAGTGCAGAATAGACATTTGGAAAGAAGGGCCACGTCTTGGAACACGTTCATAATTAAAGGCATAAACAACAGTAATTATTTTCTCCTGGTTTACGAGAACAGTGTGAAGATGCGTCAGTAGATGGCGCTGTTTCTCAAGAGATAGAGAAAGCCCTAACCAGGTGGAGTAGGTTTGAGGAAAACATTTTCCTGCTAAATTGGAATTAAGAATAATATGAATAACACTAGCAAAAGTTCTGTGTGGAGTCCCTTGCGATCTTCTTCTCTGGTGAGTTTAATTAAAGTGAATGAATAAGCTTAAGCTCTCCCCATCCCGCCCCCTGCCCCGCGCCTTACTTTTGATGGGCCCGGCTCTCACGTGTCTTTCCTCAGACCAGGCTAAAGGAGGTGACAGCATTCTGTCCAGTTGGTGCGGCCAGAATACAGTCACCCAGACGGAAGCCCCAGGTGCCTTCCTGTGTGTGGCCCTGTGCTCCGCACTGAGGGCAATGCTGGTTTTCATTGTGAGAACCATCCTGTGTGGGGGGCCTCTCCCACACACTTGCTATTTGATCTCAGCAGACTGTTTGATCTCTCTGACCTCAGTTTTGTTGCTGAAAACCGGAGAGATTATCAATATGACACAGAATGTTGTGAGATTAAATGAGACAATGCATGTATAGCGTTTAGCCTGGCACCAAGCGGTGACAGCGTGCCATTGTGATTAATCTTTGCTCTCTGGAGCTTTGAAAGTGGCATGGAAAGTAGACCTGGTGGGCTGTAAGTGGTAACTGTCACGTGGCCAGGGGACAAACGTCATCGAACCCGGCTACCTGCAATGTTCTCAGGTTTGAACTCGGCAGCCTGGCGTATGGCCCTTACATAGCACAACCCAGATCTCTTTGCTCCCCGGCTCCCCTGAGGAGCTTGCAAAAACATAGCAGTGCCCAGCCCTCGAGAATCTGATTTAATTGGCCTGGGGAGGGTCAGGTCCAAGGTGACTGTAGGGGGCAGTTGTGTTGAGACATCCTGTCTCCAGTATGCTGTCCTTACACGGTGTCACCTACAGAGGTGAATCTCAGGCTTCCTTCCTCCCTTCCCTTCCTTCTTCCTTTCCCTTCCCTTCCCTTTCCTTTCCTTTCCTTCCTTCCTTCCTTCCTCCCTCCCTCCCTCCCTCTCTTCCTTCCTTCCTTTCTTTCTTCCTTCCTTCCTTCCTTTCTTCTTCTTTTTTTCATCTATCAATCATCTATCTATCTAATCAATCATACATATGAAGGGAATTATTACAAGGGGTTGGCTTACATGATGATGGAGCCTGACAAGTCCCAAGATCTACGGTCAGCAAGCTGGAGACCCAGGAGAGCTTATGGTATAAGTTCTAGTTTGGTCCAAGTCCAAAGGCAGGAGAAAACTGAGGTCCCGGCTCAGGCTCAAATCAGTCAGGCAGAGAGCAAATTCTCCCTTACTCAACTTTCTTCTATTTAGACCTTCAATGGATTGGATGAGGCCGACCCACATTGGGGTGGGCGATCTGCCTTGCTCAGTCTACCAAGTCAAATGTTAATCTCCTCCAGAAACACTCTCATGGACACACCCAGGATTATGTTTGACCAGATACCTTGGCATCCTGCTGCCCAGTCAAGCTGACACATAAAATTAACCATCAGACCATAGAGGTCCCTATGTCTATCATCCTTGAACTTCTGGATCACAAAAATCAAACTGGCTAACGGAGGACCCGATTTGGCTTTCAGAGAGATCCTTGTGTTCTCCCACCCTCATGCCTATAATATGTACAGTGCTATTACATGCAGTAAGCAAGCAGATATTTCCTTCCCAGACTTTTTCTAGGTCATGGCCATGTATGAAGTCACTGAATTTGTGACCTCTTTTCTGTCTATTCTAATATATCATTACACGACTAGGTTAAACATGGTTTCTTTAAGCCGCTATTTATTTACGTCCCTTGGATTTTGAGAAAATCAAAACACACTTCCAGCTTCCAGCTAAAAGAACTCAGCAATTTGACTATGCAACTACTTGGTTTCTTCCCAGTTGTCTGTCTTTTTTTTTTTTTAAATATTTTTAAAAAATTTTTTTCTTCTTTTTTTAAAGATTTTATTTATTTATTTGACAGAGAGAGAGCACAAGCAGGGGGAGTGGCAGGCAGAGGGAGAAGCAGACTCCCCACAGAGGAGGGAGCCTGACGCGGGGCTTGATCCCGGGACCCTGGGACCATGACCTGGGCCAAAGGCAGATGCTTAACCAAATGAGCCACCCAAGCGCCCCTGGGTTGTCTGTTTTGAGAAGAAAACTCACTTCCTGAGGTACTTATCTGTGGAAAGAAGAGGGCTTCAGGCATTTGTACCACCGTGTGCCAGGGTGAAGCCCAGGGCAAAATTTTGCTGTTTGTTGTCCATCAGGGAAAAGGGTTTCCCCAACTCCCTGTCACCCCCATCCTGACTCTTCTTTTTTAAGGTCACCTGATGCTTCTTCCTTACTGGAATTTTGCCTGACATCCCCTGACAGTTAAATCCTTTAATCAACCAGGACACACACGACTGGGCTGCCCTGGGTGTAAATGGTTTTCTGGAAATAGGTTGGAGTTTGAAAATATAGGTTTGTCAGGACATGAATTTTATGATTTTAAAACAGAACTTAAAAGATTTTAAAACAAACTGCTCTTTCCGACGGGAATACAAGAAAAAGCAGGTTTAGAACTATAGAAGAGGAATCTAACACCCTGAGGTAAAGACTATGTAATTATGCCGGCGTTTTGCATTCTTTTCTGAAAATCTTTGTGACAAATTATTACAATTTCCCTGTTTTTATGTGGTACATTCAAATGTTTCCAATAGTGTTACGTTTTAGAAAGTGTAGGGCAAGAAACAGTCTCAAACATTTAACACTCGAATATGTAGTCTCTTCTGGACTCTTTCTGCCTGGCAGGTTGGAGGAGGTGGTGAGGGTCTCTGGGGAGGGAGATGAGGGGCAGGGCTGGCTGGGGAGAAAGTCAGAGAAGGTGAAGCATGGACAAGGGTGTCCCAGGGCTTTTCCCCTCAGGACGTCAGCAGCCACTTCTTGACAACACTCATCAATACTTAAACCATCCCCCCAAAATCCTCCACTCTCTGGGAGCAAGTTCAGAATCAATCCAGGCTATTTCCAATCAATCCAGCGGTATATCCATGTCTGCAACGGGAACTGGGGTAAACTCTGGCCATCCACGGTGCTGGATTTTTTTGAAGCCTCCCAGTCTAATTGAGAGGCAGATTGTTTTTCGCACTTCAAAGGAATCCAGCTCTTAAAATAAAAATGGAAACAGGAGGCAAGGACGGTCCCCTAGCATTCGGTGTTTTCAGGTTGGCTGAGCACAAATCAGGAATTCGGTTAGTGGCACCAAAGAAATGGATGAGAGGACAAAGGC
>NC_138371.1:91502515-91526845 GCF_054177405.1 Leptonychotes weddellii | reverse complement strand
TGTTTCCTGAGATTAAGAATTCCTCATATCAGTGAGATCATATGATACATGTCTTTCTCTGATTGACTTATTTCACTCAGCATAATACCCTCCAGTTCCATCCACGTCATTGCAAATGGCAAGCTTTCATTCCTTTTGACGGCTGCATAATATTCCATTGTATATATACATCGACCCTTCTTATTTTTCATTTTTAACCTTAAACTTTCTTCATTCTGGGCGAAAGCAAAGCTTAGCAATCTATACAGGTGACAATGGCATGATCCAGTCAACCAAGGTGGTGGTTCAAGGTTGTGTGGAATGGTTATGGGTGTCCCATGCATTCAGCTTTGCTCTGGTGTGATGTTCTGTGCCACCAACATTCCTTCAGTCAAGCCTTTGGAGTCTTTCACACCTTGCTCCTTGCTATGCTTGGGCTGGTCTTTGGCAAAAGTATTACATACACAACATTTGTATTTGTTGCTCATCCTTCCAGTGCTGGCTCAATAATCAGTAACCACACCCTTCCCTATCAGTTGTCCCTCTGTTCACCAGTTGTTAAACACAGCATTGCCTGTTGATCTTAGAACCACTGTGGGTTGAAGCACTTTTAGTTGCAACTTATGGAGAAAATCATCAGCACACCTTGTTTGTATTACCACGTCTCACTAAGGTTTTGGGAAGGAGGACCATGTTTCAGATGCCTGCCCAAATTTGGTAAGATTGGATTTTGTGTTAATGTGCCTGAACAAATTAATAAATTGATGCCCTCCTCTTGTCCATCCATGATTTAAAGCACTTAGAAGAATATGTTCAATTTTTCAAAACCCCATAAGGAGAAGCAGGTGAGAAATAAGAAGAGAAATCCCTGGTGGAGATATAAAAAGGGGCCAGGAAAGAAGCCAACACAAAAATACAGACCATAAAATCTGTTACTCTTGTAGCGGATGGGCCTCAAATTGCTCTGTAAGTATTCTAGAAACTAAATGAAAAGGAATATTTGATTGGTTATACTACTGAGTTCATGAGATTAAAAACAAACCCATCCGCAAGGAGTGCATCATTCATTTCGATACCATGGCAAGAATAACGTCCCTTCTGGGACTCTCCCTGATGACAACATAGTGTCATGCAAGAGTACCCTCAGCTTCCTTGGTGTAGATACCTGGGGCTCCATTGTGTTTCTCAATGTAGACTGATGGTGTCACACCATAGCCCAAGTCAGAGGAAGCCTTTCAGTGGGAGGCAGTAGAGCGGGAAAGGAGTCAAAGACTTTCTTAGTTCACAGAGTTCTGCTGGTTCTGCTTAAATCAGGAGTGGACTTTAGAATATCTGGGTGGAAGGATATAAAGGATAGATTTTACATATCCTCCAAAACAATTTTTTTTTTCTCTGTAAGTTGAGCTTTTGATACATACACAAAGGCAGCAGCATGTTTAATGTTATACTTCCAGGCCAATGCTTAGGGTGTGTGTACTTTGTGTTGCCAGTTAAGTGTGGAGCCAGATGCCTTAACTGCTTGGCTGGAGCAAGGCTGACATGCCCTGTGAAACCCAGGTGCTGGGAGGGTGCTTCCCTGAGCTGACCTCCATTTAGCTCTGCTAGGAGGCGAGCTGTGTACAAGGGCCGAGGGCTGATGTGTTTTACTGTCTCTGAGCATTTTTGCAATTACTGTCTCAGGAGCATGAGAATCAAAGAAGATGGGCTGACAAATAATAATAGTCAAGGCAAGTCACCGCCAAAGGCAGAGGGAGTGAAGATGTAAGGTGGCTGATCTGTGCAGATTCTAAGGTACATATAAATGGAGCTTTCTGGCAAAGCAATGGATTCCCTTGTCATTTCATTCATGCAATGCATACCCTTTGAGCAATGGTAAGCTCTGTGTTGGGTCCTGGGCATGCCAATAGAAAAGACACATGGTTTCATTGTCTCTCTCCATTTTTTTTCATTCTCATCTTCCACAGAGAGATCGATGTTCCTGTGCCTCCCACCAGAGGTTCTTGAGCTCACAATTTGTCTTCTAGCTTCTCAGCACCAATGACCTTCAGAAAGCAGAGGGCCAAGCCTACTCCTCTGCTCACATGAAGACTTCCATTCTGTGTTCTGGTAATGACAGAGGTCCTGGTGTCAAGGAGAGTATTGTTTTCATTTTCTCGTTCTTAAATCAAGTGATAAGATGATGGTTAGGAATTACTGTCAGCAACACAGATAGGAAAGGGTCATTCTAGTTTCCTCGCTAGAATAATTGTTGGGAAGCCATAGTTTTATGCTGAATGATTTTGAGACCTAATTACTGAATCTGAATGGCTGTGTTTTAAAAGTCAGTAATGGTAGAAAAACTCCTTTATTCTTAAGGGCCAGCAGGGAATGAGCAGTATAAAATGTTCTCATTAAAATTTGCCTTCCCTTTTTAATATAGAGGATCAAAGATTTCCTAGAGTTCCAATCATTTAAAGGTGATGTATACATACATGAGGAACGACACATAGGAAGACTCAGATCTTTACCAGGGCACACAGAAGTCCACAAAATATGAGAGAATTCAAGCTGGAAGCAACATCTAGCCAACCTCCTCAGTTTGCTGATGAGGAAACTGTTCTAGAATGGGGCATGACATAAATGTCACAAAGTTAATGGCAGAGATAGTATTGAGTTCCATGCTCCCCTTTTTGAATCTAGTGGCCTGTCAATAGTGTTTAGTACATACTGATTGCCTCATTCTTCCTTGCTCCCAGAATATTTGCTTTTTTATTGTACTAAATCATACTGTACCCAGTCCCAACCCCCGGGGCACAGATGGTGATCGTCATGGTAATCACGTTCCCTTTTACTAGCCCATATGCTCTGGAATATGATATGTAACAGGAGCTTTGCTAGTGTCCTTTGGAAAAGTTTTGCCGGAGGCACTTGAGAACAGAGCCATTTGGCTAATACTTCCCTTGCTTTCTCCTTTGGACACTGTCGGGGAAAAACACAAGGCTTTGAGCCATGACAGCTCCCTTTGTGACTCATAAGAAGAGATAGTTACCATTTCCGTGAAATCAGCAGAGTGGAAAGATGTCTCATCCTTGTTGATATTATTGGTCTTCTGAGCAAGCCCGTGGCTGCCTACAGCTTCCCATTAGATTAGCAGGACTCTCTTTTTGATTTAAGCCAGGCAGGAGGGTGCCTGGTATGTTCAAGAATAAATGAGGGGCCATGTGCTTAGAGAGCAGTGAATGAGAGGGAATATAGAAGAAGGTGAGGTTAGGAGGTGAAGGGAAACCAAATCAGGTAGGATTCTGTAGCATGGTAAGAACTTTTAGCTTTTACTCTGTGAATGGGAAGCCATTGGAGAGTGATCAGAAGCATGAAGTGTTCCGACTCATGTGTAACTGAATCACTCTGGCTGATATGTTGAGAATAGACTGTGGGAAGTCAAAGGTAGAACCAGGTAGATCTGTTGGGACTCTACTGACATAATCCAGGGGAAAGATGGTGGTAGCTTAGACCAGGAGAGTAGTGGTAAAAGAGGAGAGAAGTCATCAGGTTCTGGAGACCTTCTAGAGGTAAAGAACATTTCTTCTCTTTCCTCTCCTCTCCTCTCCTCTCCTCTCCTCTCCTCTCCTCTCCTCTCCTCTCCTCTCCTCTTCTCTTCTCTTCCCCTCCCCTCCCCTCCCCTCCCCTCTCCTTTTCCTTTCTTTCCTAAGAAAGGCAGACTGCTATATGCAGCACCTCATTTGGATGAGTCTGGAGTCTTGGAAGCTTGACTACCCTGTGTTTTCCTATGAATGGACTTTGAGAGCTGGTTTGGAGGTTCTAGAGGGGAGTACAACTACTCAGATACCCTTGACTGAAGAATGGTCCTCTATTGAGGAAGGTTGTCCTCTTTGACCAACTGTGCAGCTTTAGGAGGGATGCACACAGGATGGTGAGGGAGGAAGGGGACACTTGCCTAGCCAGACAGACCAGGCCAATCAACCCTGGGGATCAGAGGGATAACAGATATTGCTGCCAGGTTACCCTCACATCCAGAACATTTCTTGACATAAGAGGATATATCTCCATTGATTGCTCAATCGCTCAATTGTTCAATCACTCTATCTGTCTGTCTGTCTGTCTGTCTATCTATCTATCTATCTATCTATCTATCATCTACAAGAGAAAGGGAGGATCTAGAATGACTACAAGATTTTTGGCATAGGCAATGGGAGGATGAAGTTGCCATGTACCAGGTGGGGAAGACTGCAGAAGGAATGGTTTCAGAGGGCAATCAGGAGTTCTGGACACATTAAGTTTGAGGTGCCCATTAGACTTATAAGTAGAGATGTTAAGTTGGCTGTCAGATCTTGAAGTCTGGAGTTCAGGGGAGAAGTCATGCTAGAGATGAAAGTTTGGGAATTTTTATCACACTGGTTGTATTTAAAGTCATAGTACTGGATGTGATCTGCCAGGGGATGGGGATAGATAGGAAAGAGGAGATACCCAGAGACTGAACCCTAGGGTACTCAAACACTTAGAGGTACAGTGAACCTGGAGACTAAGAATGAGCAACCAGGAAGGTAAGAGGAAACACAGGAGAGAGGGTGGTCCTAGAGGTCAAATGAAGATTATTCAAGGAGGAATGAGTAACCAACTGTGCCAACAAATTCAGATCAAATTGGCTCAAATCCCCATTCCATGATATAAGGACATGCCCAGAGTTTCCTTCCCCTCCTCCTCCTCCTTCTCTTCTTCCCCACATCCTCCTCCTCCCCCCTCCTCCTCCTCCCCCCTCCTCCTCCCCCTCTTCCTCCTCCTCCACCTCCTCCTCCTCCTCCTCCTTCACCACCTCCTTCTCCTCCTCTTTTTTCTTTTAGGTTGAGAGAGAGAAAGGGAGATGGTAGTGGTGGGGGAGGGGCAGAGGGAGAGGGAGAGAGAATCCTAAGCAGTCTCCACCCATCGAGGAGCCTGATGTGGGGCTCGATCTCATGACCCTGAGATCATGACCTGAGCTGAAATCAAGAGTCAGATACCCAACTGACTGAGCCACCCAGGCGCCCCTGGGTTTTCTTCTAATATTTCCCCATAGTCTTGGATGGGGGGAGATGCTTGCATTTCTCCAAGTTGCCTCTGACTTCAAGGTCTGCTTGTGTAGAGTTCTTAATCTCTACTCTGCATTTGACTCCTTTGTGCACTGCCCCATTTGCTACCACACTACTCTACTGGAGACCCACCTACCATCCCTTTCCCATAGTCCATTATCTCTAGGCTATGTGTTGTAGACTGGTAGATTTAGGGGTACCCAGGATGGTGACATCACAGGGCAGCACAACATACAATGGAATTAATCAACTGGGACAGGCTAGATTATGCTGTGGTAACAAACAACCCTTCAATTGCAGGATCTAGGAAGTACACCTCAACTGTGTGGCCAGATATGGAAATACTGGAAACATTGGGTGATTATCACTAATGACTTGTACATGAATGGCTAGACGTCCTTGTTCTTTAAAGCCCCTTAGCCATTTTCACCTTTATGCCTCTTGCTATGTTTGTTGGGGCCTCATTTTCCACTTCTACCTAGCACACTTCTTACTTTCTTGTTAATTTCTTTTTTAAAAAATTGTTTTTCTATGAAAAGATATTTTATTTAAATTCAATTAATTAACATATAGTGTATTATTAGTTTCAGAGGTAGAGGTCCATGATTCATCAGTCTTATATAATACCCAGTGCTCATTACATCACGTGCCCTCCTTAATGCCCATCACCCAGTGACCCCATCCCTCCATTCCCTCCCTGCCAGCAACCCTCAGTTTGTTTCCTATGATTAAGAGTCTTTTATAGTTTGTCACTTTCTCATTAATTTCTTGTATAAAACAGTGAACTCTCAGGGGCACCTGGGTGGCACAGTTGGTTAGGTGTCTGCTTTTGGCTCAGGTCATGATCCCAGGGTCCTGGGATCGAGCCTCGAGTCGGGCTCCCTGCTCAGCGGGGAGCCTGCTTCTCCCTCTCCCTCTGTGCTTCCCCTGCTCCCCCCCCATAAATAATAAAAAGAAAATCTTAAAAAAAACCACCAACGGTGAACTCTCTGTAGCTTCAGTTCTTCCAGGCTATGCCTACAGGGCTTCAAGTCCCTATCCAAAAGGTCCATGAAGCCCATTTTACTTACTTAATTTTCCCTGAGAGGAATTTTATGGCTATTCTCAGAGTAATCACCACCTCCCCTTTCTCCCAGCTGCCCCATGTTGCCCGTAGCTGGAGAAACTGGCTGTGGATCCTATCTCCGTGACGTGTGATGGCAGTCTGTGGAAAGGTGACATGAAGGTCAAGAGCCTGAAGTCTGCAGACACATCTCTTGGTTTACGCTCCATCTCCCCCAGTTCCCGGCCTCTGTGACTTGGGCACTTGGCTTCTCTGTGCATCAGAATCCCCATCTTTAAAATGGGGTTGCTAATAATATTCCCCCAGGGTTGTTATGAGAATGAAATGAGTTAAGCCACTGAAGTGTTTATCTTACTAAGTAGCAGCTATTATGCTTACTAGCTGTAAGTAACCTTAGGTGGACTGTTGAACTCTTCAGAACTGTTTTTGTTTTTTCCAAATACGATAAAACTCCCAATGACACTAGCCACTTCATCAAACTCCTTCTTTGTTTTTTTTTTAAAGATTTTATTTATTTATTTGAGAGAGAGAGAATGAGAGAGAGCACATGAGATGGGGGAGGGTCAGAGGGAGAAGCAGACTCCCTGCCGAGCAGGGAGCCCGATGCGGGACTCGATCCAGGGACTCCAGGATCATGACCTGAGCCGAAGGCAGTTGCTTAACCAACTGAGCCACCCAGGTGCCCAAACTCCTTCTTTGTTATAATTTTTTTCTGCTCATGCACCGCTGGGAGAGTTATGTGCGCGATACATACTGGGATTCTGTTCAGACTGCAACCCTCCCAGAAGGCAGGGACTCCGCTATCTGCACAGCTCATCACTGGGGAAGACCACTGCTTGATAAAGACTTGATAATGGGTAAGCTTATAAGCGTTGGGCTTAGGATCTCCCTTTTTCCAAATGTCTTCCAGATTCAATTTGAAATTATGAACAACTGAAATGTTTGAAAGTTTTACAAAGGTGACCGTTACACAGTTAAGGAGACCTATATTGAATTTGATACACTTTTCCTTCTGCCTTTTCTTCCTCTACCTCTAACAAATCCAATCTATGCCAGGCCCTGTGCTAGGCTCTAAGGGTAAAGTGGTAAACAAGATAAAATGGTTCTGGCTCCCATGGGGCTTATAACGAATGGAAATGCAGACAAGCAGTCAAGTAACTGTAGCCAGGCTAAGCTGGATCAGAGTAGGATGAATGAAAGTTACTGAGTTATATCGCCCCCAAAATGTTGTTGATTATAAGCCTCCCTAACCATATCATACCCATCTTAGGATGAGTAACAGACATAATTTTTTTTTCTGGTTTTTTTTTTTTTTTTTAGTTTCAGAGGTAGAATTTAGTTATTCATCAGTTGCATATAACACCCAGTGCTCATTACATCAAGTGCCCTCCTTAATCCCCATCACCCAATTATCCCTCTCCCCCAGCCCCCTCCCCTCCAGCAACCCTCAGTTTTTTTCCTGAAGTTCAGCATCACTTATGGCTATTTTAGAACAGGTAATCTTTATGTAGGATATTGTTACAGATACTTTATATCCATCAACTTATATTATTCTGTAGCCTCTTTGGGAGGTATTTACTTAATTCTTCATCTCTCCATCCATCCATCCCTCCCTCCCTCCATCCAAACTTATTGAATACCTGGTATGTTTTATCTAGGACCTGTACTAGATATTAAGTAAAATAATACATGGTTTAGACCAAGAGAACCTTGCTATCAAATAGGGGATGATAATAGATAAACACATAGTTAGGTTATAGTGATAGGTATGACGTAGGTATGGGTTTTCCAGGGGAAGGAGTTGTTCTGGTTATTTATTGTTATGTAACAATTCATTCCAAAACTTAGTGGCTTAACACAAGAAGAGTCGTGTATTATCAGTAATGGTTTCTGTGGGTCAGAAATTCAGAAGGAATTTGGCAGAGCAGTTCTGGATCAGAGTCTCTATGAGGTTGCAGTCAGGTGGTGGCTGGGGCTGGTGGCATTGCAAAGACTTATTCACTCACACGTCTGGACTCTGTGCTGGGAAGACACAGCAGTTGGGGGCTGGAGCAGCTGGGGCAGTTGGTGACCTTTGGACACCTCTCCGCATCAGTTTGGTTTCTCCACATAGTCTCTCCTGCTTGGTGGCTTCATGGTACGTGGACATCTTACATGGTGGCTCAGGGCTCTGAAGGTGTGTGTCTCCCAAGAGGGCACAAAACATAATTTCTCACTGTTGTCACCTTTTATAACCTAGACTTGACTCTTATGCAGTACGGCTTTCATGCATTCTGTTTGTGGAAGCTGTCACAAAGATGTGCTCAAGGTCAAGGTCAAGGGAAGGGGAAGTAGATTCTGTCTCTTGATGGCGGGGAGGAATGGTAGGTTACTGGAAGAGCATGTGAGACTACAGATACTGCTGTGGCCGGTTTTAGAATATGTCCATTGTTGCAAATATTTTTCTTATTGGGAATGTGTGCAGAAGCAGTGTCCAGGTGTGGTGATGCTTGGTCATAGTTTAAGCATAGGTAGGAGTTGGTAGTCTGGATTAGGTAGGTAGGCCATGTTTATTATTCCCATTTTGTATATGGGGAAACTGAGGCACAAACGAGTTGATAAATAAGCCTAAGGCCATGAACATTCCTAATGGAAACGCTGGAAGTTGTTTCTATTCTTCTGGACCTCAACGTGGCTCTCGAGACAGCCAAGAGAGTGTCACCCGTGCGTGGGGCATTTCCTCACCCCAGCTCCAGGAGGTACAACAGAATCTTCAAGAGTGGAACACGAATGCTTTTGTTTACCAAAAGGAAATGCGCAGTTGGAAAAGGTGAAGAATCTGTATTATAGCCTGTTGTTGCTATTATGTACTCTCCTGTGAGTTCTTTGATTCTGAAATCTGTCATTTGATTAACAAAGAATACTTAATACAAATTCCCAGATATTGGAGAGTCTAGGAAGTACACTTGAATTTAAGGAGGAAAGAAAAAAACCCCTTTACTTCACAGACTTAATTCCTTAAGGAGTTACTGAGTGAATTGATGAATTGAGTTAGTAACTTATTGCTTCTCTCCTCCCCCACCATCTGTTTTCTGTAAACCTTTGGAGATGATTGAATGAGAAGAGTATTCTCTTTCCTTAGGGATCTTCACATCAAAAAGTGTTTATTGCGAACGTGCTATGTGCCAGAAACTGCGTTATAGGTTGAGAGAAAAAATGCACATGCCATAGTATTTGCTTCCCCAAAGCTTACACATAGTTAATCTGAATGTCCAACAAGAACTGCTCTGATATGTAATGTGTGTGCACTGCTATGCTGGTATTGAACTTGGTGTTGGGGGAAGGGGCAGTCCTGCAGGATGGGAAGCTAAGCAGGGTTACGAGGGATGTGTAGGCATCCCCCAGGCAGAAGCTGGTGGGAAACAGACAGAATAAAACATAATCTTTTGGAATTTCATGCAACCCAGGATTAACGGGATTGGTAAGAATAGTGGATAAAATTAATTCCCTCTCCTTCTGGAATAGAAGATTTCATTTGTCCACATCTGGGGGGTGGATTTCCTTGGCCAGTGTCTCCCTGCACCTTTATGGACCAGATAGAGGACTAATCTATTTTCTCATTTGCTTCAAAAGGGGAAAAATATTATAGATACATTCAAAGAGCATAAAAGCATGGGCTGCATTTCAAATGCTCATTATTTCCTTTGTAGAGCTGAAATTCCTGTGCTTTATCATATTAACCTCTTAAGTTGGTTTGGGTTTTTGATGCATGGATTGCTCAATTTTGAAGGACTTGCTTTGATTATTCCAGGGAGGATGTAGCTACACTTTAAAAAATTTTGTTTGTTTTGTCTTTTGTTTTGTTTTTACTGAGCTAAAATATACATAACATAAAATTTGCCATTGTCACCATTTTCGGGGGTATCATTCAGCAGCATTGAATGCATTCACATTGTTCTGTAGCTGTCACCATCTTCTATCTCCAGAACTCTTTTTTGTCTTGGAAAACTGAAACTCTGTCCCTATTAAACAAGAGCTCCCCATGCTCCCACCACCCCCCACCCCCAGCCTCTGGCAACCACCATTATACTTTTTGTTTTTATGATTTTTAACTACCCTGAATACCTTATGTAAGTGGAATCATGCAGCATTTGTCTTTCTGTGGCTGGCTTGTTTCGCTTAGTATAATGTCCTCAAGATGCATCCATGTTGTAGCACATTACAGAATTCCCTTCCTTTTTGGGGCTGAATAATGTTCCATCATATGTATATGTGCCATTTTGCTTATTCATCCATCTGTCTGATGCCTGGGTCTGCTTCCATGTTTTAGCTCCCATGAATAATGCTACTATGAACGTGGGTGTACAAATATCTCTTTGAGACTCTGCTTTTAATTCTTTTGAGTATATATGGAATGGTGGACTTGCTGGATCATGGGGTCATTCTATTTTTAAGTTTTTGAGGAGCCGCCATACCGTTTTCCATAGTGGCTATTTCATTTTACATCAACTATACTTTTCTTTCTTTTTTTTTTTTAAGATTTTATTTATTTATTTGACGGAGAGAGACACAGCGAGAGAGGGAACACAAGCAAGGGGAGTGGGAGAGGGAGAAGCAGACTCCAGCTGAGCAGGGAGCCTGACACAGGGCTCCATCCCAGCACCCTGGGATCGTAACCTGAGCCGAAGGCAGACGCCCAATGACTGAGCCACCCAGGCACCCCTCAACTATACTTTTCAATGTGTTCTTTTATTTGCAGTCTCCTCTTTAAACTGGAAGGCTGTCTGGCTTTCACAGGAACTTCTCAGTTTCCAACAAATGTGATTTGTGGCCACTGGGGAAAGCAGGATCAGGGGTCCTGCAGCCATCACCGCTGGAGCCTTAGCTTTGGGTTATAGGCTCCACGTCTCTCTCTCCCCCAGGATGCTTTCTCAGATAATTCTCAGAGGTCTGCCTGTGTCAAGTCCTTAAATGTACCTGGGTCGTCACCACATGTTACAGCAAGACTGTTCCATCAGAAAAAAAGCCAGTCACAACTTAAATGCCCAACAATGGGGGGATGTCTACGTAAGCCCCCGCACTTCTAGGCTATTGAATGCATTGCCGTGGTTAAGACGAACGAGGTGGCTTTGAGTGCTTTATCAGAGAAAGATCTCTAAGATGTATTGTTGAGTAAAAAAAAGCAAGGTGCTGAGCAAGACATGACACCATTTCTGTGAGAGTCGCTCCCATAAAGCAGTGCTATGTATATTCATGGGTACACATATATGAATGTAAATGCAAGGCGAAACTCTGGAAAGAGACGTGCCAAGCCAAAGGGTAACGGCAGGGTAGAAGACAGGATGGGGGGTGGTGGTCCAGTAGGAGCTAGACTTTATCTGTAATAGTTGAGAGTTCTTGTTGCTTACATTTTTGTTGTTTCTAAGGAAGAGACCATAGTCATGTGTTATCTACATGATTTAAAAACTAAAGACAAGCCAGGTAGAGGTGGCTGTTCTAGGCAATGGTTCTGGGCCACAGAGAGATGGTTGCCATGGGCGTGTTACGTTAATTAAATAGGAGGTCATTTGCCTGAGGAGGCTCTGATGGTGTGGTGAATTGTGTAAGCAAACCCAAATCTAAGCCCGTAAATGCCTCAAGGTTATGAAATCAAAACACTAAGGACAGCCAATCACAAACAGCCAAGTGGGCTCTAAGCTATAGCCAACAAAATAGTTTCCAGAAATCTCTTTCTGCACCTTCTCTCTATATGAAGTCTTTCCCCTGGCTCCTGTCCATGGAGTGCTCCTAATTGCTTCTGGTTTGGCGCTGCCCAATTCAAATGGATTTTTGCTCAAATGAACTCTTAAAATTTTTTGACATGCCTTGGTTTATCTTTTAACAGGGGAAAGGCCAACGTTCCCTCAAATGCGGGTTCTACTGCTCAGAACTGTGTTGATTTAGTGGGTCACTTACCTCCCCAGCCCCGTAAAACTACCTTGGAAGGTTGTTAGGAGAATTATGTTTGATAATTGATAAAAAGCGCCAGACTCTTCTTCTTCCTGCTCTTGAATTTTGGTCCCTGGCTTCGGGATCCCAGCCTCACTACTGGCTTTGGCCTTTTCAGGGTTAGATACCCACGTAGAGTCTGCTGTTCTTTTGAGTTCCCCTCGAAGGACCCAGCATTCCACTTGCAGGGTTGGTGACTTCCCTGGGGTGGAGGGGTGCCCACTGTCGGCACTCGTTGTCATTTGTATTCTCACCCAATTAACACAAAGAGGACTGTTTTCAATTCCTAGCACATTCTGAGGCTTTATTCTCCTCTGGCTGTTCTCCTCCAGAAATGGTTCTCTGTGTGGGAAATGGGCATTTGGAAATCAGTGGGAGTTTTGCCTGAGAGCAAATAGCAAAAGGAGAGCCCGCAGCGCCTGCAGATTTACTGGGATCTGGTACAAAGAAGGCAGGCTCTTCTGGGGCCAATTGGCCACTGCAAGAGCAGGGCTGTTGCCTCCCTCTGTGAGAGAGGAGAAACCCCTAAGTTATTACATTTGCGGGTCAGCGGAGGACTTGCATGGGACACAAAAGCTTTAGTTCCCTCCTTTATACACAGTTTTGTTGTTTTACAAAATTATGTGCCTTTTGAGCTCTCCAGGGTGATGGGAAATGTGGCTTTTAATTCCTTTTGTTCTCCTCTCAAGAACATACTGCTGATCAAGAGATTTCGCTGCATTCTTAGTGGTTTACAGGGTATGTTTGAGACCCAAGTTTCTTGTAGTCCTTCTTTCTTGTCAATAACATGAAGAATGTGGGTTTCTCGTTGTTGATTCAGAGGAGGCTTTGTTGTAGATGTCCTTGGGGAAATGAACACTCAGCCCAAGGAGGTGTCCACACTGACTCTCGGAAAGATTGGCTCCACCCACAAATGGTCCAACAGCTGCAGAATGAGGGAGGTTTAGAGAATCTGGCCTCTTTGCCCCCTTCTCCTTCCTGGTCCTCTTGCCCTGTTGTTGGAAACTTCCACCGTAAGAGTCTTTCCTTGGGGGTGGTTGCAGTAAAATGCAAACTTGTCTAGAAAGGGGAGCTGATCAAGTCAGGGATTCTCAAATGGTTTTTGTGGATTACTAGCCCCCAAAATATTCTTAAAAAGAAAACATGCCTAAGAGATATGGCATTAACTGTCTCTATCAGATATTAACTGTATAAGTTGGCACAGTAAAGGTTGAAGATGTTCTCAAGTAAATAAAGTCATTGACATTTTTTCAGCACATATTTTCCCCAAAACACAATTTTCATGTAAACTCTTTTATTGTCTTGAGGAACCAGTGTTCTCAGAACATACGGTTAGGTCATTTTGGGTGGTCCGTGACACTTAGCAACAACCTCGTGGAATGAGTTTGTTATTTTTCCCAGCTCCCTGAGCTGGCTGAGAGCTCAGGACCAGAGGAGGGAAGGCATGAAGAAAGCAGCAAACACTGCAGTCCACTCCAGGGGCCGTGGGTGTTCAGTGACATCTAAAGGGCATAGAGAGCCCTGGTTAACTGATTAGCAGGAAGAGGACCTCGTAATGTTACATCTTTTATGTGCTGGCCCCAACTGTATTCATCTTAAGAAAACTCGTGTTCAGCCATTGGCAACTATTAAGCTGTTTCGGTTTTTTAGCGAGCTCTGGATCCTTACACGACTTATATGGAGTAAATCCAAAAGGGGATTATATAGTAAACCAATTATATAGTAAACCCCCCTCTCTTTTTTTCTCTCTTCTGATATTTTTTTTTCATCTCCTTCCCTGCCCTACCTCCTTCCTTTTCTGTTTCCTTAAAAGGCTCAGTTCCTTTGTCATTCTTTCTTTTAAAAAAGTTGTTCTTAATCTTTGAAAAAATATTTATTTATTTGAGAGAGTGAGCGAGCGAAGGCACAAGTAGTGGTGGGGGGTTAGGGGCAGAGGGAGAGGGAGAAGCAGGCTCTCTGCTGAGCAGGGAGCCTGATGTGGGGCTCGATCCCAGGGCTCTGAGATCATGACCTGAGCCAAAGGCAGATGCTTAACCGACTGAACCACCCAGAGGCCCCCTTTTAGACTCCCATTTGATTCCTTAGGAAGCTTTCTCAATGAACCTGTTTTAATATTCTATACGTTTCTGAACTTCACTCTTGAAACTTACACTTAGCTCCTTTAAAGCTGCATTGGTTGACACTTAAAAAAATAAAGCAGGGTCTATAGCAATAATGACTAGCAGAGTAAGTCCCAGCATCAAAAAGACCCAGGTCCAAACCCTGGCTTGCTGTGGGGGATACTGCAGCCTGGCTTATCCAATCTCTATTCCAACCTCCTACCCTTCATCTAACTCTGTTAAGGAGGCTGTAAATGCTAATAGCCAGAGCAGCTGGGGTTGCCCACATGACATTATTCTGGTAAATAAGTTATTACTTAAAAATATGGTGGGAGTAATAGGGAAGAGAGCATGGGGTGCCAGGTGCGTTACTGTTTTCTACTGGAGCTCTTTCTTCTATTTCCATGGATCCTCCAGTACAGAATTTGTGATTTTTTTTTTAATTGAAATGTTGCTGAAACCTTACTCCCCAAATAGAATGTAGTATAAGTTGAGGTCCATATACATCTCTCAGCAAGTCCTTGGGACTGAGAGTCAGAAGGTTCTTTGAAGATGATGTTCTTAGCCATCTGCCTAGAGCTGTGTGTGCTTCCTGCTTCCAGGTCGAGGTGGGTCAGGACGGAGAATGACCCAGGGCACAGAGTCCCAGAGCAGGCTGGCTGAGCTGGGGAGGCAGTAACAGCTGGAGTCATGGATTATCAGGGTCAGTGTCTAGAAGAACCAAGGTTATACCTGGAGAGAGGGGCGAGGTGTCAAGTCTGAAGAATAAGATGAGGATGGAGAATTGTGAGTTCAGCACACCTGAGGATAAGCACACGGAGAAGACCAGGAAGCAATGTATAAGCGGTGACTGTGCATGGCGCTCTGGTTTGGACATGGCCCTTGTGAGCTGTGTTGAGTGTGAACAATGCACTAGCTCATGGGAGGAGTGTTGGCGCAGACAATAGCCTGATTCTGATAACCTTGTTTCATTGAGGTGGATTGTTACCATGGGGCATCCACCAAAAGATTTTCCCTGTAGGTCTCGGTTCGCCGATAGCAAAAAGACATATTGTCCGTTCTCCTTGACCATTTCCCTGGATTCCTTTCTCCAGCTCGGCGGAAGCTGGTGTGATCGAATGTACTTTGGCATGTGCATGTGAATGATCTTTTTTATCATCCCCGTTCTCAGAGCGTGGCTCCTTTACCCTCTGCCAAAGATCACTCAGTGAATGAAGCCAAATGCAGTGGTTTTAGAGCTTTGTTGACTCCTAGTTTTGGAACAACTGCCTGAGCACAATGTATAGAGTGTTTTCCTTGTCACTGGACCATGGAGACAGCTTGTGCCTGGCTTCAGTGAAAGGCTGGCTTGGGAGGGTTGATGACTCGCTTCCTCTTCTCCCAGGGAGGTAAGATCCGACATACTATTAAAGATGAAGAGAAAAGGTGCTCCTTCCACCTTCTCGCCCCCATCCTGGAGCCCTGTAGTCTGTCTGCATTCTGCATAAATGTATCTCACAGAAGACTGTTTGGTGCATAATTTACATTTGGAAACAAGCACTCTGTGGAAGCCATACAAAATGCATACGTTTCTAAACAGGTTAGAATATTTAGCATCCTTGTCCTTTTGTGCTGGGTTTTATTTTGGATCCTACTTTTTTTGCAGTTTGCTCTCTGCTTTCAGAACCTCTGTGTGCAGTTATAAATAAGGCTTATATGTTGTGCAGGTTGTGCACTGCAAAAAGGCCCCTCCTCTAAGGGCTCTATTATACTGTATACATTATGGCTTTGTGTACTTATTATAAAAAAATCTGGCAGGTGGCAATAAGTGTTTTGTTCTAACAGATACGGAAAATTTTTTGATGGCAGTGATGTGTTTGAGGAAGGGGTACATTTTCTTTATTTGCACCAGGGTTCCGGATGAGCCAGCTTTAGGAAACTTGAAAGACTAAGAGGTCTCTTCCCCTTGCTTCATTCTATGAAGGTGGCCAAGTGTCTGTGTGGTCCCACCTAGATATTATCTGGGAGGTGGAAGCTCATCCAACAGATGGGGAGAGGGGCTCTTAATAGAAATTGAGGAGGGAAGCACTGGCTTTTGGTCCTCTTGCTCCTTAGAAATTCAGATGGCTTCCTTGGAGTGGGTACTGGTCTCCATGAGAAGTGGAAGGCCAGGCCCTGCTTGTCCACAGCAGCCTGGGTGGAATGGTGGCTATATGGAGACAAGGGAGAATGGACCTGCCTAGAAGTCTTGGCAAAAGTTCCCTGAAGCCCAGCTTGGTACAGGTGAGGGACATCTCACCTCCTAAACAGGTCTTGCCAACTTGGGCACTGAGCATCTTAGCAGCAACTGATAGGGATGTCAGGCCTTGGATCCCATCCTCAAATTTTCTGGTCTGTATAAGCCATTCCTCCCTCCCTAGGACTTCTGTATGAATTTACATGATGGTAAGCATCTCACCAAATTAAATCTAACATAAAAATAAAGCAATGTGACATTTCCTGTCCTCAAGTCGAATGGAGCACGTTTTTATGTGCTACACCTGAACACAGATGACATATTTAACTCAGATCACAATATTTCTAAAGCAGGCCTCTAGTGCCTTCACTGGAAACAAGTGTGACTTAGGTAAAGTCTGTCTTCAGCATTTTGTCTGTTTCTTTAAAAAATACACTTTCTAATTCAGCTTCATCCACTTTACCCCAGAAACCCAGCGTGTATCTGGTGCACGTTTGCCACCCTGGGTCCCTCCTCTTGCAGGAGGCACCCCATCTCCATGCCTCACTCCTGTCCAATTGAAGCATATGTGTCCGGTGACACATCCATCCCTTCCAAACTGACCCTCTGGTAACAAATCAGGGGTGACGCATTAACGACTTACAGTCAAAAGACAAAAATAAGCCAGAGATCCAATTAGCCAAGGCCATTGATTCATAAGCTTGCAGCTACAAGGGACTGTTTGCTGTCACTTCCCTTTCAGCAGGGGTTTGAAGGAGTTGGAAAGGTTTCATAGAATAAAAAGAGTCCTGAAATTGTCTCTGATTGGTGAGCATTCCATTCGGGTAGGTTTCTGATTGGTCTTTAAGTATATTCAGTAGTCTTTAATTAATTGGCTATGCCTTTTTACATGACTTAAATTTCAGGTTGGGCAGAATTGGAAGGGCTTTTCTGCCTTTTCAGGGCTAGCTTAAGATATTTCTTAACTCTAGAGGGCAGAGTGGGATAACTGGACCTGGTAGAGACCAGGCAGGACTTCTTTCCTTTATGAAAGAATGTGCTGTTCTTACTTCCAAGAATGCAATTCCTCAAGAAATAGTTTCTCGTGGGGTGCCTGGGTGGCTCAGTCGATTAAGCAAACAACTTTTGATTTTGGCTCAGGTCATGATCTCAGGGTTGTGAGATCGAGCCCTGTGATGGGCTCCTCGTTGGGTGTGGAGCCTGCTTAAGATTCTTCCCTCTCTGGGGTGCCTGGATGGCTCAGTTGGTTACACGTCTGCCTTCAGCTCGGGTCATGATCCTGGGGTCCTGGGATGGAACCCCACATTGCTCAGTGGGGAGTCTGCTTCTTCCTCTACCTCTGATGCTCCCCCCTGCTTGAGCTCTCTCTCTCTCTCTCTGTCAAACAAATGAATAAAATTTTTTAGAAAAGGTTCTCCCCCTTCTCTGCCCCTCCCATACCTCCACCCTCTTCAAAGAAAAAAAAATAGTTTCTCACTCATGGGATTCCATTCTTTCTCCTGTCTTATTTCAACAGCAGCAGAAACAGCAACAATAGGGGCGCCTGGGTGGCTCAGTCGTTAAGCGTCTGCCTTCGGCTCAGGTCATGATCCCAGCGTCCTGGGATCGAGCCCCGCATCGGGCTGCCTGCTCAGCGGGAAGCCTGCTTGTCCCTCTCCCACTCCCCCTGATTGTGTTCCCTCTCTCGCTGTGTCTCTCTCTGTCAAATAAATAAATAAAATCTTAAAAAAAAAAAAAAAAGAAACAGCAACAATAACAAAAGAAAAAAAAGATCTACTGTTTACTGAGTACTTATTAAGTACAGACTCCACAATGTAAGTGGAATTCCCATTTTAAAAGAGAGAAACTGAGGCTCAGAGAGGTTGGGTGAACTAACCAAGGCCTTTCAGCTATTCAGCTTGTAAGCGTCAGAATTGAGACTGGGGTCTGTTTGGTTCTGAATGCTATGATCTCTCAACAGTCCCATCTCCTCGTTGGGTAAAACCAAGGATGGGAGTGACTGTGGCCATTCAGACCTTTAGGTAGGGCTGGTGGGGGACCAGTTTTGGGTAAGGAACCCCACTGCCGTCTTGTAGCTCACACCTCCTGTTTGGGCCAAGCTTTGACAGCCTGTGTGTAGCGCCAGCTTTGCATGGGGAAATTGTCTGTTCTGAAGTTCAGCTCTTTTCAGTTTCAGGGAAGGTTGCATTAGGGAAAATGGCCAAGGAGGAGGTGGAGGTAGCAAGAGGGCTGTAGAGTCTGGAAGGGACAAGTAGACTGGGGCAACTCAACTGTTACTAAGTGCATTTGTTACTGGCATCTGCCACCAAAACCTTACATCTTTAGACAGAGGGTAGAATAGATTTTGTTATTAAACTCTCAAAAGGAAAAATAAAATGCAGCAGAGATGAATAGTTAAGTTCTAGACGTTTTCTCCCTTAACATACAATTGTGTGCTTTTCTTCTGAAATTTTCAGTTCAGTCACATGACTCCACACACTCCTTTTATGGACTTACTGCCTCAGTAATTTGACATTAAGGTAGGATGACAGGGCAGGATCCCAGGTGTTGAAGCAGCCTCCCGGAGTGAAGAGAAGTGATAGCAACCATCCAAGAGAAGATAACGTTCTCTTTAAGTGTGTGTCTGATGGGACTTTATTGTATTTTGTGGTGTGTCGTAAAAATCTCTCCTTCTGTCACTCTCACATCTTTAGGGACCTGATACCCTTGGATCCCAGGTGTGAAAGACTTACCTAAAGCTCTCTTCCCCATGCCTTGAACATGCATACTTGGCAGGGAGGAAGAGGTAGACATTGGGGGATATTTCCAGGACCTCGCTGGCTTGCCATTCACCACCAGGATGATTCCATCTGCAAATGGGGTACATTATTAGTACGTGAAAACCACCCAAGGAAACTGGTTTTAGTTAAAGCTTAGTAAGGGGTCCCTCTGGGTGTAACAAGGGAACTGGAATCAGATGTTGTCGGGGAGGTGGTAGATGAGTTAGAAGTTTATGCCACCCCCACCCAGATGCCTAATGAATGCAGATGGGAGACAGGAGACCCATAAACAGATGTTTCTGTTGTTTGTGAATTTTACTGTGGAGGAGAAAAAAGGTTACCATGTAAATCAGAGTAGAAAGCCAGTATGAATTACTCATTAGTTTTCAACTGCCAACAATTAATGTCTTTTTCCCAAACAGTGTTTTGCTTCATCTTCATTACTTAGAGACTTGTACTTTCTTCCCCAGAGCTGCTAAGTCATACTGGAAAGGTGTAAATGGTATTCCTTCTAGAAGCATGAGGACTCCCAAACTCCTGCGTGTGTGCCATATCTTAAAGGATGTTAAAAGTGTACAGAGCCAGGAACCTCCATGTTTCTTGGGCCACCTGTGAAAGGTGATGCAGAAAGGAGGGAGGTGTCAAGAACTATCTGGTGGTCCCCAACCTAGAAAGCCAAACTCTGCTTGTGCCTGCAAACTACTCAGAGCAGTTTGGTATTAACCAGATGTCAGCTGAGGTCCCTGACCACTGAGATATAAATGGAGCTGGTTCTGATCCCATTCCAAATTCAGGAGGAAGTCTGAATCATTCCCATTCTCTCCAGGGATTCTGGGAGGTGGTGGCTTACATTTCTGCTGGTCGCCTCTGGCTGTGAGCCTCTGTTTCGGAGTCACTCAGTTCAGAGAGTGTTGCTGTCCCCACATGCTGTCATGTTCCAAAATGCATCATCTGGGCTGCAGCACAGTCTCTGCGCTTACTTTATTACCTCTTCCCTGCACCCTCACCACAAGGCCTCCTCATGGTGTTGACTTTGGTGAAGATTTGGCAGATAGAGAGGACTGATAGAAAAATGCAAACAACCTAAAATTGAACAATATTCTATAAACCCTTCACCATCTTTACCAACCCAAGCTCCAGCTTCCCACACGTTGCTTGGCGGCACTCCTCACTCCTTCTGGTTTCATTCTGTTTATTTTCCCTCCCTCCTCTACTCCTATCCCCTTCCCATTAAGGAACAACAACAATAAAAAGCTCGCAGCTCTCAGATCAGCTTCAGGTCTCCTTGTACATCCAAGGGCTCACAAAAGTATTTTGTGGCTCAGTGGACCATGACAATGGCCTCTGCCTTTTCCCGTCCCCACCAGGGTCTGCTGAAAGGGAAAAAGAATAGTGGAGAGATTTTAGTCTGCACTGATGTGGTTTATGACACTCCTCCCAGCCCCCCGCTTCGAAGGCAGAAGCCTGTGGAGCCAGTTTTGGGTTTAGTCATTTGTCCCTTTTCATTACTAATGTTTCACTGCATTCCAGGTCTTACATAGTCTAGCTAAGCAGATTTAGGTTCGAAGATGTGGCTCCTACTGTGGTTCTCTAAGTATTGTTCCTGGGCCAACAGTAATTTGGGAACTTGTTGGAGATACACATTTCCAGGCCCCACCCTAGACCTACTGAGTCAGAGACTCTGGGGGTGGCACCCAGCAGTCTGGTTTAACATGCCCTCCAGCTGATTCAATATACCCTCAAATTTGAGAACTGCTGAGCTAACAGATGGGCTTAAAAGACATCTGGGCAGAGAACACTGGCCACAAATGGCAACAAATCAATAACTGATTAAAGTACATCAAGATACTACATTCTTCCTACAGGGTTGGTGGTTATAGAGGGGCTGAGGGACTTGTGGGTTGTACCAAGTGAGGTCAAGGAGGAGAGTTAATGGAGGTTAACATTTACTGGGAACTTACTATGTGTGGGCATTGTAAATTGTTACACAGTGACTCACTTATTCGCCCTTAATAATCCTGTGATGTAAGTATTATTATCATCCTCATCTTACAAATGGGGAAAGTGAGGCACAGGGGATATGTAGCTTGCTCAAAGACATATAGCCAGGAAGGGACAGTGCCCACACTAGGGCTTTGGTGGCTCCAGTCCCTTCCCTCCTCTGTTGCCACTTCACCATACCCTTTTCTTTGCACCTGTCTTTTTTGAAAGGACACTTTTAAGCCCCTGGTTAACCTCTTCCCATTGGTAGTGGAAGAAATGCATTAAAAAGACTGTTGGTTACTCTGCTTGGAAAGAAAGGAAACCAAGACAACAGAGAATCATTTCTATGGCTCTCTTTTTTTATTTGTAAATAGGGAAAAGAACTTTGAGAGGCAATATACCACTAAAGGGAAATCCAAACTTCGAAATCAGATGGACATGGGCTCCAAGCACTGCTCACTGCTGGCTAAGTCTGTGGGCACATTACTTACCTCATCTGTGAGATAGGTATGGTAATATACATCTCAGGGTGGTTGTGAGAACACAAAAAGCCTACATATGTAAAGCTCCAGAATGAACAACCTAAAAATGTGAGCCCCTTGCTTGCCCCTTCCTTTCTCTTGCATAGAATGATTTCCATGGAAAAGCAGAGTTTAGGAATAGGTTATAATTTTATGGAAGATCCTTAGATATAATCAAATAAAAGCAGAATGTTTCTAGATTTTTTTCTTCTTTTGTAAGGGAATTTCAAAGCTTCTGATTGCCGATACAATGGTAAAAACCACTGGTCTTTTTTTTTTTTTTTTTAGATTTTTTGTATTTATTTGAGAGAGAGAGAGGGAGCATGAGTAGGGGGGAAGGGCAGAAGGAGAGGGAGAAGCCGACTCCCTACTGAGCAGAGAGCCTGACACAGGGCTTGATCCCAGGACCCCATGATCACAACCTGAGCCAAAGGCTGATGCTCAACCAGGACCCCGAGATTACAACTTGAGCCAAAGGCCGATGCTCAGCCAACTGAGCCACCCGGGTGCTCCTAGAAACCACCGGTCTTGAGCATGGGTTACCAGGAAGCGGGGGGAGCTACTTACCTGTACCCTGGGTGCGTGGGCTGCTGCTTACCTCCATGACTGGTATATGGAACTGCTCTTGGGATCATTTGGATCCTGGATAAAATCTTCTGCAGAAGACCAAATATTTCCTGCTCTTATGGGGCCTCCTCACTGGCTTACTTAGAATCTGTGCCTTCCAAACATCGCAAGACCTCTCAGCAGCAAAGAGCAGGGACAAGTACTCTTGAGATGAAATGTGTGAGGGAGATAAATGCACCATGCAATGTTTAATTTTCTTCAATAATCTCCCTTCCAAATCCCTGCTGACCTTAAAATGATTAAGATAATAAAAAAGCTTTGTCATTTCGTTGACCTACCATTGGCCCTCATAAAAAAGTCATCATGAACTTCAAATTTTAGTGTGTGGTTACTAATATCATTTTAACTTTCCATATTCTTTACTTTCTCTAGTAATTATGTTCCTTCAAGTAATTTTTTTCTCGATGACTATCCCATGTACATTATATGCAATTCCAAAGTTTCAGAGAAACTTTCTGCTGGCCTGAAAGATGATTATACTGGTATACTGGTATGGGGAAGGTGTGTGGCTTTTGTGCTCAACATAAATGTTCTTTTTTTGTGGCAAGTGTGCCCTGATCATTGTCAGCTCATGTGCTTTGAGGAAATGCATCCACTCTGGGTGTCAGTCAGGGTGCATCACATGATGTAGGCTAGTCAGTCAGTCAGTCAGTCAGTCAGTCGTCAGTCAGTCAGTCAATCAGTCAGTGCATTCCATCTTTCTGGCTGTGGTGACTGATTTAGGAATAGGTCCAAGATCCAAGTCAGGTCTATTGGGTTCAATAAGGCCCTACTCAGGGATTGTGGGTACAGTCTTATGGGAAACAGAGTCTCTCTCTCTTCCTCTGGATTTCTTCATATTGTATCAATGGCAATATAGGATGCTGGGCCCAATCCTGAGGATGAAGCCATCAAAGAGAACACTGAGTTGAGAGCTGACTTCCGATGATATGATCAGCTGTCTTAGTCGGCTTGGGCTGCTGTAACAAATTACCACAGACTAGGTGGCTTAAACAACAAACATTTATTTCTCATAGCTCTGGAGGCTAGGAAGTCAAAGATCAAAGTGCTGGCAGATCCAGTGTCTGATGAGAAATTACTTCATGGCTTGTGGATGATCATATTGTTGTATCTTCACCTGTTAGAGAGCAGAGGAGAAGCAAACGCTCTCCTGACAGGAGCACTAATCCTTGTGAGGTCTCTACCCTCGTGACCCCATTTAATCCTAATTGTCCCCTAAAGGCCCTGCCTCCTATACCATCATATTAGAGCATAGGTTTTAACACATTTAACATTTATGGGGGGTAGTTATTCTGTCCATAATTTTGGGGCTCTGAACTAGGCCCCAAATTAACTTAATCTCACCTATAGACTTTTCAGCTTACATAAACAATAACTTTTGTTGTTTCCTTCTTCTTTTTTTTTTTCTTTGACTGGGTCAAATGATATACAATTTTCAGCTGCTAATAGTACTGACTTATACTATAATTTATTAACGTTAGAAGGCAGCCATATACAGTATGTAAATGAATGGGCATGGCTTGTTCCAGTAAAACTTTACTTATAAAAATGTGTGGTGGGCTGTAGTTTACCAACCGCTGATGTAATTGAATCCCTCTCATTCAACTAGCGAGGAACCAAGGCCTATAGAAGTCAAGTGGCCTGCCAACAGTGGACCCTTCAGTTCCAGGTCAAGCTGAGAGAAGACACTTACTTTCTGACTTTCCTAGTACTCTATGTTGCCAGCCCTTCACAGAGTCTGGCTTGATGTAATTTTGAGGTTAAATGAGCTTTGGAATAATGCAACGGCCCAACCTATATTCTTTTTTTTTTTTTTATGTTATGTTAATCACCATACATTACATCATTAGTTTTTGATGTAGTGTTCCATGATCCATTGTTTGTGTGTAACATCCAGTGCTCCATGCAGAACGTGCCCTCTTTAATACCCGTCACCAGGTTAACCCATCCCCCCACCTCTCCCTCTAGAACCCTCAGTTTGTTTCTCAGAGTCCACAGTCTCTCATGGTTCGTCTCCCCCTCCGATTCCCTCCCTTCATTTTTCCCTTCTTGCT
>NC_138371.1:91462360-91502415 GCF_054177405.1 Leptonychotes weddellii | reverse complement strand
TTCCATCCATGTCGTTGCAAATGGCAAGATCTCATTCCTTTTGACGGCTGCATAATATTCCATTATATATATATATACCACCTCTTCTTTATCCATTCATCTGTCGATGGACATCTTGGCTCTTTCCACAGTTTGGCTATTGTGGACATTGCTGCTATAAACATCGGGGTGCACATACCCCTTCGGATCCCTACATTTGTATCTTTGGGGTAAATACCCAGTAGTGCAATTGCTGGGTCATATGGTAGCTCTATTTTCAACTTTTTGAGGAACCTCCATACTGTTTTCCAGAGTGGTTGCACCAGTTGCATTCCCACCAACAGTGTAGGAGGGCTCCCCTTTCTCTGCATCCCCACCAACATCTGTCGTTTCCTGACTTGTTAATTTTAGCCATTCTGACTGGTGTGAGATGGCACCTCATTGAGGTTTCGATTTGTATTTCCCTGATGCGGAACGATGTTGAGCACTTTTTCTTGTGTCTGTTGGCCATTTGGACGTTTTCTTTGCAGAAATGTCTGTTCATGTCTTCTGCCCATTTCTTGATTGGATCATTTGTTATTTGGGTGTTGAGTCTGACCTGCATTCTTGAAACTTCTCCCCATGAGGCTGGATGAGATAAAACCTGAGCTATGTTTAGTCAGTGGGAACCAGTTGGACCAGACTTTTAGACATTGCTGGATCTTCTCTGCTTACTAGAGAGGTTTTTGTTTTCTTCGTTCCAGATTGTTTTTGAAATTTTTATTATTTTTTTCAGTTTTATTGAGGTAAAATTGACAAATGAAGTTGTCATACATTTGAAGTATACAATGTGATGGTATACATACACATTGTAAAAAGATTCCCACCAGCGTTGCCTGGGTGGCTCAGTTGGTTAAGCAACAGCCTTCGGCTCAGGTCATGATCCTGGATTCCAAGGATCGAGTCCTGAATTGGGCTCCCTGCCCAGCAGGGAGTCTGCTTCTCCCTCTGACCCTCCCCCCTCTTATGCTCTCTCTCTCAAATAAGTAAATAAAATCTTTAAAAAAAAAGATTCCCACTATCAAGTGAATTAAAACATGTATCAGCTCTGGTATTTTCTGTGTGTGTGTGTGTGTGTGTGTGTGTGTGTGTGAACATTTAAGTTCTGCTCTCTTAGTAAATTTCAATATATAATACAGTATTACCAACTGTAGTCCTCATTTATGCATTAGGTTGTCAGAACTTATTCATTTTATAACTGAACATTTGTACCCTATAACCAGCTTCTCTCTACTTCCCCCACTCTCCAGCCCCTGGCAACTACCATTCTATTCTCTGTTTCTATGAGTTCAACTTTGTTTGTTTGTTTGTTTTCATATTTAAGTGATACCATGCAGAAATCTCTTTCTCTGTATATCTCTGGCATGTTTTACATACCATAATGCTCTCCAGGTTCATTCATGTTGTTGTAAATAGCAGGATTTTCTTCTTTTCTAAAATGGGTTAGTATTCACTCTATGTGAATACTATATGTATATGTATATATTTATATACAATTATATATATACAATTTTATATATTATATATAATACACATATACCATACTTTCTTTTTTTTCACACTTTCTTTATCCATTCATCAATTGATGGACATATAGGTGGTTTCTATACTTAGGCCATTGTGAATAATACTGCAACAAACATGGGAGTACAGATGTCTCTCCAAGATAGTGATTTTAAGGGCACCTAGGTGGCTCAGTAGGTAAAGCGTCTGACTGTTGATTTTAGCTCAGGTCATGATCTCAGGGATGCGAGTTCAATCCCCACATCAGGCTCCATGCTGGGAGTGGAGCCTGCTTGAGATTCTCTCTCTCCCTCTCCCTCTGACCCTCCCTGCATATGCTTTCTCTCTCTCTCTCAAAAAAAAAAAGATAGTGATTTCATTTTCTTTAAATACATACCCAGAAGTGGGATCACTGGATCATAGGGTACTTCCATGTTTAATTTCCCTAGGAACCTCCGTACTCTTTTCCGCAGTGGCTGCACCAGTTTACATTTCACCAGCAGTGCACAAGGGTTCTCTTTTCTCCACATCCTCCAGCATTTGTTATCTCTTGTCTTTTTGATAATAGACATCCTAATAGATGTTAAGTGATATCTCATCATGGCTTTGATTTACCCTTCCCTGATGATTAATGATGTTGAACACCTTTTCATGTTCCTGTTGGAAATTCATGTATCTTCTTTGGAAAAGTGTCTATTCAGTTCCCTTTGTCCATTTTTTAATTGGGTTATTCGGATTTTTGTTATTGAGTTATATGAGTTCCTTGTGTATTTCAGATATTAACTCCTCATTGGATATGTGGTTTGCAGATATCTTCTGTTCAGTAGGTTGCCTTTTCATTTTGTTGATGGTTTTCCTTTGCTGGACAGAAGCTTTTTAGTGCGATATAGTCCCACTTGTCTATTTATACTTTTGTTGCCTTTACTTTTGGTGTCAAATCCAAAAAACAATTGCCAAGACCAATGTTAAAGAGTTTACCTCCTATGTTTTCTTCTAAGAGTTTTATGGTTTCAGGTCCTATGTTCAAGTGTTTAATCCATTTTGAATTGATTTTTGTGTACAGTGTAAGATAGGGGTCCAGTTTCATCCGTTTGCATGTGGATATCTGATTTTCCCAACACCATTTATTGAACACCTGCAGATGTTTAAAAACTGCCTCTTTGTTTGCTATAGTCCTTTGGAACTCATGCATGCAAATCTCACTGGCTATTAGGGTTAGGTGATTTGGGGACCTATTGCTTGACTAACAGCCATAAAAATTGGGGCACTAGATGTGTAGACAATCTCCTTCCAGGGTGATACTGGTGACTTGATTTTATTGTTGGAGTGAACTGGAGGCAGAAGGCAGGAGAAATATCCATCAGCTCCAGAAGATTGAAGTCAGCACCTAGCCACGTGCTAATTAGAAGCTGAGCCCTCAGGCAGCAGTTCGTAGAGTATGCAGTCAAACCTCTTCCAGGAAAGACTGCTAGATGGATGTTTTTACCTCTTTCCTCCGCACTAGGCCCTGGGGATAGCAGCATTGTGTGCTCATGCGTTTGCCTATTAACAACTGCTTCTCCTCTATTACGTTCCTGTGGGACTTAGTAATGCAAGCTCTTTGTTGGCTCTCAGAGCCAGTTGATCTGGGGGCCTGCCCCTCCTATGGAGGCTGCAAAAGCTGGGGCGCTAGATGTGGGTCCAAACCCTTTGGTTATCAGAAAGAAGCTAGCTGGGCATGCGGTGTTCCCTCCATACTGTGTAGCGCTGTGCTGGGGGTGCGATTTATGGTGGGGTGTGTCTGCCTTTCCTACTTGGTTTTATGTGAGTATTTTCTCATTTGCTCAATGTGTAGGAGCAACTCAGCTAGTTTCTGGATTTCTCTCTGAGGGAGCTGCTCTGTGTGTAGCTGCACATATGGTGCATCTTTGAGAAGAGAGAAATTCAAGAGCCTCTGTCGTCGCCATCTTGGTCCAGGATTCCCTGAGAAGTTTACGGGAAAAGGTGGAGTTTTTTTAAAGGTTGGTTTAGACTCCAAGCATTTTCTGAGGTAAAGTTATTTTTGTATGGTGAGAGTAATTTGAATATCTTTGTCAACTTTGTATTGCTGAATGACAGAAGGAAGGCCACCATCTAGCTCATCAGTTCCATGCCTTTATACTTTTTAATGTCTTTTTTTTCCTCCCAAATCCTCTCTTCCAATTACTGTTCTTCACTCTCTTTGCTATTAGACTCAAAGTTCACATTTTCCCTGAAATCTTCCATTGTTGATCTAGTTGATTCTTTGGTCAGTTGTCTCTGATTAGGTGTGTACCTGGGGTATACCATAACAATTTGCACTTGTTGACATGTTCTTTTGTACTGTTTCCTTCATGTGTGGGTATGTGCTTACTTGCAGGAAGGGTCTTGCTATCCCCAAACCAAAATCAGGTTGGCTTCTATTTCTTTAGTTTACCTCCCTTAGATCCAGGTTCTAGTTAGGGCAGTGGGTCTAAAAAGTGTGTCTGATAACCCATGGGTTCTTGGTGTGCATATGAAAGTCACACAGTTCTGAGTGTAGAGTGGTGGCCGAGGAACATGCCACAGTACCACTTTTTGTTGGGAGAGGGAGGATATCCTATGGTGCTACACTGGAATTATCGTGGTCCTTAGCATCGGAACACCAGCTTTACGATGGATTCCAAATAGAAAGTACCCACCTCATTACCACCGCCTGCAGAGAAGCTCACAACTCAGACAAAATGTGGCTTCTAAGAAGAATGAAGATCACATAGTTTTGAAAGACAGAGAGCTGCAATATTGTACAGTTATTCCTGAGATGAGCAAACAAGCAAGGGAGGCTGCCAAATGCTTACAGATATATGAGGTGAGAGTTGGTCATTTTGAACATGGCTGAACAAATTCTCAGAGTGCCTCATGATTACTCAGAAGGAACTAGAGCAAGAAGTCAACCCCTACACAGAGGGTATAGGTGGGTCAATGTGACGTTCACAGAAGGATCCCTAGGACGTGAAAGAATATAATCCAGATCAGAATTATTCCTTTAGCCCCATTGGTTTTGTTAAATATTTGACAAATAGTTATTATTGATTGACTACTGTGTCCCAGAGTCATTATGAGTTTCTTGGTAAGAATGAAATGGGGATGGGTATCAGAACCCATTCTTCACTGTGGTCTATTAGATATTTGAGTGTATGGTAAATTGTATTTATTTTCACTGTAGAGTATTGGATCAGCCATTCAGTAAATTCTTTTATAGTCTTTGTAATATTACTTATCAATGAGGATCTCTAGGCATTATATATGTGGCTATAACCAGGTGCTTTGATTAGGTGGCCTGTGCATGATTTTTTTAGTCATGATTTTGGTGACCAGATTGCAGATAAGCAAGCTTCCTGCAGGATTCTATCTTAACAAGACTTATTCCTGTCTAGGTCTGCTATACATTATACTAGCACACGAACAAACCGCTATCTTGACAAATATTTCGTGGCTTTCTATGGAGAAACTCCTGTTGACAATCTTTACTGCCGAAGGGTTATATCTCATGTCCATGGAAGGCTACAGGACAATTCTTCCAGCTCCAGTCATTCCCTAAATAACACCATCCAGTTCTTTACTTTTTAAAATAGCTTCCTTTTTTTTTTTTTTCCCCAGCTGGTTTGCAGAAAGCGAGATCCACTTCTGCCATGAATTTAGCCTTTGCTGTGCATTAATCCAGATTATGAATTTCCCCAGTAGGCTGACCCTGAGTAAAGCATAGTTTTTATATCCTTCACTCCTTTCCCAGCTGTTAAAACCCCCATGGTGGAGGTAGACTTTCCATGTCTTCCAGATGTCCTCGATCACCATTGCGGTACCACATCCAAGGTCACCTTCTTTGGAAAGGCCACTTTTAGGGGGACCAACATTAATTGAGGGCTATGATGTGCCAAACACTGTAGAATCTCTACCCTTGATACTCAAGCCCAGGAGGTAGGCATCCTTAAATCCAACTTAAAAAAAAAAAAAAGGAAACTGAGGCTCAAAAATTTGGAATAACTAGTTCAACTCAGTCTGATTCCCAGGTCTTTATTTCTTCTGGTATACCCAGGAGCTCTCTACTTTACGCTTTCCTCTTTACACACAATAAAATTTGCCTTGATCACTGACCAGTTCCTTTCCATCCTCCAAGCCCCTAGGGCTGGGTGTTAGTGCTAAGGTTTTTGTTAAGGTGTTAATGACTGACTTTATCTTTCTCAGGTATATTTGCATTTTAAGAGTGCACCTAACCAAAAAATATTTGTTAATATTTAATATTTAAATATTTATAAAGAGAGGCCACAAAGCCTAGCTATTAGGTGTGGGCTCTGTGGTGCCAAACTGTGTTTAAGTCCTCACTAGCCGTGTAACTTGACTTAGGTGCTTAATTACTATGCTTCATTTTAACAATATAATGATTCTGAGAATTAAATAATTAAAATTACATGGAGCTCTTAGAACAGTGCCTGGCACATAGTAAGTGCTTAAAATATTCTTCTTTTTAAACGATTTATTTATTTATTTTAGGAGAGGGGGGAGGGGCAGAGGAAGAGAATCCTCAAGCAGACACCCCACTGAGTGTGGAGCCCAAGGCAGGGCTCACCCAGGACCCTGAGATCACGACCTGAGCCGAAATCAAGAGTCAGAGGCTTAACCAACTGAGCCAGCCAGGTGCCCCACTCAAAATATTCTTGAGACAGGGAGTGGCCCAGCAGGGACGTACTCTGTGTCAGTCATGGGGGATGCCCGGAGCCACGTGAGCTCAACTCAGCTGTCTAACGATATTGCTTAGGCTACTTCAGAAATGAATTTTTGGGCAATAACAACACTGTAATGAAATAGCTGAAATGGACTGAGCATTTATTATATACCAGACTCTAAGCTCAGGGCTTTACTTGGATTATCTCATATAATCAGCAACAGCCCTTTGAGGAGCCATGATCTCTGTTTTACAAGGAGAACATCTGACGGGCGGGGCTGGGATCGGACCCCACCAACCAGTCTGACTGCAGAATCCTCCTATCCTGAACATCCACTCCACTGGGGTGCTGATGCTTGATGCCAGTTTGATGTGGTCTCTCACATGTCTCTCCGTTAGAATCTCTTGGCCTCGCCTGTGTGCTGTAGCCTTGTTTCTTATATTAGTTCACAGTGATGTATTGCCATCTAGAAATAGACTTTTTTTTCTTTCTTTTTTTAACCAGTGGGGTCTGTATTTTAAGAGCTTTGTGCAGGTAAGCCGTGAGACACCCGGCTGGGGTTGCTGTTTGCAGAAGAGATACAGAGGGAGGAGGTAGGAGGAATTTGGCCAAATGTGAATATTTATATTTTTCCAGATAATTAACTATGGCAGCTTGTAAGTGAAATATTTGTCGGTGCTCATGAACATTATCCAGTGTAATGTTATCTTTTGATTAAACAACATATATTCTGTAATAATGCATACATATGAAAGATAAAGAGAAAGGTGCCAAGATGCTGGGAATTCTGGATTCCTTAGATTTGGTGGATGTCAGCCAGATTTGTACGCAGTTCAGGACTTTCCAGGGAGAAAGGGAGACTAGGATTCTGTTGATTATGTGTGTTCTTTTTTCTAATCCACCTACAAACAGTATTGTCAGTGTGATAATGTGAGTAATACTACATGCAAAGGGCACTGGATTAAGTCTGGATAGCAGGAAAGAAAATGAACAATTTCATGAATTAAGCTTTGGTTTAATTTCTCATCGAAACTCATTTTCTAGGTCAGTGGGTCTCAAACCTTAGCTGCATCAGCTCTTGTTAAATAGATTTCTGGGCTCCAACAGAGTCTCTGCTTTAGTAGGTCTTGGGTAGGGCCTGAGGATCTTCATTACTAGCAAGCTCTCAGTTGTTGCTGGTGCTGCTGGCCTGGGGACCACACTTTGAGAGCCAGCGACCTAGGTTGAGGTTTAGATTGGGCGAAGCAGCACATGAGCATGCTGATTGACAAGAGGTCCCCCAGTGATGTTCAAGCTGCGTTTATTCTCACCTGCTCTGAGAGATTCGAGTCACACCCATTTCCATTTATCAAGGGTGCTAGGCATTTGGTGAAATGGTAACTGGCATAAAATCAACTTGTGGTTAGCCAAAATTGTAAACTAAGTATAAATTTGTAAGTTATTTTTCTTGCTGTAGCCATAGGCAAATCTTCAGAAATACAATGCCAAGGAAACAGCATGAATGGAAAAGCGCCCATCTGCAGACATCATGGTGCCCAGTGGGCGCTCAAGCCCTCAGTCACTGGTTGGTCCATTGGATGGTGCTACCATCTCCATTCAGGGCTTTTCTCGGCTCCTTCTTCCTTCCTGGTGGGCTTAAATTCTCAGGACATACCCTTCAGAAGGATGGGACCTTTGTATGATATTTTGGGTTATTTTGAGTGCTATTAGTATCCCAGCACAGTTACAAATATTGGAAAATATCTAACCGAAACCAAACCAAACAGGAAACTATGGCAGCCAGATTGTCTATACCATGGCTCATTTCATGGCGTCCCATGATGAACAAATATTTTCTGTAGAATAAGAAGACTCAGACCCCGAGTTTAAATGGGTGTCAGAAGTATAGCATGTCAGATCCAGCATGGTCAGAAAAAGAACTCATCTAGAATTCAAGGACTCCTTCTTTTATTTCAATCACAGGTGAGTAACTCAGGCACCCTCCTGGCTTCTCATATTCCATTACGACCTTGATACCCCTTTGCTGGTCTAGAACACCATGAAGAATATGTTAACTTTCACCAGCAGGTGAATTGTCCAGGTTGTTGGATTCTGAAGTGAGGATTTTGAACAGCTGTGGAACAACACGGGGACACTGAGGTAGATAATTAATATGTCTGTCCAGGCCAGAGGTTCTCCACCAGGGACATTTGGTATCTGGAGACATTCTTGGTTATTACAGCTGGGGAATTCCTACTGGTATCTAGTGGATAGAAGTCAGAGAGGCTGCTAAATATCCCACAGTGCACAGGACAGCCCCTCACAACAAAGAATTGTCCAGCTCCAAATGACTATTGGGCCAAGGTTGAGGAAATCCAGGACTGGAAGATAGGGGAGAGAGCTGAGACGTTCTCAATTCATGGGGTGCCTTGGAGAGGGTAGGTCGTTGTGGCCTGTGATATCTCAGGTTCCAGCCAAAGGATCCGAGAGGGCCATATAGTGACTTGGGAGCAGCTGGGGATGTCAAGTCAGCTGGGAGGAGGACATGGACAGATAGGAGCGTCCGCTTGAGGCCTCTCGGGAAGCAAGGCTTCGGGTCACGTCCATCAGTGTGAAATCCAGCCCTTGGGAGAACGTGGCATTCACTTCAAGTCTGAGAAACAATTAGGCCCTTTCCTGTTATCATCATGTGGGGCTGCCGAAGTCATTAAATGGCATTTTGAAGGGAGAATGATGATTTCTTTCCTTTCAAACACAACGCTCAGGTAATTTATTCCGACTGGATGTGGAGCGAGCCGGTGCTGGACAGTGTGTGGAAATACATGCCTATACCTCATTATCTCTGATGGGAGTTTCAAAGGCGCTCGCAGATTTAGTGTCCTGTTTGGTCTGAGTTGTATAACACCTGTCAGTAGGCTGCTTTCCTGCTATGTCATTAATATTTAAAAAATGTGATTTAAAGGTCAAGCTGTGCCTACGGCAATATTAAAATACATCATTTAGTTTTTCTAGATGGTAATGCAAAGGACTAGGAGGAAGAGCTTGCAGGAGACAGTGAAAGAGCAATAGCCCTACTACTTAGGAGAGAGTAGCAGCCACATATAATTTCATTGTATTAATATAATTAATAAATTAAGGAGGTTGCTTTTCCAAAAAAAAAAAAAGAAAGAAAAATCTGGACCAGAAATCTACCTTGTTGGGTTGAATTGTTACAAAGCCAATAAAGAGTATGAGCTCTACCCAGACTAACCCTGACTGGACAGGAGAGCCTGGGGGACTTGCCTTCCCTCTGTGGTCTCTCTCCTGGGGCTTCTATTCACCCTCACCTCAATGATCTACTAGGTCCCCTCTCCTGGAAATGCCTCGGCTGGGTCTCTCCACCCCTATTTGCCTGTGGTCCACTCATTCTCAACAGAGGGAGCTAGTCTCTACCATTGCTGTTTTGGGACAGAGCTCATTAACAAATTTACAATGTTAATAAAGAGGTAATGGTAAACATCTGCCCATTTTGGGCCACTCAGCATCCACCTGCCAGTCCCTTCTCTCTAGTATTGGTGTGACAGTAAGGTTCCCACCATGGGTGATGGAAACTTCAGTTGTTCCTCTCCCTTTGAGGAGACTCAGTTGGTATGATAAATTGAACTCAGTGGCCTCACATTGAGCAGAATGTTCCTGCTCTTTGGAGCTCGGCAGTTTTCTTGGTTCTCTCTGTGACCAGCCCAGGTTCCAGAGTGGTCCCTGGACTCTGAGCTTCCTGATGCTATCCTCCCAAGAACTTCCTTTTGTAGAATGAAAAAGCACTTTGATGAGACTTTTCCTGTTATCTGAGAGTTTGGTCTGAAGACCAACGATGAGAATGGATACTTGACAGACGCTCCGCAAAGCCAAACTAGTTTTGTGAACTTGAGCCCTCCCACCACTTCTTGCCTTGGTAAAAATGGTGGTATTGGCTTCCTGTTGCTGCTACACAAAATAAGCACAAACCCGGTAACTTAAGACAATACAGATGTGTTGTCTTGCGGTTCTGGAAGTCAAAAGTCCCAAATAGGTCTCTCTGGGCCCAAGTCAAGGTGTCAGGCTGGCCGTGTTGCTTCTGGAGCCTCTAAAAGAGAATCCATTTCTGCTTCCGCATTCTGCCCGTAATTCTGGGTCACGCCTCCTTCCATCTTCAAAGCCAGCAACCACATCCCTCTGGCCTCTGCTTTTGTCATCACATCTCATGTGACTCTGGCTTTACTGCCTTCCCCTTTCACTTATGAGGACCCTTGATTACATTAGCTCCACCTGAATAATCAAGGATAATCTCCCTCTGACAATACCCATAACTCATCTCTTTTGCTATGTAAAGGAACCTAGTCACAGGTTCTGGGTGTTATGATGTGAACATCTTTGGGGCCATTATTCTGTCTACCACAAAAGGGAGAGGAAATTTTTTTTTTCCAGATTTGTTTCCTATATAATATTTCTTTTCTCCTTTTTGGTGCCTACTTTTCATTATAAAATAAAGCACATAGGTGTTTTATTTTAGGTGAAAGGGATTAAAAGTACACTAATGTGATGAGCACTGAGTAATGTAAAGACAAAACCAAAAACAACACAGTCCAGAGACCCCAAACTTTTAGCTTAGTGAATTATTATAAGGGAAATACCCGTTTACCCACCATCCAGATTGAGCAATGGGACTTTGCTAGCTGCCCCACAAGGCTCCATATGTCCCGTCTCCAATGCTGTCCCCTGCTTCTACAGAGAGCCTAACTGTATAGTAATCAGGGCTTTGTACTTTTTATGGTTTTTATCAGCTAAGTGTGCATCTCCAGACACTGTGGCTTAGTCTTGCACATTAAAATTTAATATGTCTTTTACATCTCTTAATGTATAGTTTTCGTCTCCATCCTTTTTTTTTTTCCTTACAATTTATTTGTGGGGCTAGTTGACCTGTAGGAGCTTTTCGTAGTATTGAAAGTGTTGATTGCACCTTCAAGGCACAGTTCGACATGTTCCTTTGTCCCCTGTGTCTCCTGCAAGTGTGCAGCTCCATCCAGAGGCTTGATCAGATTTGGTTTTGATCCCTTTGGAAAGACTGTAGGTGATGATGTGTTCTTTCACCAAGAGCCACACGATGTCTGCTTTTTGCTCTTTTTTGATGTCAGCACTGTTAGTGCTCAATGCCCAGACTAATGAATTCATTGACGGCTGCAGGATGTTGACGTCCTAATGACATCATTTAAAAATATATACATAGTTTTGGAGAGGGAAGGATTTGTGGGTCACGGGGATTTATGGATGTGAGGCTTCCCCACCACTGCACCCCATGCCTGCCAAGTCACAGGAGGGGGGCTTCAAGAAAAACCCCGTTAGATGCATCCAGAGTATAAGATGTCATAAGCCCTCCCCTTGCTACTACAGACTGAGGACATGGAAGCATCCTCAGGATTCGTGTAAGTGTAAGTCATAAAGATAGAGGCTGGTTGGAGCGGCACTGTCAGCAGGGTGAGGGGCGAGGGATCCGTGGGGCAGCAAGTCATGGTTCCAGGGTGCCATTTGGACCTTGTGGCCAGTAGCTAGGCCAGAGCCATCCCTGACTTCCTCGACCTCACAGGGCTGCCTTCTTGGACTAGGAGACCCAACAGAATCACACCTTGTGAGGAGGCTGCCTGGGATAGGAGCAGAGGGGCAGCTGAGGGGCAGATTGGGCTAGCCAGGGTCACCTGGGTCACAGAATGGTGCTGCTTGGAGGTGTCCGTGAGGGGGTCATCAGGGCTCCCTCGAGACTCCTTCTCCAAAAAGAGCCACCTTTGGCTACGTGCCACACGGCCCTTTGCTGCTTTACTCTTTGTCCTTCCTTGCTGTGCTGGCCTGGAGAACCAGGAGCAGAGGAATGCTGGAGAGGAGCGGGGTAAAAGGTGTCTGGAAGGTGGAAGAGCAGAGTGCCCCCACCGTCGGACCCCCCAATTCTGTCTGTAGGTTTGTGGGTCTGCCCCGAGCCAAGCGTGAGGCCAGGAGCTCAAGGGGGGCTGAGAGATTTCAGTCCCGATGCTAGCAAATTGGACCGGAATGTTTATGCCTGAAAATGACCCTGTTCATGAACACGGGAAAAAGACAGAAAAGCTGTAGAATCTGATCTGCCCCATCATTGCCAGGGACCAGGAAGGGGTGGCCCTGTTGAAGGATGTTTGCAAGGTAGCAGAAGACGGGGGAACAAAGCTTTTTTTATTTTTTTTCCCCCTGATTGTATCTTGCCGATGATGACACTGGTTTTACTTAAGGGACCCAGAGTCAGTTATGAGTTAGTTTCCCCACACTTGAAACCGAAGCACTGTGCACAAAGTGTGGGTCACGCCTCTCAGAGGTATTTGCATTGCGAGGCACGATTCCTGTTTAAGTTCAAGGTTAGATGTTTCTGGCATCCTTCACATGGTGGGAGTGTGGGAGGAGGAGATGGCTCCATTGTCTCCCTAAATGAAACCCAGTGAGCTCCCCCTGTGCCCTGACTGCTGCATCCTTGTCCCATGTCACATGCTGTGGGGCAGAGGAACTGCGGGGCAGGTTCTGGTGGTCTCCCCGTCTTTATGGCTTTTACTAGTGATCCTCTCCCAGGTCATTTAATGACTCCAAGCCTACTTTTCTTATCTGTGAAGCGGGAATAATAACAGCTTGTAGGATTGTGAGAATTCAGTGAGGTGACACGTGTGAAATCGGGTTTTAAACTGTGAGGGGTGTACAGAGGGGAGAGATTTTTCTTTTTAATTTTCGAATACATAACACATTTGCATGGCTTACAATATTTTAAAAGGTGAAAAGAGAAAGTTCCCACTCACGCCTATCCCTCAAGCACCCTGTTCTTCTTCGGGGAGGAATTGTTCTGTGAATACATGTAATTTGGTGTGTTCTGTGGGGGAGATGAATTCGGGGTCTTCCTATGGCGCCATCTTGGACTGGAACCAAACTGGAGCACCCAATTCTCATCCCATCCTCCTACAGGCATCCACTGTGATCGGTTTCTTTACTTCTGCAACTGGCCTTTTTTCCCTTCTACTTAATAATATATCTTGAATATGCTTCTATATCAATATACAGCTCATCTTTTTTTAAAAAAAAATAGCTGGTTTAATAAGTCCTCTCTTGATATACAGCTAGATTGTTTGCAATATTTTTCTATTCAGGTAAGTCTGTAAAGAAGCAGTTTGTGTGTGCTTGCGTGTGTTTGCATACTGAAACTGCTCTGTCATAGGGGGAAGAATTTTTCTTTCTTTGCTACTACAGGTGTCCTGGTTGGAATGAGAGATTTTAGGCAGCTCTCAGCTTCTGAAGCTCTCACCAAGTTATGATTATTTTCCCCTGGATAGGACTCACCCATGCCAGAGGCCAATTCTTTGTAACTTTTAAATTTGAGGAAAGAGAAGACAAACAGAAAGTCTTGGTCTAGAGTTGAATTTCTCTCCTTGGGGCACAATAAGCCTGCCTCTAGGGAAAAGGGACCACTATTGCTTCCTTTCCACATTTTACTTTATTTTTTTAAAAAAGACTTTATTTACTTTTTTATTTGAGAGAGAGAGAGAGAGAACGAGTGGGTGGAGGGGCAGAGGGACAAGTAGACTCCCCGCTGAGCATGGAGCCCAATTTGGGACTCGATCCCGAGACCCTGAGATCGTGATCTGAGACAAAGTCAGATGCTTAACTGATTGAGCAGTCTAGACACCCCCTTTTCCATATTTTAGAGCACTTTTCTCATCCAAGTAATGGGGATAATAACATTTATCCACAGAGTAGCTGTGAGGCTGAAATGAACACACACACCCACACACACACAATATGTGCTGGACACACGGCTGTTACATTAGCAGGACTACCCGGTGGCCCCTTGTTCAACTCAATTCACTCTGACTAAGTGAAATATGCCAGGTGCCAGAGGAGGGGTAGCTGATATGGCCATCATTCATAGCTTGTGGTCTCAGAGGCCTAAAGACCCCACGCCTGATGCTGGGATGGCTCATCCTGCCCCTAGAGCTGACACAAACTGAGCAGACACAGGCAGATAGGTCGGTTATACAAATGTAGCCACTGTGTTCAGGGCAATGCTAGGCAGTCACTGTGCAGAGGGAAGGATGCTTACAGAGAGAGAGGTAGACGTAGTGGCTGAGAAGTGAGGATGGAGAGCCAGGCAGAGAGTGGGCCGGGACAGTCTGGATCACAAAGTTCAAGCTTTTTTTTTTTTAAGATTTTTAAAAAATTTTATTTATTTGAGAGAGAGAGCACGTGCAAGAGAGCGCTTGAACAGGGGGAGGGGCAGAGGGAGAGGGAGAAGTAGGCTTCCTGCTGAGCAGGGAGCCCGAAGTGGGGCTCCATTCTAGGACCCTGAGATCATGACCTGAGCTGAAGGCAGACGCTGAACTGACTGAGCCACCCAGGTGCCTGAAGTTCAAGCTTTTAAACAATTCCCAGAGCTATGGGTTCCAACTGAGGATTTTCAGTAAGAGTGTAACTTGCAATGCCCCTGTATTTGTATGTAGAAAAAGCACTCTGGTAATGTGTGGAAAAGAATGGAAGGGGAGGATGCTGGGCAGGGAGTAGGGCGAGGGTCCATGGGATGGAGGTCATGACTCATTAAGAGAGTGCAGAGCTGGGGGGAATGGGTGATGGGAGGGAGAGGGCCGAGGGCAGAGTCTGGGGTGACTTCGGGGTTTCTGGCTCCATTGGCCACGTGGATGCTGATGCCATTTCTTGAGCTGAACGCACAGGAGAAGCTGGTGCCACAGGAAGCCTGGAAGGTTCTGTTTGGCCGTAAGCCTGAGGGGCTGGAGGGACATGTAGTTGGGGACGTCCAGCAGGCAGGTGGTGTGTGAGAGAGATCAGGCCAGGCAATGGCACAGACCAGTCTCTACATCCTTGTGCAATTATTATTTATTCTTTTGGGAATGTTTTTTTCTTTCCTTCATGTCTGCATCCTCTCTTATCCCCTCAAAGCTGCCTTTCCCCTACAGCAGAGACCATGCCACCCAAGCTCCAACACCCCTAGGATGCTGTTCCTCAGCTAGTGGGCCCTTGATGACTATTGCCACCTGCTTGCTGAAGCAGAGCCTGGCCTGCACGTCTGGATGTAAGAACTTAAGTGTTTCTAGCCGCTGATGTAGCTGTGTCCGCTAGCTACAATCACATGTAATGAAAAGGTAGATTGAATGTTTCCTTCTTTAATTATAGGAATAATGATCAATCATGCAGCTGTTTGTTTTATCAGTGTATCAGCAGGTCTCCTGACTGAAATTCTTAAATTTCATCTTTTCCCAATATCAATGGCAGCTTGCTGCCTCCCCCTCTCTCACACACGCCCCGTTTCTTCGTCTAATGGAATTAATTAACCATTATTCCTTCTCTCGCATTGATGTCTACAAGCCTACAGGCAGATGGCCTAGGAAGAAACCCAGTTGTCGAGAAGAAAGCAAAAGCCCCTTCCATGTCTCTTTTTGAACATTGCAGAACAGACCTTGCGACATAAATCACCCCAAATTCATCAGCTCTGACATATCATCAAAGAAGAAAGACTTTTAATGGGGTGGGCGAATCTTTGTAAATCAGTAGCTCCTTTGGAAAAAAAACACCCTCACATTTCCTGCTGCCATAGAAACCATCTGTTTCAAGTGGATTGTAAATAAAAACAGAGTCCTCCGGCTTCATGTTTATATTAATATGTGTATTCTCTTTTAAATATGGAGAAGTATGCCTTATTTCTCTCTGAGGTGTCTGGTCTGTTGATCTTAGTCTCGTTGTGTCTGATGATAGTCATTAGGAAAACTTCAGTCCATCTTTCTGGGGTAAGAGATAAGAAATGCATGCAACCGGAAGGTGCCAATATTCATTGCAAGGCAGTCAGAGGTTTTGTGTTCCTGAGAGCTGATGAATCATGGAAAAGGATTTTTAAAAATCTCTCCCTCGGCATGGCTACAAGTGTCGTGGATCTGCGTGGAATTGCTCATGGAACGCCTGCGACATGAAGGCCGTGACTGTCTTGAAACATTTCATCTGTTTATCACAATTCACTTTGTGAGAAGCCTCTGGGATTTCATGAGGGCGGTGGAGGGTTGCCTTTGCTGGAGGTTTGCCCTTTGCACACCCCTTCTCCGGTTTTGATTGGCAGTCCTGTTGAATCGCACAAGTGAGAGTCTGAATCGGGATGGGAACAGGGTGGCAGGGAATTGCTCCTGCCCTCAGCTACACCTGCCAAAGGCCGATAGCGGCAGTGAGGCATTCTGGGAGACCTAGGGCTTGAAAGCTTTCTCTGCTAACTTTGAATTAAAGCATCACTGATTTTGCACATTTAAAATGTGCACCAGGAAAAGTCTCCTTAAAAAGGCTGCCTGTTTACCCTTGATTTAGCTAAGTATTCCTCTTTTGCATTCCCATAGACTCTGTCTTGTCACTCAAAGAATATTGCATATGTGCTTACGCTTCTGTATTTGCCACCAAACTGTCCACTTTTAAAAGTAGGGACAGAGCCTTATTCATTCATTTTCTTTAAAGATTTATTTATTTATTTTGGATAGAGAGAGAGCTTGTGAGAAGGGGGAGGGGCAGAGGGAGAGAGAGAGAATCCCAAGCAGACTCCCGGATGAGCTTGATGTGGGGCTCAATCCCAGGACCCCAGGATAATGATCTAAGCCGAAATCAAGAGTTGGATGCTTAGCCCATTGAGCCACTCAGGCACCCTGGCCATATTCATTCTTATACTACAGTGTTCAGTTCAGCACCCTGCACATAGTAGGTTCTCAATAAATACCTTTCAAACAGAGCTGAAATAGGTTAAAGGCCCCATCCCGTATCTTGGAGTGAGCTTCTCCAGGGAAGGTACCACATCTCATTTATCTTTGGAATAATAACGAAGAGAATAATTTACATTATCATTTCTAATCATCTAATCAATTCTGTAAGATCCATTCTATTATTGTCCCCATTTTTTGGATAATGAAACTGAGTCAGGAGGGTACTTTGAGCTTGTGTTGCTAGTAAGTGGTGGATCTGGGATTTTTCACACAGCCCCTTTAATTCCAGAGCATGTGGCCAATTTCTTGTTTAGAGGAGATATTAATAGATGTTTGTTGAATGAATAAATCTCATAGAAACTCTGGGAGCTCAGAGTCATTAAATATGTCCTGCTTGCTTTGTTGAAGTAGCCAACACTAATTTCTCAGGGGCCTGCTAGAGACAATTGTGGTGATCAATCCTGAGAGTTGTTCATAAATATTTTGGTTCTCATTCTTCCAGACATGGAGTACAATTCACTTCCCTGTTACTTTCTGTTAGTCATGGACACATGACTTGCCTGAGACCATTAAATATGAGCAGAAGTGGTATGGGTCATGTCCAGACAGAAGTTTTGAGGGCCAGTGTGTGCGTTGGCATTTACTCTTTCCCCGCAGTGATGAATGTGGCCATAAGTGCCAGAATGGTCCTTTTCTCAGCCTGAGTCCCTGAGTGACCTCAGTAGCAGGGTCCCATGACAATCCATGATGGCCATGTTTAGTGTGAGGGAGAAATCTTTTTTGTTGTTGGCCATTGGGGCTTGGTTGTAACTGTAGCATAACCTTATGCATCTTGACTGGTACAAATATCAAATGATTGTTTTCCTCTCCTTTCAACCATCTGGACATCCCTCACAGTGGTGAGGGGTCCAGGTACAAGCGGTCCTCAGAAGATCCCTGGTCATTCAACAATTTTTAATTATTTCTCCTACCATCCCCTTTAGACTTCAAGGGCAAACAGTCTTGTCTTAACTGGAGAACTCTTGATGGTCCCTACTGGATATTATTCCTTTTGAGAGTATTGTTCTTATGATTCCATTTCTGGGTTTGGCTTGTCTTAGGTTCTGTTCCCCAGGAACAGACTCAGATGAGAATGTATGTGCAAGTGTTTTATTCAAGAAGGGCTTTCAGAAGGGACTAGGGAGGGATTTGGGTAGCTGGACTGGGAAGGGAAAGAAGCTAAGCCAGCATCTGGCCTCAGGTCAGGTCTTCAGCAAGATCCCTGGGGGACTCTGGAAGGTAAGTTACATCTGCAGCAAAGGAGTTAGGCTTCCTTGCTCTCTTGTTTAATAGCTATTGGTTGGTGGTTGCCCTGTGGGGGGTGGATGTATACTCCCAGGAACTGGCCTTCTAATAGGTCGAGGGCATCCCCAAAGAAGATATGGAGGTACTGTTTGTGTAAAGCACAGTGAAGGAGGGAAGAAGGGTTGTGCAGAAAGAGTTAATTTTGGGGAGATCTTTTAGTTTTGGCCTATTTTAAATTATCTTTGCCTAGGCATCTGTCAAGGAAAAATCGAGGACTGGCCTCCCCATTTCCACGTGACAGTGAAAAACAGGGAGACATGGAGGCACAGAATGAGCCTCCTGTCATCAGAGAGGGTGTGGTGACAAAAGACAACGTTGGCTCTTAGGACTCCTGAGCCTGCCATTGGAGGATCATTCACCAGGCTTTGAGCACTCTTGGTGTGAGTGCTGCATGTATCAAACTCTTAAGTGGGCTCTTCTTTAATAAAATCCAACATGCAGAAATCTAAATGGAGCGCAAAGACAAATTAGAGGATGTTCATTCACATTACGAAAGCCTTTACTGAAGCTGAATGGACAAACGCCAACATTCCCATAAACAGTTTCCAAGACATCAAAAATAAGAATCTTACTGTGTAGACTGCTTAAAAAAAAAAAAAAAAAAGGAAAAAAGGTTTACTAAAAGAGGTTGGAAACTTTCCTTTTTTTTTTTTAGGTTTTTAACAATGATTTATGTGGGGGCCTGAGATGACTATCTCAGATAGGATGTGAAGGAAATGACCTTTCAAAGTCGCTCAGATGCTGTGATCACATTGCTACAAAATTGGGATTCCACGTAAGTGTGATCAGAGTTGTTGATGCAATGAATGAACATATGGAGGGAACGCAGACACTGACAAATGTATAGATTGCATCGTTATGTTTGTGTGACTTCTGTTTTATGCATCTGTCACAAGGAAAGAACGAAGTCTGTGATTATCTCTATCTTAGACCGGCAAATGAATGTGTAAAAGTTGAAGACAAGACAGACATTGTACTTACCAGAAACTCATAAACTACCAGAAGCTGTAAGTAAATGTGTGAGAATCAATTTCTTCGTGCTTGAGAACGTTATCAACATTTCAGTAGTAACTGCAAATAATGTGAGACTTAAAAACAAATACCAAATATGTTCCTGTTTGGCAGTGTTTTAAACTTTGGTCTTTATCAATAAATCCGAATCTCTTCATTCCACAAAAAGCTCTGACATTTTATTTTCAAAATGTTGTCTTTCCCTCCTGGCACATGACTCTTCCACTCCTTTCCCCCTTCTATAACGAACAATCATACAAACAAATAAAGAAGAGTCATCCCAAATTTTGAGAGTTCATTGTGTTGGGCTCCAACTTAAAAGTTGTCTGAACTTCTTAGAATCATTTTTAACATGGTTTGTTTTTCTGCCTAGTTATTATACTTATCTTTTTTTTTTGAGAAAGGGAATAGCAAAAATAAAATACACTTTTTATTATAATTTTTTTTCTAATTAGTAAGAAAACATGGCTGTGCAACTCCCTTTCTTCTCCTTCTTCTTCTTCTTCTTCTTCTTCTCCTTCTCCTTCTCCTTCTCCTTCTTCTTCTGTTCCCTCCATCTTTGTGGCGTCTTACCAGGTAAACTCTAAGGCACCTCCTACAGTGGAATTGTGTCTCTTGCCTCTCGATGCAGAAGAGGCTGTACAATATGATCCCTGGCAGGCAGGATTAGCAAGAAGGAGAACAATAAAGCTAATGGGTACAGGTAGATGTGGGTGTGGTGGTTTAAAGTATGTGCACAAATTTTTCAGCTCTTCTTCCTTCAAGAGGTGGAGCCTACTCTTCATCCTCCCCACTTCCCCTGAGTGTGGACTACATTTGGTGACCTGCTTATAAAGAACAGAATAAGGCAGGAGAGAAAGTGACAGAATATGGTTCCAGAAACTAGGTCATGAAAAGTATTGTGGCTTGGTCTTTGCTCTCTCTGTCCGTGTCTCTTGGATTGCTCCCTTTGGCGGAAGCCAGCTGACATACCAAGCAGCCCTATGACGAGAAGTCCATTGCCAAGTCATGCGAACAAGCCATTTTTGAAGTAGATTCTCCAGCCTTATCAAGTCCTCAGATGACAACAGCCCTGGCTAACACCATGATGCAACCTGATGACAGACTCTGAGCCAGAACTAGCTCTCTATGCTGTTCCCAAATTCCTGACCCATGGAAACTATGAGATAATGAAGGTATGCTGTTTACAGCTGCTAAGTTTGGGGGTAATTTGTTATGCAGCAATAGATATTTAATTCAGTGAATATTCAGGGAATCAGGAGAAGGATTGTGCATCCTTGTTTCTACCCACCTGCCAGCCACCAGGCATGGAGACTTAGACTTCTTTACGGGATATGTCAGCATGGCACGCTTGCATGAAAAATGAGGGAAACCGGATTCTCAGTAGAGGGGTTGTGAATGGAACATGCAGGAGCTTCTCTATTAGCTGAGACTGCACTTTCTGCCATTTCCACCATACTCTGTGTCCTCCTGGAAACCTGGCCTCTATGGACTGTCCTAATCGGGCTCCCTTGTTCTCTGGTTTCTGTTGGATTTGGCCAGCAGGAAAAGCCAGCAGGAGATAGGATAATGAGAAGAGATAGAAGCTAGGGAATTTATTGCCGGCGCTCCCCCCTTGCTGGCCAACTGGCTGGCAATCACTGCATTCTTTCACTGAAGGCCAGGACCTTCAACAGCCTTCTGCAGCCTGACTCAGCTGCTCCCTCTAATGGCCTCTTCAGGTGTAGGAATGGTGAGGGTTCCCCACTATTGCTAGCCTTGGAATGTTTCACTACCTGTTTGTGCATTCCCCAAACTCTGGACACCTCTGAAAATAGTTCTCAATCACTCCTTTTGAGTATGTCATCTGTTTCTTGCTGGCACTCTGCCAGACACATCCAGGTGGTCTTTCTTTGATGTTCTCTGGTGCATGTATAGCACTGAGCGGGAAGAATTACTTTGGCTTTGAAGTTTGCACATTACTTTACTTTACTTTCTACTGCTACTGTTTCTGCTATTCCTACTACTTTTGCATCTTTTCCTTCTTCTTCCACTTTTTCCTTTTTCCCCTTCTTTTAGCATTAGAAACCTCTATGTTTTGGTACTAAGAGATATATCTTTCAATAAAATTATTGAAATGCAAAAAAACCCCACCTCTTTCTGAATGGAATTTTATGCTGAACTCCAAAATATATGGATATAATGTATATAATTATAAAGTGAGGTCTGCTTGGGTTGAAATGGAGAAGGAGGGCAGGCCTCCCATCCACAGATCCTTCTTTCCCTCTTCTCTAATTTTAGTTCCTCAAGGCACTGCCCGACTGTGAAAGCTCAGGACCCTAACAGCCACCTTCTGGCACTCCCATATTCCTCCTTCCTCTGAATATGATTTTACCCTTATCATGGCCCTGAACCTTGGTTGCCCCCTATTCTCTTTCTTTCTTTGTTTGAATTCTCTTATCCAGAAGCTCATATTTGTCTGTACTTTTACAGGCACCCACAGTTTTCTTATTCCCCCAGCATTTCAGCTGTGCCTGCCATGACAATCCCTAACCACACACGTCTCCCCGTGTCTGTATTCCATTTCCCAGTGTTTACTTCCGGTATCTATTTACACATGTGCACTGTTGTGGAAAACTGAGATGAGACTGTCTGAGTCTGATAAATATCCACGCCCTCCTTTCTCAACTGGGGACCCGATTCCACAGAAAACTCCTTCTAGTTCTGTTCTCTTGATTATCTGTTATGTCCCCTTGGGACCCACTCTGCCTTTACCACATCTATTCCTCGTTCTTTCCTCCCAGCTAACAATAGTACCTTCTGCTTTGCTGAGAAGGAGAGCCCTCTCAAATAATTAACTTCCTTACCCTTGTGTTTGTTAGGAAACACCCCCTCCCCCCGCTCCGCCCAATATGGCAGTGGCTCAAACAACATAAAGTCTATTTTTCTCTTATGGATAGTTAGGAAGTGGAAGGTTCCAGGCTCTCTGTTGGCTTCATGATCCTCAGGAACCCAGACACCTTCCAGCAAAATGTTCTCCTGTATCTCCCGTACCTTGGGTGTGGCTTCTATCATCACGATTCACAATGGCTGCTTGACATCCAACTGTCATTTCACATTCCTGAAAGGAGGATGAGGAAAAGGGAGAAAACAGGCTTGTCCCTCTATTTTAAGGACACATCCTGGAAATCCCACACAAGACATCACCTTACACTTCACTCAAGAGTCAATCCCATGGCTTTACCGATCCTGCAGGGTGCAACCTTCTCTGGATGGCCATTTGCCCGACTAAAATGTCAGAGCCTCCTTTTCTAAGGAAGGAAGGCAGAACGCTGGTGGTCTGCTGAGTCACTTCATGCTAGCTCTGTACGGTCACCCATCCTCTGCTTTTGTTCTTCTGCCCGGGAATCTGAGCCCTTCTTCCTTTCTGAGGAGACCACTTGCCATGTGTACCTGGGATCATACTCACTTTATAATCTTGCAAAACTGCACACCTGTCACAATTAGGCAAAGTGTGTTCATTTCTCTTTGTATCTCTGACAATGGACATTTTCCCTGCACCTGCTATTTATCACATTGGATTTTTGTGAAGCTGAAGGTATTCCACAAGGGCTTATTCATTGTGTTTAATAAATAACATAAAATTACTCTTCTGCCAGCTACCCTTTTGGATCTTTTGAACCTGTTTTAATTTAAAAAAATGTAGCTCATTTTTAAACTGCTCTATTAATGTTGCTATTTAAAAATCAATTTATTGATGAGGAATACATTATTAGTCTCTGGAAATAGTAAACTTGTTCTGCTTCATTTTGGCTGGGCTCTTCAGATCTAAGAGATTATCTGTAGTCTTGTACCAGAGAGGATGCTTTGGAGGTAAAATTTCATTTCAAGATAAAATGTTATCTGGGCCCATGATCTGTACCCTGGTCTTAATTTATAAAGGGGACTGAATGATGACACAGAGACCAGTGTCATTGAAGGAAGAACTTTTCTTACTTCCATTCCCTGAGAACAGGAGTTACGCCATGCCCTGAAGGGCCACATGGGGACCCACCAGGTTTGATCCGGAGGCAGAAGCAGGAGCGAGGGGGAAAACCTAGGCCACAGCCTTCATTTTTAGGTTTCCAAAGGGCAGGGCAAGGTAAATATCTTAGGAGGAGATAGTTTGAATAATTTTGGTGGGCTTTGGGGCATCAGGGCTGTCCCCAGCTGTCTGGTTGGTATCTGGCCCTGGGGTGATCAGGCCAGAGTTAAATTGCGTTCTGGAGTCTGCAAAGTAGACAGAGGAGGTGGTTTGGAATATACCTCTGGATTAGTTTACATATGAAAGGTATGTTCTGGGCTGAGCCCTTTATTATGTTTAGGAGTTGGCTAGCCCTGAGAGGGGCAGTCTCTTCCTGGCCAACAAGTTTTTTAAGATGTCAACACATCAAGGGTACCTGGGTGGCTCAGTTGGTTAGGCGTCTGCCTTTGGCTCAGGTCATGATCTCAGGGATCGAGTCCCACATTGGGGTCCCTGCTTGGCGGGGAGCCTGCTTCTCCCTCTGCCTGCCGTTCCCCCTGCTTGTGCTCTCTCTCTCTCTGCCCAGTCAAATAAACAAATAAAATCTTTAAAAGAAAAAAAAGGTGTCAACACATCATAAAATACAAAAAATAATAATAATAAAAAAGATTAGTAGAGCTTCTCATCATTTTCTTCTCTTCTCAATACCCTAGGTCTTTATTCTCTTTCTGTCAGCTCATGTTCTCTCCTACAGGTCAGACCACAGCCCTCCGTTTCTCTTTCCCTACCTGCTTTCAATCTGCTGCTGACCACATGCCCTTCCAGGCCCTATTCAGTGCCCCTGTCTATCAAAGTTAGGTGCATGGTCTTGGCCAGAAGTAAGTTAGTGTCTCTCTCTGGGCCTCTGCATCCTCATCTATAAAATGGGAAAAAGTGGGGATGGAGGGCTTCATTTCCCCTGATCTATACCTTTCATCTCTGAGTCTGTGGCAGGACCTGCGAGGGACCTCTTTCTGAGATAAGGGGTGGAGGACATTATCACCAAAGTGCTGACCTTGGAGAACAGAGGAGGGAAGGCAGACTATCTCTGGGTCAAACAGGGAAGGAAGGGGAAGGAACAGATTTCAAAACCCTGCCATTCAGCTGAGCATATGCTCATCCTGCTTGTGTACGACTCCTGCGGTTATCGATTTTAGGTCCAATAATATTAATGTCTGCTAGTTCCCAACACAAGCCTAGCAGCTGCTTGTTCCTTGTCTGGCTTATTTCTACCAATGTGTTCTTCCTCATCTGTCCCCTCTGCCTTGTATACTCTCCCTCCTTCTTCCCTCTTATGCTGAATCTCCATGGCCTAGCATGTCTACTCCGGATTTTCTTCTCTGATTTTTCTGGCCTGCACTGAGCTCTACTTTTGGGCTTAGAGTCGGCACCATGCAAGGATTCCTTAACTAATCCTGATCGTTACATATGTCTTTGCTTTTTAAATTGGACTCTAAGCTTTGGGTCGTCAGGCGCCACTTCTTGGATGCCCTGCCAATGTTAGATGCCTGTGGTCAAAGTCTATAAGATATGTTTTCTCTGTAGATCTTTCAAGGACATGCCTTCTTTCTCCCGTACCAGCTGAGAATGGTTTTCTGAATGCCTTGCTGCTTTCAAATCCAATGCTTCTACTCACCCAGTGCCTTCTATTTGTACATACCCTCCATCCCTACTGCTGTTTTACTGGCCTCACTATTTCTTCTATAAAACACAATCCGTTCTCTAAGCCGTGGTTTACTTATCTGACCCTCCCTCAGCTGTGAGCCCCTTGAGGTACACAATGTGAAGTGCTTGGCACACAGTAGGTGCTCAAGAGTTGCTTTAGTTGAATAAAAGGCCCAGCTGGCTTTTTCACAATTTATACTCCCCTCCATCCAGCACTCACCACCTCTAATTTATCTCGAAGGCTGAGTTTTCGCCAGCACAGAGAGGGACAGAGTGGGCCATGAATTATAGCTTCCCTTTGGCCCTTGTAGAGAAAATCTGAATATTTTCCCTGCGGGTGCTTGAGTGAACCAAATTAGCCCCATGCTTGTCAGATTCCTCCTTCTCTTTGTGCTGCAGATGAAAGTATAAGAAATGAAAACTGGAACTCTCTTAACCTTTTCAAGTCTTCAAGTAATGATTTTCTGGACAGATAAGACTAAATTGGTATTGGATCTCTGCTCAGGAGCAGGAAGGGTGGCTGTTTACCGGCTGCCTGCGGATCGCTCATGGCTTCATCGTCTTCTCTGCGGCTCCGTGGAGGAAATTAAAACTCTGATGGGCAGATTAGGTGGTTCTAAGCCTCTGCCCCTTGCCTGCTGCTGCAGATGTGAGAATTAAGCTTATCTACCGGTTCAGATGAGGTGATCGATAATTTGAACACTTGAAGAAATAACTGAGGTAATAAGATCCTTAAACTAAAGGGCTTGTAAATTGTTAAAAAAAAAAATCCGCAACCCAAAGCAAACAGACAGCCCTCACCCGGGGCTTCCCATCACAGAGCAGAGGCTCACCTACCTAGAGTAGAGGGCACTGTCAAAATCATCCACCTTCTAGGACTGCCTTCTTGTCTGGACTGCCTCTGTGAGTCTTTCCTTTGGGTTAGGAATCTGTCCACAGTGACGCCATGCATTAACCAGGAGACACCTGCTGTGTGAATACCAGTCAACAACGGTGTTCAGCTGGGCTTGGGGGAGCTGGACCATGGGCCAGGGAAATCATCAAAAAAAGAGTTGGTTGGCAATGTTTCAGAGGTCAGGGGCTATTACTAAAGGCCCGTTATTTAGGGGGAGGGGCAGAGAGAGAGGGAGCGAGAGAATCTCAGGCAGCCTCCACACCCAGCTTGGAGCCCGATGCAGGACTCGATCTCAAGACCCTGAGATCATGACCTGAGCTGAAATCAAGAGTCAGAGGCTTAACCGACTGACCCACCCAGGCACCCCCAGAGGCCCGTTTTGATTGCATTACATGGGGGAAAGTAACCAGAGGGCACTGGCTGATTTCCTGAAAAAGAAAGATCAGTGGTTGGGAGGAGAGATCCTCAAACACACATGTGACTTACTTCGCAGCATTGCCAACACCAGCTGCGGCCTCTTCCAAGCATCTTTATCCAGGGTTATTAGTTAATCCACAGTTATTGGGTGTTTAACTCATGGGTGAGGGAAAATTATAAGGCCAGATAGAAATTTGAAGTCATCAGACTTCATTCAGTTTAGTGGTAGGCATCATTATGAGATAGACTTCTGTACCTGCTCTGCTGTTGCTACTCATGTTAGGGAGTGGCTTTTAACTTCAAATCATCTAATTCAGCACTATCTGGGATAAAGTCTTAGGAACAATAGGCCCTGGATATTCAGTCTATAGCAGAAATTTAGCTTCATTTTTTTTTTTTCATGCTCTGCAGTTAAAGGATGCAGAGTATCATCGCATCTGATCCTCAGAACATTGTGACTTATCTTCAAAACCCAGTGGAGCAGGGGTGGGTTTGCATGGCTACATAAGTAAAGAATCTGAGACTCACAGCGGACCACCAGATAAAGCCTAAATAACACTGTACCAAAAACAGTACTAATAAGAAGCTGGCATTTTTCTCTCCATCTCTTAATCTCTTGTTCTTCCTCTGTCTCTGTCTCTTTCTTTCTCTCCTTGTCTCTGTCTCCCTCTCCCTCTGTGTATCTGTAGAAGAAAGGGGGCTCTCTAGATAGCATGTGGTCACTTTCTCTTGTGACCTTTTCATTTCACTAAAGCTTCTCTCTTTGTTGGGCAAGATTAAGTTCAGAAGAGCATCTACTATTGTTCTTTAGTACACTTAATGAAAGATGAAGTAGTTATTTATGTGGCGTTTAGTGAATTTTTACAGCCCCTAAACTGAATATTGTAAAATGGTGTGACCCCTTTTTAAAAAAAAGCTGACTAGTTCTAGCCTGCCAAGTGTCCAGAATGTAGATGCTGAAAGTCCCGTCCCTCTGTCTGCAGAATCCACCAGGGTTAATTCTGAGCCACACTTATTTTTAAAGATTTATTTATTTATTTATTTGAGAAAGAGAGAGAGAGAGAGAAAGAGTGGGGGGGAGGGGCAAAGGGAGAGAGAGAATCTCAAGCCTACTCCCTCCTGACCATGGAGACCCACGTGGGGCTCGATCTCATGACCCTGAGATCACGACCTGAGCTGAAACCAAGAATTAGAAGCTTAACTGACTGAGCCACCAGGTCCCCCCTGAGCTATACTTTCTAAGAGACCGTTGACGAGGCCTTGGATGAACTCCTAGTGAGAAAAGGTGTCTTATGAGCAACAGTGAAGGAGCTAGGGGATCTAGGAAACAAGGAAGGTGAGAATGTATTTGTTGTCTTTAGATAAAGTGTTGCCATATTGCCAAGAGGAAGACTTTGTCCTGAGGTTGGCCTGACATCTAGGAGTTCTGGGCAGGGACATATGAGCTAATTATAAAAAGGAACTATTCCATCAGAATTACCAGGTGAAGTAGTGAGCCCTCTGTCACTTGAGGTATTCAAGCAGAGGCTGGATACTCACTCGTGAGAATGTCGTAGGTGAGATTAGCCTGGGTTATCCTGTGTGCCTGCATCTCAAGTGAAGTTTCCCCAGAATTCATTCTCTTCTTTTTTTTTTTTTTTTTTAAGATTTTATTTATTTATTTGAGAGAGAGAGAATGAGAGACAGAGAGCATGAGAGGGAGGAGGGTCAGAGGGAGAAGCAGACCCCCTGCTGAGCTGGGAGCCCGATGCGGGACTCGATCCCGGGACTCCAGGATCATGACCCGAGCCGAAGGCAGTCGCTTAACCAACTGAGCCACCCAGGCGCCCCTCCCCAGAATTCATTCTCAAAAGAGCAAGAATCCTTTTATATTTAAGTCCTTACACAGGAAATACAACCAATCTCTACTTGGGGAAGACACATCACTTGGCAGTAGTTTAAATCCTTTAGTTGGTGCTACTTTGAAAGTACTATAGATTCAAAGAATAGAACCAATGAGAGATGAGGCAAAGGAGTTTCTAACAATATTAGTAACAGTTTCTGGGTATTTGACCTTACAATTCAAAATATTGGGGTTGTTGTGAACAGATAATTGTAAAATCCTGTCATACAATGGCAAGAGGTCACTCCGGCAATGGTTCTTATCTGGGGGTGACGTCCCCCTGGGAGCCATTTGGAAATTTCTGGAGACATTTTGACTGTCATGACTGATAGGGGTGGGATGTGCTACCACAACTCGTGGACAGAGGCCAGGGATGCTGCTAATCCTCCTGCAGCCCACAGGGCACATCCTCACCACAATCATCAGGTCCGGATGACAAGCACTACAGCTGACAAGACTTGCTTTGTGGCCATTGTGAATAGAATGACGAGACTAACAAAAATTGTCTAGTGACAACATCGTGTCGATTCAAAGAAGGGCCATGTCTTAAACAACAATTATGGGAAAGGAGATGATGCGTTTGGAAAAACATTTTGTGTTCTGTGGCTCAAAAAATGGCTTTGGTGACAGCAGGCCCTGTTGTCAGCAATGTGTATGAAGAGTTCCAGGAAAAGAGCTGTTTCATAAAATGTGGGAGTGAAGAAAGCAACATTTCTAAATCAGCATGTTACTGTATATAATATGTGGTTTTAAGTATTTGTTACCGATTTCATAAAACAAGTCTGCTCTAATAGTTGACATATTTAAGTGGGTTGGAAATCGGGGTGCCTGGGTGGCTCAGTTGGTTAAACATCTGCCTTCCGCTCAGGTCATGATCCCAGGGTCCTGGGATCGAGCCCTGTGTCGAGCTCCCCACTCAGTGGGGAGTCTGCTTCTCCCTCTGCCTCTTCCTATGCCCTGCTTGTGCGCTATTTCTCTCTCTCAGATAAATAAATAAAATCTTTAAAAAAAAAAAGCGGGTCAGAAATAATTTTTTGATTTTGTCATGGGGAAAAATGGCTTCATGCCTCCCATCCAAGCTCGTCTTGTCTTTGGATGTGTGCAGAAAATCAAGTTCCAGGGTCCTAAGCTCTGTGTTCGTGTGTGTATGCGTTTGGTCATGAAATACATATTTTTGGTCATGCTATGAAATTCCTTCAATCTTATGAATCTGGAAATAACTTCCGAAGGCAATCAAGTCTTTCTTCCTTTTATTTGCTTTAAAAGCACATTCTATGAGTTTTAACAAAGGCATACAATTGTGTAACTACTGCTCATTCAAGATGCAAATCCATTCTACCATCCTCCAAATTCTCTCATGCTGCCCCTTTGTTATCAATCCCTTTCCTCCACATTCCTGCTTATTAGGTTTAATCTTCCACATTCAAAATAAACTTTCATGCGGAGACCCAGCATCTAAATCAGACCCACGCAGATCTTCTTTAGGCGAAGTGGGGCATGGAGTCCTGAGTTCACCTGCTGTGTCTGCTCTGTCTCCCTCTGGCTCCCGCCAGGTCCCCAGGAACTTTTCTGGGAAACTGATGCTCTGCAAAGCAGTCAAAACCACTGATTAAATCCTTCCACTGATCAAATGTTAGGTGAGCCTTTACAGTGTGCCAGGCTAGCAGCTGGAGAGAGAAGGATGAACCAGATAGATAGGGTCCCTGCCCTTAGCAAGCTTAGAGTCCAGTAGACAGACATCAGTCAAACACACATACAAATAAAATGTAAAACTGACTGCTTGCTAAGTATTAGAAAGGAAAACTACTGGGGATGCCTGGGTGGCTCAGTCGGTTAAGTGTCTGCCTTTGGCTCAGGTCATGATCCCAGGGTCCTGGGATCACCTGGTGTCTAGCTCCCTGCTCGGCAGAGAGCCTGCTTCTCCCTCTGCCCCTCCCCTGCTCATGCTCTCTCTCTCTCACTCTCTCAAATAAATAAATAAACTCTTAAAAAAAAAGAAAGGAAAACTATATGGTGCTTTGGGAAGAAGAACTGATTACACTGAGGCAAGAATAATGTCCTCTTTAAAGGAATTGTCCCTGCTCACCAGGTTCTAAGCAGAGGAAGCTTCACGAAAGCCCAGAGGTGGAAGGCATAATAACCAGGAGAAAGCTGGTGTGACCAGACTTCTAGAGAAGTCTGCAGGAGCTAGACTGAGCAGGACTTTGTGTGCCATTGGAAAAAAAAAATAGAAAAAGAGAAAGATTGACCTTCATCTCAAGATTTGGAGCTGCTGAAGGGTATTAAAGAGGAGAGTGTATTTTATAGGAGAGATGATCAGATCTCTTTCACTCTCTAATTACACTGACTGCTGTTTGCAGAATGGATTGGAGTGTGGGGTGGGCAAATACGGATGTGGACGGCGTAGCGAAAAACTGTATCATCGGTAGAGGCGGAGATGATGGTGAGAATACAGACAAGCTAATGCATGGTGCCTGCTTGTTGGGGGTGAATGAATGTTGGCCCATTATCCACACGAGGAGAAGTGGACAGGGAGATCGACCAGGTTCCTGGCTCCAGGACGGCATAACAGAGGTGGAGCCTTCTGGATGTGGATCAGGTTCAGGAGGAGAATCGAGAGTCCACTTCTGAACATGTAGGACTGTGGGCCGTGGGAGACTTGCAGAAGGAAATGCTGAAGAGGCAGACACATGTCAAGGTCTGGAGCTCCTAGTTTACCTTCCAACCATCATTTACTTCTTCTTTGGAAAGGCTCACCATGCCCCGGTCCCTGAACTAGGGGTTGGGGACAAAATAGAGCTGAGACATGGTCCTTGCCCTGGAAACACTGGAGAAGGAAGTAGGATACATATGGGTTAATATTGTAAGAGAAATAGGTTCACACAGATGTGCGGGCTCAGCAGAGGATACGATTTCTTTTGCCTAAGGGAGTCAGGAAAGTTGTTTTCCAGCCTTGCTGGATGGAGGGAAACTGGGAAAACAAAAACAAAGACAAAAACAACCCACTCCAGGGAAAGAAAAAAGTGTGCAGGGTTTGAAAATTTGCAGGGCATGAAAACTGATGGCATCCGTGGGGACTTTTGGGGAGTTGCTGTAGAGTCTGTGTGCTATGGGAAGTGGTTGGAAATGGGGACTTTGGGGGGCAAATGTTGACCTTGTAAAATGCCTTACAAAGGAAAAGCCGGGGAGGGTGGGAGGGAGGAAACATGATGGGATTGGCCGCAGTGGCAGAATGCAGCCTGGGCTGGGCAGGGAGGGAGTGGGCTGGGGGAGGTTGGCTGGGAGGACGTGGCGGGCAGCCGGGCAGGTGGGAGGGAGGCTCTGCAGGCCATGGCAATAGGGATGAGAGAAATGGATGATTTGGGGATTTAGGAGGCAGCATCTACTGGTTTTGGTGACGAGAGATGAAAGGGACAGGAGATGCTATTACCTCCATTTTGAACAAACAGGTGGAGTAATGGTGTTAGCTACAGCAGCAGGCTGGGGGCGAGAAGCGGTTTTGTGGCAAATGCAGTGTGTCTGTGTCACACGCGTCGTTGTGAGCTCCTGAGGGGCCTCCATGGACCTTCAGGAGGCAGTTGGGTTGATGAGAGCCCGGCGCGTCCGCTGGGATTCTCTGGCAGATTGTAGCTGACCCAGCCCGGTCTACATGCATTCCTGTGGCTTGTTATGAATCTCTCTTTAGATTATGGATATTCCCAAAGACAGGAGCTGGGCCATATTTTCTCTTGCTCTCCAGTGGGTGTGTTGTAGAGCAGTGTCTTTCAAAATATTGTTATTTTGACTGCAGTAGGAAATAACTTTTACATTATGTGCAGACATATATCTAAAACATACCCGAAGCATCTGCGGTGCAGTTCCATCACTCTCCTCCATCTCTCCTTTTCTCTTCTCATGCCTTTTTTCATTTGCTACTCTCACTTAATCTTTAAAAGTTACTCCTCCCTATATTCTCTTTGGGACCAGTGGGCGGTGGCCTGCAGTGTATATGCTACTGGTGCAGAGCATAGGACACAGCAAAATCCTGGGGTCTGTAGTCAGACAGACTTGGGTTTGAATTTTGCTTTGTCACTGAATAGCCACGTGGCCTTGGGCAAGTCATTTAATCCCTGTGAGCCTCAGTGTTTTTTTAAAGATTTTTTATTTATTTATTTGAGAGAGAGAGAGCAGAGCGAATGAGAACATAAGTGGGGGTGGAGGGGCAGAGGGAGAGGGAGAAGCAGGTTCCCCACTGAGCGGAGAGCCCGACAAAGGGCTCGATCCCAGGACCCCGGGATCATGACCTGAGCGGAAGGCAGACACTTAACCGACTGAGCCACCCAGGCGCCCCTACTACCTCAATTTTCAATGGCAGCAGCATAACATTTTTGAATTGCTCTCAGACTCTGACCTTCTGCCTTCTTCCACATTTCAAGGACCTTGTGTACATTTGGCTTACCCAAATAATCCAGGACAATTTCTTAACTTTAAGGTTAGCTGATAAGCAACCTTAACTCTCTCCTGCCATTTAGCATAGTATATTCGTAGGCTCTACGGGTTAGGATGTAGACATCTTTAGACATCTGCCTACCACAATAGAACAGTGAGTAGAACCTCATGGATGTTCCATAAGAGTTGGTGACACTCAAGTTCCTTTTTAATTGTGACATGCCGTGAAAATAAAAAAAATATATATGTAATTTAAGCCAATGCAACAAAACAAAAAAATCTGACTTTTAAATACATACTCAACTTTAAGCCTGATTCCCATTTCACCTGTAGATAACTGATGTTTGAACCTAAGTACAGGACTTCCATTTCAACACAGGCATTACCATCAAAGCTGCTTCTTCATATGCTTTGTTTCAATGGAGAATTTGCTGAGCATGCTTTCAGTGCCACAGTTCAATCCATTATAAAAATGTTGAGCAAGTCCAGTTGGTTAAGCATCTGCCTTTGGCTCAGGTCATGATCTCGAGGTCCTGGGATGGAGCCCCGCGTTGGGCTTCCTACTCAGCAGGGAGTCAGCTTCTCCCTCTCCCTCTACCCCTCCCCTCGCTCCTGTTCTCCCTCTCTCAAATAAATAAATAAAATCTTTTAAAAAAATGTTCAGCAAGTCAAGCCTCAGGCCAGAGTCTTGCTTGAGAAGTTCTCCCTCCCGCTTGACTCTGAAACCGACCAGTAATACAGCCCTGTGACCCGAGAAAGCGGAGGAGAGGGAGGAGCACGAGTGACAGGAGAAGAGAGAATGAATCAGGGCATGCTGCACCCCTGGGAATATGACACAAAGAGATGCTTTTTCTGGGAATTGGCATCTTGGTGGTGGGGGGAAAAGGTGGAGTTGTAATAAGGCCAACTTTCAATAAATTAGCATTATTAACATTAACATTAACATTAGCTATCATTATTATTCTACATATTTCCAGCATTGCTCCTAGACTACACCTGGAGCCATGTACAAGGCTCTTGCTGTTTCAGGCTGGAAAATTTGCCTCCTCTGCCGCTGAGATTAAAGAGCTAAATCCTTGGATGGTTAGCTAGCCTCTCCAAGCCTCAAGTCAAGGCAACGCTTAATTCCCTGGCACCTGGACTGCTCAAGATTTGGAAGCAGGGTCAACAAAAGCACACGAGGATCCTGGGGATCCAGGCTCACCAGGAATCACGGTCTTCTGTTTTCCAGATATTTTGTCTCTAGATGCCTGATTGAATCATGCGGTTGTCAGCTGAGGTCTGACGTCATATTGATTCAGGTGAAGACTGTTCTAGAATGTGAGGTTGGTGGTTCTTCTGAAACGGTGAGCAGGGGGCTTGTTGAGTTCTTTTCTGTAACTCAGTGCCCAAACCAGAGCAGACCCTCAGTACATTTTTGTTGACTTTAAGAGAGAAGAGATTCAAATTGCTTCCCAACAGACTTTCATACACATTTTCTTGACTCTTGGTCATTAAGCAAATAATTTTCTGGGAATGAGCTCTGCCTTTTTTGGGTAATAAGATTTCATAGTGGTAAGAGAACAGACTTTGGAATTAGGCCTGTGGTCAAATCTCCATTTGGGCATTTACTTATATTCTCTGTGACTTTGAGACAATTAATTAAATTGCGTCTCAGTTTACTCACCTATAAAATGGGAGTAATAGTATTACCACCCCCCCTTACAAAATACTGTAAGAAGTACTTAAGGCTTTTTCTACCCCACCAGAGTCAGGATGTTTTTACCTGCAGGTAACAAACCTCAATGAATGTTGGCTTAATTTATGAAGGTGTTCATTGTTAACTTAGAAAGCAATTTATAGGTAGGCATTTCCAAGGTCTTTCAATGGCTCAAATATTTCAGCTAGGACCCAGATTCTTTTTTTTTTGAAGATTTTTTATTTATTTTAGAGAGAGAGAGAGATAGCACAAGTGTGAGGGGGTAGAGGGAGGGAGAGGGAGAGAGAATCTCAAGCACACTCCACGTTAAGTGCTGAGCCTGACACGGAACTCCATCCCAGGACTCTGAGGTCATGACCTGAGCTGAAACCAAGAGTCAGATGCTTAACTGACTGTACCACCCAGGTGCCCCTAGGACCCAGATTCTTTATATACTTGTGCTCCACCATCTTGTGTTGGTTCTTCTTTGCTTTAAACCTACAGTTACAAAATGGCTGCTCCAACACCAGGATGCCATGTGCTCAGAGCATCACCATAAGAAGAGTGGTGCCAGAAAGCTTTCTTCTGGGAGAGTCTGTCCTTTTATTCTACAAGTGAAAATCTCCCATGGACTTCACCTGAATCATTGCCCAGAACTGTGCCCACCCTAAGATCAATCTCTGGTAAAGAGAAATGGAGTCCACACTGACTTAGAAGGATCATGATTTATATTCTGGAAGGAGGGGTGGAGGTACTTTCTTCCTTCTCGGTGATCAAGGAGTCTCTGCAGGAAGATGGAGAGGACTGTCTGTTGGCTGACTATGAGCAATGTCTGCCCTGCCTCTCCCCTGCTCCCCTCCCACCTTCTTCACCCTGCCTGCCTTTCTGGGTCCCTAATCCATAACCCACACTTTGACCTTTGCTTTTTTCAAAGGTCAAAATCCCCAGTAGACTGGTAGTTTTAAAGAGTTGAGAAGTAACCTCCTGCCACATGTTTCTTTTTGTATGGTCTGTCACCCCAATACAGCATCAAGTCTTTAAGGATAAAGATCATATCATATTCAGTTTTGTCTCGGTGTTGCTGTGTGTGAGTGTGTGTGTGTGAGTGTGTCTGTGTGTGTGTGCGCGCACGCACGTGCGCATGTGTGTATGCTGAGTCAGGTGGAATCTCCAATGGTCTATGATCTTTAACTTCTGCCCAGTGCCCTGTTTTTTTGTCCAGCCCTACTCTTAGGCCTCTGCCTTGTTTGTGTCTGATCCCCCGAACGCCCCCACCCGCCCGCTGCCACACACACACAGGACAAGGCTAATGTCACACTCACAACTGCATTCCCTGAAATGAGAATGTTGATTGCACAGGATAGCTCAGTAAGTATTTGTGGCATTGAATTGGACTTCCTCAAGAGAGGAAGAAAACACAGGTGGCCTTCAGCCTGACACTAGGGTTTGCTTGCATGGGATTCTTTAGCCAGCTTTTGGAGAGGTCATTCAGCAGTGCTTGAAACCACTCCTATTATGTGGTTCTTCTTCATTTTATTTTGTATTTTCTACTCTCCACACTGCTAATTTCTTAAGCACTCCAGAGTCTCTGGAGCCATAAACAATGATTCTTGCATAAGTTTGGGGAATCATTTAAAAAGAATTTTTTTTTTCCTCATAGGCTACAAGGGGTCTGACAACTGGTTGAGCCTGGAACCTGTTTCCTCACTTTTTTAAAAAAATATTTTATTTATTTATTTGACAGGGAGAGCAGGGAGAATAAGCAGGGAAGCAGAAGAGGTAGAGGGAGAAGCAGGCTCCATGCTCAGCAGGGAGCCAGATGTGTGGCTCGATCCCAGGACCCTGGGACCATGACCTGAGCCAAAGGCAGACGCTTAACCAACTGAGCCACCCAGGTGTCCCCTGTTTCCTCACTTTGAATTGTTATATGGACATGCTTTTGAGGATGACCTGTCTTCCTTCAAAACCACATACTATAACTGAAAGTATCGATTCATTAGATTCTCTCCAAATTAGAGTTCTTATGTACCTGTACATAAGTAATGCACACAGGTTTTTCTGAGCATGAAGACTGGAACCATGGTATGACACAGTCACTTGATTTATAGCATGAACATCTTATAAATTGCATGAAGCTTTGGTATTTGTGGATGGAATATCTTAAGGTTCACATTATTCTAGGTGTATAGGAAGTGGGTGTCTAACAGATGGAGGTCAAGATGGAGGTGAGAAAAGTAGGCAAGTGGGAAGGAGTCAAGCATGGCTCGGCAAACTTATTCATCCGTTGGCCTCACCATCCCCTTTAGGTTTTTTCCACCTGCCAAGGGTGGATAAAGCTGAGGGCACAACTATGGCAAGATCCCATGAATGGCATGACTCATATAAGTGCACAATGAAATTGAAAACAATTCAACAGATGGAAATGCAATAAATGATTATTAGACCTGTCATTACTTGGAGCCTCGTGATAGCTTTACATTTCTACAATCCAGTGAAAATCATCAATTATGATAATGATCCTAATATTAACCCCAAATTCATAATATGGCTTTCTGAATATGTCAGATGCTGAGAGAATGGATTCCTGCATCGAGTGTATTTTGTTTGAGATGGAAAAAATGCGAACCACGTGGAAGAGAATGCTATTGTAAAACCTACATCTGGATGTTCAACATGACTCCTTCAATAGGATGAACTGAACTTGGCCCATGTATTTAGTCTCTGAGACACAGGTTCCCTCCTGTGATAGACTGGGGCATTACCACCTACATCTTAACATTCCTGTCCTTGAGGGTTAAATGAGGTCATGCAGGTAAACAACATGGAACAGTGCCTGGTACCTAGGAGGTGCTCCACACATATTAATTTTCTTCATTGTGTGCTGTGAGTTTTTCAACTGTTAACTCAAGTATAATAGGACTCTTTTTGTCTATTTTGGCTGATAGCCAAGGCATAAGGTGCCAATAACCACCATATAAAAAAGTGAGATGCGCTAGTGTTGAAGAAGAACTTGTAGAGTAAATTAAAAACTTATTTCAGTCCATAAGCCCCTTACCCATTCTGGGGGTTGCGGATGGGATAGGAATGCTCACCGATACTTCCTATATTTTCCTACATTTCCTGGCCTGCTTGCAGTTAGGTGGGGCCACATGACCATTTCCGGTCAATGGGCTGTGAACAGATGGGACACGTGTCACTTCGAGGCCAAAGCGTCCAAGTGTGGGTGTGCCTTCTACATGCGCTCTTTTCCCTCGCCTGGGTGGTCATGGCTGAGCCACAAAGCTGGTGTTGCCTGGAACACTGGGTCATCTGATGAAGCAGCATCCCTTGCAAGACATGCAGCTTCTCAGCAGGCTTCACTTGAGAGCGGAATAGAGTTTTGCTAAATTGCTGACACTTTGGGGTTAATCTGTTCTTTCAGCCCAGTATGTTTATATAAAGGAGAATCTCGCAGGTGGGGAAAAGATTTCTTCAAGACAGTTGTCCAAACAGTGTAGCATGTTCTTTCCCTTCCTCTGATGGGGGTGCGCAGGTGGGTGCTTCCTTTTCACTTCTACTCATTAAGAGGATAGTCAAAGAGACCACGCAGAGAGCTGGACCTATTCATCTGAGGACCATGAGGCACAGAGATGATAGGATCCAGAGCAGGAAGTCTGAAGGTGGAATCCTGTGTCCATCTGGACAGCTGGCTGCTTTGGGAATAGGCTGCACTTCCAGAGCTGACCTAGCGGTACCTTAAAGGGACTTGATCCAAGATGGCCACTTAGAGGGCCTTTAGGACACAACAGAGCCATGCTGTGTCTGGAGGGCTGCTGGGGGCAGGGGTGAAGAAGGGACCCCAAAGCAGCCAGTTGGAGGAGATAGTGCCTACCATTGGTCTCTGAAATATCCCTGCAAAAACGGCCCTCAGAGGGAGAGTTGACCTTAACCTTCTGCCACAGCTGGAGGTAATCTTTTCCTGCTCTGAATTCTCCTCTGTCCCATCTCTGGAGGAAACCTCTTGAGTTGAGGACAGGGGGAGGTGCTCTTCGAGGGGAAATGCAGAACGTGGCCTTGACCCTTCTCCTGGATGAAGAAGAAACTCTCCTATGAAATGGGTTAGCCTGGTGATGGGTATTAAGGAGGGCAAGTACTGCATGGAGTACTGGGTGTTATATGAAAACAATGGATCGTGGATCACCACATCAAAAACTAATGATGTATTGTATGGTGACTAACATAACATAGTAAAATAAAATAAAATTAAAAAAAATAAATACATTGAGATTTTTAACTCTCGCTTGGGACTGAATAGTTTTATTATGGAGAAAGATTGGGGATCTAAAAGTAGAGGGTGTTTTAAAAAATATAACATTAACAGGAAAAGTAGAAAAATATTTTTTTAATATAGGGAAGAATTAGTTCCACAAAATAGGCTTGAAAGAGCAGAGGGGAGAAAAATATTTCTTTTACTATTGTTATTGTTTTGCTGCATTCACTCTCTCAAAGATAGGGTTTCACAAGCATCACATAATCCATACTATTGATTACCTTAACACCAAAGTACTCCAAACAGAACAGTAACCTGAAATAGATAATAGAGAGATGTCTTTTCTTGAATTATATCATAGAATATGAAACTGTTATATGTCATTCTCCTAATATAATCTCCTAGTATGGAACAGGATACTGAGAGCCACAGGCTCATGACCTTCTGTGCAGTGTCTTAAGCCTCTTAAAACAGTGTCTTAAAAAAGAAAAAATCAATTAATTGGAATGCAAAATGGCTTGACAGAGCTCAGAGAAAAATTGAACAATAATTTTCCTAAATGCCTTTTATTGTTTGCAGCAATAGAAACAGCAAAACTAGAGATTATATTATGCAAACATGTTCTATGAAGAAACAAGTAATTACATTTTTGTCAACTGCACTTCCTGCCTTTTTTAAATGGTTGTGTTTTATCCTGCTTTAAAATGTTTTACCTTATCTACTGTTGCCCTGCAAGAGCAGCAAATAGTGTGATGATAAGCACAGTAATTATGGACACTGTAGGTTCCGGAAGATTTTCATGGCTGGAGCCAATGGGCAGCATTATTATCTGAGGCCATCACACTGGGTTAAATGTCTTCCAGGATGAATTTTGAGAGGATCTCAATGTGTGCTCTGTCTCATCAGTGGAGCCCCGTGGGAAGTGGTGTTGGATAATGAGTAAATGAAGAGGTTTGAAGAATGACAACCCCCAACCAAGTCCTTACTCTTCTATCTGACCACACTGCAATCTTGGGCAGGTCACTTTACTTCCATAAACCCCAAGTTTCTTCTGTATACTAATTTTATTACCTCCTGAGTGTTGCTCTGAGGGTTAAATGTCATGTCGATGTGAAATTGTTAGGTGCCAATCATTTAAGCAGAAGTATTTATTTGGGATCAAAGAGTTGCAGCTTGGGGTGCAACAGCTTTGGGGAGCAACTGAATAGTTTCCCACTAGGGAGCAAAACTCAGGGTTTTTTTTTTAAATTTTTTATTGTTATGTTAATCACCATACATTACATCATTAGTTTTTGGTGTAGTGTTCCATGGTTCATTGTTTGTGCATAACACCCAGTGCTCCATGCAGAATGTGCCCTCCTCAATACCCATCACCAGGCTAACCCATCCCCCACCCCCCTCCCCTCTAGAACCCTCAGTTTGTTTTTCAGAGTCTATCATCTCTCATGGTTCGTCTCCCCCTCCAATTTCCCCCCCTTCATTTTTCCCCTCCTGCTATCTTCTTCTTCTTT
>NC_138371.1:91381514-91461860 GCF_054177405.1 Leptonychotes weddellii | reverse complement strand
AGAGAGTGCGTGTGCAGGAGCTTAAGCAGGCTCCATGTGGGGCTTGATCTCCAGACCCTGAGATCCTGACCTGAGCCAAAATCAAGAGTCAGACACTTAACTGACTGAGCCATAGGGTGTTTGAACTTAACAGAAAGACTGCAAAATCTTAGGGATATCCAACTTGCAGCTTACTCCCTACTGAGCACGTGTGTCCTGGGTTTGCATTTGTGGCTGTTACTTGCAGAATAGGACTTGGTCTGCAGCTTTGAATCAATTGAGATTTAGTCCCAGGCTTAGAGCTCTGAGCATCTCCTGGGGCCATGCTGTGAGTGGGGAGGGGCTGGGGCTGCTAAAGGGAAGGGATTGACTGGCTTTCTTTCTTCCTTCCTTCCTCCCGCCCTCACCCTCTCTCTTTCTTTCCTCCCTCCCTTCCTTCCCCAACCCTCCCTTCCCTTTACTTTCTTTCTAATTTTTTTTTTCTCCTATTGGTTATTCTGTTGACGCTGTCCTGGCATTTGCTGGAGGAGGGTCAAGCTGAGAGAAAAGAGAAAAAACTACAAAGTTTTCAGTGACCCAGCATGCTGAGTTCCATTTGTGCTCAGGTGGTGCCCATCCAGGTGTTTTCTGGCTTACAGATTATTTAGACCTTTCTCTTTTTTTCTGTCTTTCCCTAGCAGGGATACCATCTGGCCTCCCCCTATGGGTGTTATTTTTCAGACAGCGACAGTGATAAATAATAAACAGAAGCCACTCATTTTCTTCCTGCCAGACCCTTTCTAGAGCCTGTAAAAGGCACATGCGTGGTCACATAGATGTGGTACCGTTCTCTGCTTTAGCTTTTATTCTATTGCTCTGTGTTTATGGCATTAGTAACCTGCCAGAGAGCATAGGACTCATGGATTTTTTGTTGTTTTGTTTTCCTCCCATTATAAAAGTTATATGCCAATTTCAGACTATGTGAAACATTTGAAAACAAGTGAGATAGAACACTATTTTGAAATCTCACCACTGAGAGATGCTAGCTATTTCTGTTTTGTTGTGTTTCCACTTTAGCTTGACCTTGTTTGTACGTATAGTTGAGATCATGCTACATATTGAGCTTTACATCTTGTTTTATTTCACTTAACATTATCTTATGAGCATTTCCTTATACCAGCAACCATTTTTCAAAACTTTAATGGCCAATAATATGCCATTGTATGGATAGTTCTGATTTATTTAACCTTTCCCTTTGGTTGTATCTAATTTTTTAATGTCATAGATAATGCTGCAGTGAACATCTTCCCCCCATAAATCTTTGTTGGCCCCACAGAAGTTGGGCTGCACAATGCTAAACGCTTTCCAGAAAGCTTGTATGCATTTACAGTCCCTTCAGTGGTGTTCCAGGGTTCCAGTTCCCTCCAACTCCCTCTATCGCCATGAAGTGTATCTTACAGAACATTTTAGAAAAAAGAAATGGCATTGGTCTGTTATTTAAATATACGTTTCGTTGATAATGACAGGTTTCCCCTGCTTTTCAAAAGTTTGCATTATGCGATGTCGCTTTTACGAAAGACCCACATCAGTACCTGTTTTTACAGACCTAAAAACATCCAAAGGGAATTTTCGCTTTAACGGACGAAGAAGCTGAAAGCAGAAATAGTGTTCAGCATTTGCTTTGCAGCGAGCAGGGCCGTTATAGAGACAGCGTGCTCCCCAAGTAGCGAGAGTGCCCCCAAGCTCATCCCAGGGAGTACATGCAGCATCTCAGCATCAAGCTGCGGGATCTTTCAACGTGGTCTGTGAGCATCTGTACTTTATCTGGATTTGTTTTGTGTGTCTGTTATCAAGAGGTGGCCTAAGGTATCAGAAAAGTTTTTCGGGTCTGGGAACGCTCACAGATTTTTTTTTTTTTTAAAGATTTTATTTATTTATTTGACAGAGAGAGATAGTGAGAGCAGGAACACAAGCAGGGAGAATGGGAGAGGGAGAAGCAGGCTTCCCACCAAGCAGGGAGCCCGATGCGGGGCTCGATCCCAGGACCCTGGGATCATGACCTGAGCCGAAGGCAGATGCTTAATGACTGAGCCACCCAGGCGCCCCTCAAAGATTTTTTTCATATAAATTAGTGGTAATTGCTTCTTCCCTTAACACAGCTTTGGCTTATGGAAATTTCATAGGAACACTCTAGCTTCAGATAGCAAGGGAAACCTATAGTATAATCTGTATGCCCTGCTTTACTTACTCAGGATACAAATGTAAAGACGTTGCTCTAAGTACCACAAAGGATTATTTAAGCACTTACAGCCATTATTAATAGGAAGTTTGATATGCGCCTCTTGAGGCCTCCCAGCATTACCCCCATCTCTGCCTCATCCGAGAATCCACAGGGTGCAATGTGCCTGATTTCCAAATATTTGGGATTAAGATAACTTTTGCTCAGCACCGTCTGCTGGAAGCTGTCAGGGGTGCCACCTGTCCAGTTCAGGGCTTTATCTGTGTGTCCCACACAGGCTTGCTGCTTATTTCCAGGTTCAGCCATTGAGCCAGGTTGAGCGGGTTGGGGGTAAGGGTCATGCTATGGCACCGTCTCACGCCACCCCAGATCTGGCCCCCCATTTGTGTCTGGGCCATCTGATGCCTCCTGCTTTCCTCTGAGGTCCCTTTGGGGTCCCGCATATCCTTTCTTCTCGCTGACCATGAGGGCCTGGAATGCCTGGTCCAGCCAAGGTGCTGGTATGGAATCTGGGAGCAGGAGCAGGGCTGTGATCTCCTGGGCTCCGAATGCAAGCAGACCCATTCCTGGCAGGAGATCTGCCTACCGGGGAGCGGTAGCTCTTGCTAAGGCGGGAGTGTGAGTGCCCTTGGGGGTCTGACTGCCTGATTCGAATCCTGGTTTTTATCATTTTTGAGCTGGGGAATCTTGTATAATTTGCTTAATCTTGAAACTCAATTTCCTCATCTGTGAAATAGGGTTTATTTGAGTACCTTCCTTTTAGGATCCTGGTGAGGACAATGAGAGAATCCAAGCAAAGCCTACAGCGTCATTGCTGGAATAGAGATACTCACTAAAATTTAGCCGTGATGTTATTATGCTACATAAAACTCTGAAGGTCCTATTACACCACAATGGAAGTTTTGCCACAAGGGGCTTTCTTCTCCATTATGTGAAAAACTGCTAGAAACTTACTTCTTGTTTAAAAAGATAAAAAATAGATAAACTTGTCTTTACCTCATTAATTAGTAAGGTTAACACTTTTTCCTCCCAACTATATACACTACGTTTGTTTGCTCTTCGGGGAATTGTGAGTCTACATATTTCCTGTGTTCTGTTTCCTTTTTTATTTTTAATTAAACTTTTCATTTTGAGATAACTGTATTCACATGCAATAATAAGAAATAGTAGCGAAAGTTTCCGTAACTGTTACCCCAGTTTCCTGAGCGTTTGTGCGCGCACATGTGTGCGTGCGTGTGTGCGTGCGTGTGTGCGTGTGTGTTCCTAGTCTCTTTCTGTTGTTCAGACTGTATCATTTCCACTGGTCACTAATTCTTCTGTCGTCAGCATCCTGCTCTTGAGTCCGTAGGTTATTATAGTTTTCAGTTCTCAAGTTTCTGTTTGGTTCTTCTTTATGTCTTCTGTTTCTTTGTTGAGATTTTCCATTTCTTTGTTAAGACTTTCTATTTTTTCATTTGTTTCAAACATGTTCTTAATTGCTCACTGAAGTATTATTTGATGGCTGATTTAACACCTTTGTCAGATAATTCTAACATCACTGCGTTGGTGTCTTTTTTTTCCCATTCAAGTTGAGGTTCGCTTAGTTCTTTGTATGATGAATGATTTTTGATTAAAGCCTGGACATTTGGGTATTATGTTATGAGACTCTGGGTGTTAGTCAGACCTTCTGTTTCTCTTTTAGCTGGCATTTGCAACACAGCTCTATCGGAGGAAGAGGGGTCACCCCTCATTATTGCCTGGCAGCTGTGGGGATCCCAGTTCCTCACTCAGTCTCTGTTGACACCTGAGGGTGGGGGGGCTCCTCCTCACCGCTGGGCAGGGGTGAGAGAGCTGGCTCCTCACAAGGAGTTTATCCCTCCCTTGTCTGGGAGGGCAAGGGTGCCTTATCGTTGCTCCTACGTAGCCTCCCGTGGGCAGGGGTGGGCATGGTGGCCTTATTATTACTGGGTGTGTTGAAAGCCCTGACTCTTAGGCGCCTGGATGGCTCAGTTGGTTGAGCGTCTGCCTTCGGCTCAGGTCATGATCCCAGGGTCCTGGGATCGAGCCCCTCATTGGGCTCCCTGCTCCGTGGGGAGTCTGCTTCTCCCTCTCCCGCTCCCCCTGCTTGTGTGTGCACTCTCTCTCTCTGTCAAATAAATAAATAAATAAAATCTTAAAAAAAAAAAAAAAGCCCTGATTCTCGGCGAGGCCTCCTCTGATCTCCCAGCATGGAGGGAGGGCTGGTCAGTTATGTGGTACTGTGGTTCTGCAGCATCCCCACTTGGTCTCCATAAGGTTGGAGTGGGGAATCTCCTTACTGCCCACTGCATACCTGTCACTGCTCGGTTGAAGGTCCGGCTCCCTACTCTGCTTTTCCTGACATCGCTCTGGCGGAGGAATTTAGGGCACCTTGTTCGAGTCCACAAAGTGTGGAAGTCTAATCTCCCCACTGGGCCTTTGCTGGCAGGGGTGTGGTTGAGCCATAGCTTTAGCTGTGATGATGTTTGGGGAGAATAATTATTATCTAATCGTATCTGTCCTGCTAGGCTGCTCTTGGCCTGGCCTTTTTATTAGAGAAAATAGGCTTTCTAGGGAGATTTTTGGGTCTACATTCATTGGCATTTCCAGGTTGCTGGCTTTCTGAGCTCTGAGTCTGCGGAAACTAGGTTTGCTTTTAAAAAAATAAGGTCTTATTGTTTTTCTTACCAACCTTTTATAAGTATATATTAAGGATAACAGTCAGAACAGAAAAAAAAATTTCTCCATTTGTGGTTAGGTGAACGCCTTCACCTAATGTGCCACATTCTGTTGGACACTTAAAAAAAATCATATTTATGATGGTGGTGATGGGGATGTTGATGAAGCAGAAAGCCCATTGGCTACAATGAAGTGCTTAGACCTTTGGCCAAATTGAGTTATCCAGGCTGTGTCCTGCTGCCGTTGATAACTGAGCCTTAGTTTCAGGGGAATGAAACCTCAGGAGTGGATTTAAGGTTTGCTGTCCCTGACCTTGAATAGGAAGTGGGGCTTTTGGGGGATTGAGCAGCAGGAGCGCCTTGCCTCTGGCTGGGACTGAAGGACCTTCATGAGGCCTTAAATCCATGGACACTTAGAGCGGCAGTGAACAGCTTGTCCCCTGGGTAAAATGATGGAGACCTGCCCTTTATGGCTCAAATGTTGCAAAACTGAGATTCTCCTTTCCCCAGCCACTTTGGGGTCATGATATACATGGTACTTTCAGGTAGCTGCTGGACCTTCTGGTGCCTGTAATCAGGGGAGGCCCTCTGGAGAACTACAACCCCTGGGGATGATGGTTTGGGATGATTCTACTCCATTTTTTCCCTTCATTCATTCATTTATTCATTGAATCATCTATTTCGTTGTTCATATGCTTGTTAAATTACTACATTATTTTGAGAGGCATGGGGGAAGGCATGAAGGAAAATCATTCTTTTTCCTGATAGAACGATAGTCAGTAGGGAAGACAATGACCATTACATACATTTAGGGTCATGATTCAGAGAAGCACATGATCATCCTGGAGCTGAGTCTTGTTGGGGGAAAAGAGTTAGCCAAGTAAAGACAGGGTAAGGCAGGAGGGGAGGCTGACCCCACAGCAGAGGGGTGTGGTTGAAGGATGGTGGGACTGCAGCATGGGGAACGCAGGGTGTGTGTGAGGTGGGACTGGAGAGGTCGAGAGGTTTGGTGATAGGCTCCCCAGCCCAAATCTCAGGGCTAAAGACAATGGGCAAGCATGAAGAGTTTTTATGCAGAATCGAAGTGCAATCTTCCAGAAAGCTCACTCTGACGGTCATTCGGAAGAAGAGTGGACTGGGCAGGGACGTACCTTTGTCTTGAGTGTGCTCACTACTTTGGTCTTGGAGGAGCTCTGTATGTTCATTTGTACTAAGATATTAGTGACTTCCTATGACCAGAAGAACAGAATTTTGGTGGTTTTGTGGTTGTAAATGAGGACTGGGGGAATGGAAGACAGCTTGAGTTTTGTGGTAAGCCCTCAAACCATGCCACATGGATAAACATACATTTGCTGAGGTTTAGGACCTGCTGGCCTTTCTTTCCTATAACCCACAGGTAACTGAGAGCTTTTATCACGTAAATTCTTTTCCATCCATCTATTTATGTAGATAACAGGAAGGGCCTTTCTTATGAGTTGTGAAGATTTTTCTGAATGTGAAAATAGCTGCTTTTCAATGTTTTGAAAAAAATGATAGGAGCTGATGGTAAAAGAAGGGGAAACCAAGGCTACTTCCTATTCATTTCCTCCCTTTGGATCAGAAACTATTAAAATGTAAATCAAACCTTGAAACACTCAGACAAGCAGATGCAAAACAAAGGACAAAGGGTATTTGAGACTTAACTGGTGAATTTGGGCAGGAGCGGGAGGTGGGGGGAATATTTGCTGTCCCCAGAAAATGATATTGCTTTCATCAAAAGGAAGAAAAAGTCAGTTCTCTGGTTTCCTATGTCCTGAGGCTGAGTTTAATTAAGGCAAGAAAGGGCAGAGCGACATGATAAATAAAACAAAACCTAGATCTGTAGGAAACTGCCCTAGAGAAGTTAGAGGAGCGTGGGGTTGGTAATCATCATTACATGAGGGATGAGATATGTCAAGGATAGGGGATGTCATGTGGACAGTATAATGAAACGCCATATGGGAAGAGATAGTAAAATCCAAACACCTTTTATGAGAGCAGAACTAAGATGCAGGGTGCATGCGTGAGTGTGGGTTCTTTGTAGTTGACAAAACGGATTCTGGATGTCTTCTTTTTTATCAACCTGGGGATAGAACAATTGGTCCCTGCAAGGTGACATCCTTGGCAGAGCACCACTTAAAAGTTTTATTGGAGATATGAAAGGGAGCACTGAGTGATAGATGATTTGTATAATAAGGATTGCATTTCAAATGACCTTGGGGAAAAGAAAAATGTGGGCAGAAACATAACTAAAGGCAACGAGACTACTTGGAGCAAATAAAAAGCCATGTTGTCAAGTGCAGGATGGTAAACCTAGGTTTTCCACTTGTGGGCTGGATAACTGTTGCAAGTCACAGCTTTGCTACTTAGCAGGAGTCAACAAATGGGCCTAAGGGGCACCTCCCTCATTTTCCATATTGTTAAAAGGATTACATGAATTAGTACGTCTAAGGTGTTAAACAGCACCTGACACACAGGAAATGCAATATATAAAAAAAAGTCTTAAAAACGATTGTGATGAGGGTTGTCTGCCCAAATATTGGAGTGTCTGGGGACTTAGGGACCATATAAAAATAAGGAAATGTCATTCGGTAGTTATGAGCCAACTTGTAGAGGAATCTAGAGCCAAGGTGGGGGTGAGAAATCAATATTAGCATCCACTGGAGGGTGGAAAGGATCAGGGTCAGAGATGTGAGTCTGAGCCATGAGTCAGGGTGGGCTGGAGAAGGCATGGAATCAGAGTCAAACTGGGGCCAGCTGAGGGTGGTATGGAAGCTATGAGTAAGCAGGGATTTGTGTTACTTTTGTGCAATGATATGAGTCCAGTGCCTAGAACATTGCCTGGCACATAGCTTGTCCTCTCTAAGTATTTGTTGAGTAAGCGATTAAAGTGTTAAGTGGGCAAAGGACTTGTGGGCTTGGTAGAAAGGCACAGAATCAGGATGAACAACTGCTGCAGGAAAGTCGCCTTGAAGGCCAAGGCAACTCCTATAGCGAGCTGTATGGGTTCTCTAGGGTGTTCAGAATTAGTAAATCCTGAAGTTGGCATGATAGAAGCAACTGAAGGTATGATTAAAGCAATGGAAAATGACATTTCTGTAGAAATGAAGAATAATCTGAGCACCCAGAATTACTTACCTAAAATAAGGGAAGCCAAGGAGTATCAATTGCTGTCTTTCTCTTCCTCCCTCTTCCTTTCCTCCTTCCATTTGGCTCTCTGTCTTTCATCTATCCTGATGCAAAGGAAGTAGGGGCCACCTAATTTTTCTTTCTTCTATGGACAGAGCAAGGACACAGTCAAGTGAATCTGAGGAAGAGCTGAGAGATTTCCGTTATTTTCAGATTACAGTAGCTTTAAAGAAACATTTGTGATTAGTAAAGAGTGCTCAATCCTCGGGCGCCTCGGTGACACAGGCAGTTAAGCCTTTGACTCTTGGTTTCGGCTCAGGTGTGATCTCAGGGTTGTGGCATCGAGCCCTGCGTTGGGCTCCACGCTTAGCGTGGAGTCTGCTTGAGTTTCTCTCTCCATCTTCCCTTCCCCACCCCACTCTCTCTCTCTAAAATAAATAAATACATCTTTAAAAAAAAAAGAGTGCTTATTCCTGAAATCTCTTAGTTACTGAGGCAGGTGGGGAAAAACCTTCTGGTCTAAGAGATCTTCCCCAATAGCATAACTTCTTCATTCTCTGGAATGTCCTGTGATCTCACATGAAGGAAAAAGAATAAGAAAAACTCATGAGGACCCTCTGCCTGGGAGGATGTGAAAATAAAAACCCCTCAAATATAGGTGTTTGCAGGTTTGCAACATGGAAATGGGTGATGGGAGGAAGAGGAAGTTCAAAGACCAGGTCAAGGCAAATGGCAGCTTTCTCATTTCAGCATATCAAAGAACAGAGACATGAATCCTTGGCCTATCCATCATCAGGTACTTGTTTTGAGTTTTGAGTTTGAGATATCGTCATGAAGATGCATAGGATGGTGGTGGAGCTGGTGGCCGTCTGTGCATAGGTGTGAGTGTGTATGAGTGTGTGCCTTGCGTGTGTGTATGTGTGTGTGTGTAGCCAAGAATAAAAAGACGGATCCATATTTTCAAATGCTGCTAACGCGCTTGGAGATCCTCTGGTTCTGGGTTTCCATGGAAACATGAGAGGCTGTCTCAGAAACAAATGGCAGGATATTGGAGGAAAGGGCACAGATAGTCACAGTTAATATCTTCTTGCAATCTACTTATTTTTGTACATTCGTGAGGACAAGTGAGCTGAAAGAGTGATCAAACTACTCAGAAATATTTTAATGGTTATTAAAAGAAAGAGGCTTTGGTCATTCGGCTTTTGTTTTACAGAACTCTCACACAATACAGAGGTTATTTCCATGATTCCTTCTTTGATTTCTTACTTTACTTCAGCTTGTGTACCAACCAATTCTTATTAAATATTTATGGACAAGATTAAAGACTTTATAAAACTTACCAGTCGGCAGCTGTCCTCGCCTAAAGGATAAAGCAGAGAGTTTTCATTTTAATTGGATAACTATGTGACCGAAATATCTAACCCTCCAGGGAAATACAAGAATTAAAATAGATAAAGCAATTTTTAAAAGAGAAAACAGCCTTTTACATCTGGTCATTTTTATTTCCTTGGGTAGTTTTGTGTGAAGGTGAAGTTACAGCGTTGCCTTTTACCGTTTCTAAAGGTTGAAGACACATTTCTTTTTCTTTTTTTTTTCCAAATTTTTTTTTTTTTAAGATTTTATTTATTTGAGAGAGAGAGAATGAGAGACAGAGAGCATGAGAGAAAGGAGGGTCAGAGGGAGAAGCAGACCCCCCGCTGAGCAGGGAGCCCGATGTGGGACTCGATCCCGGGACTCCAGGATCATGACCCGAATCGAAGGCAGTCGCTTAACCAACTGAGCCACCCAGGCGCCCCGGTTGAAGACACATTTCAATGTTTCGGAATGCTTCCTAAGAAAATTCAGGTGGTAAACACACAATTTTGGTCCTGGTTGTGACACCCCAAATCACTCATCCCATTTCACTTCTAAGGATTTTTTTTTTTTTAAAGATTTTATTTATTTATTTGACAGAGAAAGACACAGCGAGAGAGGGAACACAAACGGGGAGTGGGAGAGGGAGAAGCAGACTCCCTGCCAAGCAGGGAGCCCGATGCGGGACTCCATCCAGGGAACTCCAGGATCATGACTGAGCCGAAGGCAGTCGCTTAACCAACTGAGCCACCCAGTTGCCCAACTTCTAAGGATTTTTAAACACAGCTCTCTCAAGCCCAAGTTAGAAAATGACAGAGTAAATGAAAAAAACCCGGGGGGTGGGAAGAATCTGTTGAGCTGACATCATCTCTGACACTGAATGTAGCAAACAGCAGTTGAAAAAAAAGTGATTTTTACGTTTTCAAGCCAGTACGTGCCTGATGTTTCCAGCCATACTCTTTCTGTTGAGCTTCTTGTCTGGATCTGAGAGGCCCAGCTGGTCCTGGACAAGTCACTTTCCCTCTATGGCTCTGACGCTCAGCCACAAATACGGGGGTTGGACAAGAGATTTCCTGAGATTTTTTGAAGGCCCCCAGGGTCTCAGTCAGGTTTGGCAAGCAAAGGACCATGGACAAAATCCTGTCCCCTGCCCGTTTGTGTGCAGCCCTGCAAGCTAAGAATGACTTCTTACATTTTTAAAATGGTTGTTTTTTTTTTTTTTTGAATTAAGTTTTTAATTTTAATTCCAGTATAGTTAACCTACGGTGTTATGTTAGTTTCAGGTGTACAACATAGTGATTAAAAAATTCTTTTTTTTTTTTAAATTTTTTTTTTTTTTTATTCATTTGAGAGAGAGAGAATGAGAGACAGAGCACGAGATGGAGGAGGGCCAGAGGGAGAAGCAGATTCTCCGCGGAGCAGGGAGCCCAATGCGGGACTCTATCCTGGGACTCCAGGACCATGACCCAAGCCAAAGGCAGTCGCCCAACCAACTGAGCCACCCAGGCGCCCCAGTGATTCAATAATTCTCTACATTGCTCAGTGCTCGTCATGATAAGTGTACTCTTAATCCCCTTCACCTATTTCCTCCATCCTCCCCACATCCCCTCAGGTAACCAGCAGTTTGTTCTCTAGAGTTAAGAATCTGTTTCTTGGTTTGTCTCTTTCTCTTTTTTCCTTTTTTGCTCATTTTGTGTCTTAAATTTCACATATGAGTGAAATCATGGCATTTGGCAGAAAAACTGAAAGATATTTGGTGTTACATGAAAATGATCACATTATCAAATTTCAGTGTCTATAAATAAAGTTTTATTGCAACACAGCCAAGCTCATTCATTCGTATATTATCTGTGGCTGCTTTCCTCCCACACGGCACAACGTGTACTTGTGATGAGGTCTCTATGGCCTACAAAGCCTAAAACATTTACTATCTGGTCTTTACAGAAAGAAGGTTCCCAGCCTCCATCTAAAGGATTCTGAATCAATTTGAAAGATTCAGTCAAATATTCTTTTTGTTTATTTGTTTGAATGGTAATGTTCTTCACAGAACTGAGTGTGTTTGGAGAAGTCTGTTAATTTTTTTCTTTGCTATAAAAGGGGAAACAGGCAGTTTCCTTCAAACCTACCAGATAGCCGATGCCTCTGAGTAATTCTTCCTCATTAGCTGCATTTCTCCAGGAGTGAGGTAGATGGGTGAATGTAACAGATGGACCAAAGGTGTCAAGATTCCATGCCCTTGAGTCGCCCTGTTGACAAGGTCTCATCTCGGAGTTCTGGGAAAACCTCTTGCCTGGCTGAAGTGCAAATGAAACCAGTTATTAACAGAACTGGAGAGTTAACATTTATTGATTCCCTGCTCTGTGTCAGCCTCCATGTTAGGCATCTGCGTGCATTGTCTTATTTATTCCTAATAATGACCTCATGTCCCAGGAGGGAGGCCCGGGGACATGGAGAGGCTAGGATGGCTAGAAAGTAGAGAAGGACATATTTGAACCTAGGTCTGACTTTAGGGCTCATGTTCTTACAAAGTCAGTTTAAGATTAACAAGGAGGATTGTCTCTTCTCAGTAAGGAAGTCACCCAAAGAAACGAAAAATAAATCCAGAAGACCTATATTTAGATCGCAGAAAGGTCCAAGAACCTCCACCAGTCACTTTGGCCATGTCTCCTAAAGCCATTGCTGGTAAAACTCTCCCTAAACTTCTTCTGGTCTTGGTTTTCAATCGTCTGAGCTCTCCTTTAGGATATTTTGTTTGTTTGTTTTTTCATGCTATCACTTTGGTTGTTGATATCCCACCTGTCTTTAAGGGGTAGCTCCCAGGATGCAGAATGGAGCCAGGAGCCTTGACACTTTTGCTGGCCACCACTGAGGGCCACCTCCTCCGTCTGATCTTAGGAACCTTCCCATCCCTGCAGAATACATCTTCCTTGGATCCCACAGTCTCTACCTTCCTTAGACTTGACATTCTGCCATGAGACCTCACTAGATTGCAAGCTTTTTGGGGTCAGAGATGATGTCTTAGAACTTCCTATCCCTGTATCACTGAGCATGGTGTCTTGTGAAGGCAATGAACATTTAAAAAATTTTTTTAAGTAAGATTTATTTATTTATTTGAGAGAGAGAGAGCGCTCAAGCAGGAGGAGGGGCAGAGGGAGAGGGAGAGAAACTCAAGCAGACTCCCTGCTGAGCACAGAGCCCAACTCAGGGCTCGATCCCATGACCCAGAGATCATGACCTGAGTCGAAATCAGGAGTAGGACACTCAACGGGCTGAGCCACCCAGGTGCCCCAATGCAATGAACATGTGTTAGGAAGGATTACACAGAAGAAATTCTATTCTGGAAACTTACTACATCACCTGTTTTCTGAGCACCCACTATATATTGAAGCCAACAAGAACACACTGAATGAATGCAAACGTGCTTTGTGCTTATTTCGGCAGAAAAGGGGCAGGTTTGAGCTGAGAGGTGACATCTAGGGACAGCATTTTTGAAGGAGATCCTTGTGTTTACTGAGAAGAAAGCCTCTCTGTGTCACTTGGGAAAGTCTTTCTATGCTTTATCCCAGGACACTCTGGCCCTTCCTGCTAAAGCTGATAGAAGTACTACCCCTCGCTCGGTCCATTCCAACTTTCCAAATCCTGGTCTTGATGCCCATCCAACCTCTAGGAAGCTGCAAGGAAATAGGGCCTTGCGGGGCAGATTATGTGCTCTGGAGTCAACAGCTTTGGATTTACAGCTGCCATTCTGTCCGTAAAAAGAGGTGCGCCCTCAGGCATTACTTGTCTCTAGACCTCAGTTTCCTCGTTTGTAAAACACGAGTAATACTAACACTTTCCTCAGAGAGCTGTCTTGAGCATGAGATGGGAAATGCACCTCACGCACTTCTATGGCTGCAATCATACTTACGACACTAAGGTAACATGAGTGCTACCCAACTGGGGTTGCTTTTTGGCAGGAGGAGTGCTCGTCAACTCAGAAGTCAGCATTTTGATTTACTCCTCAGGTGGCTGGTGTAGACATTTGAGAGGGAAGAGATACAGGAGAAAATGCGAGAAGTCCTGTTTCCCCTCCTTGCTCTTCCCCCTTCCCTGCCCCCACTTCTGCCCCTACCTTGTGGGCAGCGACAGAGTATCTTCCATTTGTTTTGTCAGCAAAGCCTTTGCCATACTGAAGAGAGCCATTTTGGGCATCCATCTGTGGCGATCTGTATCTGTTCTGGGTGGATGGACTACATATTCGTGAACCTTCCAAGCTGCACCGGGTGGGGCTCTGAGCTCTGTCACAGAGCTGCTCCCTGCTCTCCACCCCATGTATGGGTGGACTGAGAGGATAGGCTGGGGATGCCAGTTCTCTCCACCTGGGCTCTAGGCGTAGAAAAATCATGCAAATCGTTTGGAAGATTTGCTATGTCCCAAACATTGTTCCAAGAACTTTATAGATATTATCCCATTTAACACTCACCACCATGCCCATTGTGGAGATAATAAAATGAATTATACCACTGACAGAGCCAAGAAGTAAACCCAAGCCATCTGATTCCATAAGCCAAGCCAAGCCAAACCCGAGTGGCTTGGTGTTTTTCAGCTACGGACAGTTTGTTCCAAAATCTCTTGCAAAAAAAAAAAAATATATATATATAATAATTATAGCCTTCAATGATATACTTCTGACTCAGGCACTTCTAGTTCAGATTCCCAGCTTTGTTTACTTAGGAAAAAAAAATCCAGTTGAGAAAAGAGCATACTTGGGAATCATTTAAAAATGAATTTGATAGCTGTAATTGTGCTTTAGGAATAAAGTCCTTTCTCACTTTGTGCTTCTGGCGCCTTTACTTCTGAGTGCGGTGTGGTGGGGGAGGTGGGGAGCTGGAGGTGGGAAGTTGGATGAGCTATGAAAATAAGTGGATTTTCTCTGATGTCTAATCCACTAATTATGCAGAGCAAAATTGGATCACGTTTGTAATTCAGTCTTTACTGTTTGCATTAAGAAATGCTGTTGGCAGAGTTGTGAGCAGGAGAAGGGAGAAGGACATTGCAAATCATTACTTAATATGAACAGAGTGATTGGTATTTTTATTTGGGGGGTGGGCAAGGTGTTGCATTTGGACTGCTCAATTTCGCTAATGTAGTTGCGGTGCTAACAGCGACAGCAGAGAATATTAAGGAAAGTAGTGTGGTCAGGGATTTGAATATAAGTCATCACGACTGCTCTGTGTTTGCAGACAGCGTGAGGAGTGAAACGCAAGGCGTGAGTTCTTTTTCATTGAGTTTAAGGGTACTTTAACACCCAAATTGACTCTAATGGTAAAGATTTCAGGAAGTGATAAACTATCAGCAGAAAAACAGGGCTGGCCAGCACTTGGACCTTTCTTCAAGTTTGCTCGGAGCCCCAGGCTACCACCTCTTCCTCTGTGTGTAACAGTGCTCGGCCCTGATAGGGGATTACTTTTATGTTCCCCAACACCTTGAAGCCACTTGAGGGTGTATTGCTCTCCAGTCCCAGGGGCATGGCAAATGCCAGCAAATGCTAACACTCCGGGGAAGACATGGAGAGGGTGAATTTCTTCTGACTTTGAAAATAGAAAGACAAAAAAAAAAAAAAAAAAAAAGGAAGAAGAGAGAGAGAAACCAGGAATAAAAGAATAAAAGCAGCCCTGGGTGGAATGTATGTGGGAGAAGTAAAGTTTTCCAGAAAGCTTTCGTGGTGTTGGGCTGGGATTGTCTCTGTTCACGACTTTTGCTCACATTTTTCTCCCTCCTTGTCTCTCCTCCTCTTTCTAGAATTTCTTACGAGCTTTATAAAATTGTCTTCTGGAAAGAGGCTTTGCTTAAAGCCTGTGGTTCAGTAGCTCAGTGTGGAGCTCAGCTGACACAGTTCTCCATTTGGGACAGCGTGTTTCTGTCTGCCGTCTACCCACTGAGCAGGAAGCGAACTAGAACCTCTAACCTGACCCAGCTGTGAAAGACTCTGAAGTCATGAAGTTCTTTTATCCAACCCGAGCCCTGAGTTCACCTCTACTTTTCCAACTGGGCAATTCTCTGTCAATCCCAGATGGAGTTGAAGCCACTCATCATTTCAACCACTTAAAGTGTACAATTCATTGTATACTCACAGACTCGCACAACCATCGCCAAAATCAGTTTAGAGCATTCTCATCTTTCCCTCCACATCCCACACTCCTGGCAGTCAGTCCCTGTTTCTCCCCTCCCTTAGCCCTGGCTACCACTAATCTATTTTCTTTTTTATTTTATTTTATTTAAATTCAATTAATTAGCATATAGTGTATTATTAGTTTCATAGGTAGAATTAGGTGATTCATCAGTTGCGTATAACACCCAGTGCTCATTACATCCCATGTCCTCCTTAATGCTCATCACCCAGTTACCCCATCCCCCATCTCCCCCTCCCCTCCAGCAACCCTCACTTTGTTTCCTATGAGTAAGAGTCTTTTATGGTTTGTCTCCCTCTATCACTAATCTATATTCTGTCTCTCTGGATTTGTCTATTTTGGACAATTCATATATGCAGAAACATACAGTATGTCCTCTTTTGCGATTTGCTTCTTTTACTTAGCATACTGTTTGCAAGGTTCATCCCTGTTGTAGCCTGGGTCAGTTCTTCAATCCTGTTTATTGCCGAATACTTATTTCCACTGTAAGGATAAAGTGCATTTTGTTCATCCAATCATCAGCTGATGAACATTTGGGTTGTTCCCATTTTTTGACTCTTCTAAGTGATGTCGCATAAACGTTTTTGCACAAGTTTAGCGTGAACATATGTTCTCATTTCTCCTGGGTGCATTCTTGGGAGTGGAATTGCTGGGTCATGTGGTAACTCTATGTTTAATCTTTTGAGGAACTTCCAGGCTCTTTTCCAAAGCAATTGCACTGGTCAGCACGGGGTTTGCTGAAGTGATTTTCTGTGTTCCCTTGTCCCAGTGCCTCCTCCTTCAGAACTGGTCTCACATACCACTTCCTCAGGGTTGCCTTAGCTGACCTCAAATCTACTTCAGGACTCTTTGTGGTATGCGCTCATCACAATAAATTCTTTTTTTTTTTTTTTTCTTAAAGATTTTATTTATTTATTTGACAGAGAAAGACACAGCGAGAGAGGGAACACAAGCAGGGGGGAGTGGGAGAGGGAGAAGCAGGCTCCCCGCCGAGCAGGGAGCCCGATGCGGGACTCGATCCCGGGACTCCAGGATCATGACCTGAGCCGAAGGCAGTCGCTTAACCAACTGAGCCACCCAGGCGCCCCACAACAAATTCTTTTGGTGTGTAAATATTTAATTAATTTTTGTGCAAATATTTTATTAACTTGAAACTTTTTGTGCCTCAATTTATCGACCTGTTCATGCATTTGTTTGTAAAATAGGGGTTATTATATCTAAATTACACATGAGAATATTCAACTGCCCAGTGTCCTGAAGCCTAGAGCATAGTAGGGCTAGTATTCTCTGTCTGGAATGCAAAACCAGGACCATGATCACACATCCAGTAAGCATGAACCAAATGCAACTGGTTTTTCCTGAAGTTTTCTATTAATAGTTAGTTGATAGCTGCTTTATGTGTTTTGTTGCATAGGAGAATTTACCAGCAAACAACCAGGCAAGCAAGGTTTAAGAAAATATAATGGAAAGGAGATATAAATAGAGAAATATTTATCTGTTAATCTAGTTTATTTGAATCTGGCAATTTATTTGAATTGGGAAAATGTCTAATATTTTATTTTAGAAGGAAAGATTTTGTTCTGTCTCCAAGAATCCCAGGACAGGTGGGGCATACTTTATGAACCATGATTCCTAAAAATATATATAAAGATTTTTTGGGGGGTTTCATTTGCACATCCATTAGTCGCTGAGAATTCTGAAGAGCCAACATCCACATTTGCTTTGGCTTCTTCCCCGCACCACACCCCCCATGCCTGACTAAGTTCAAAGGCAATTTCCCAGCATGGCAGTGATAGTTCCCGGCTGAGAGCTGGGCTGTCTGATTCGTTTCTCAGCAGCAACCTAAGGTTGGCTCCGCTGAGGAGAAAACAGAGGGCCATCTGGAGGTGAGGGTTGGCAACGTCTCACCCCTGACCATATTTGCAGCTTCCTGTAAATGTCGTGTTCCAGGTAGTACCGGCATTTCTAGAGAATCAAGGGGAAATGGCTGTCAGGGGCTAGTAGTGGATGCAGAGACTGTTGACAGCCCTTCATGACCTGGAGAACCAGGAGTTGGGGTCTTGCAGTCACAGTCGAGAGAAGGAAGATCAGGGTTTTGCGATGCCTCCCACTGCTAGATTCTAAAGCCTTTCAAGGCTGAGCATTGGGCAAGCGCAGAACAAGGTGGGAGAAATACTCCCTTCCCTCAGGGAGATGCCAGAGGGGAAATAGAGAGTTCATTAGGAACTATTCTTAGGATTCTCTCAGGTTGATGGGAGAGTCATCACATTTGTGTGCATGTATGCACATACTCGCGTGCATGCTCATACACACACACACACACACACTAGCAGCGTTATGAAGAGTTCCCTTTCCTTTTCCAGACACATTCTCTTTTTTGTCTTCCAAGCCTTCCATCGAGTGCCCTGGGAATGCCAGGACCCTGGCCTGTAGTGGATACACTTGGTGCCTACCCACATTTGCTTGAGGGTCGGGCGCATTCCCCGCTCGGAGGGGTGGCTGATGACAGCTCCCTGCCAGTGGAAGCCTCCTCAATCAGGTGGCCCTGCACTATCCCTTCCTCTGTTCCTTCTTGTCTCGAGGTGGGACCAATTCTGAATGAGACCAAAGCTCATATGTGGCTGAGATCACCATCTTGCTTAGCTTGCTCCCTTGGCCTATCCTGCTTCCCCTGTTCTCCTTCTCCTGAGAGCACTCTTTCAGAAACCACTTGAATAAGAATCCTTGACTCAGGCCGTACTTCCAGGGAAGCCAAGATAGTGCCGGTGTATAAGCCATCCTTTTGTTTTTCCTTCAATTATGAGCTGGCCCTCCTTCAAACTCTCAGTTGCTAGTAGGTGAAGATGGGTCATATTAATAATTAATCATAAATAAATCCTCCTAGTATATTTGTAGGCTAATGTGTTACTCTTTCCCGATAACATAATACCTTAACACCTCTAAGAGTTTATTTTTAAGGCTTGCCTAAGTACCAATCCCAGGGGGAAAATGGCATTGAAATTTTATGAGTGTGGTTAATGGTGCCTGCAGGAAGGAGAAGGAGGGGTACTTTTGGTTAGGTGGGCCTTTTAGCATCCATTCTGGAAAGACTTTCTGAATCACTCTCACCATCTGCAATGGACTGCATGTTTGTATGTCTCCACAATTCATATGTTGAAATCCTAAGGGGTGGTATTTGGAGGTGGGGCCTTTGGGAGATAATGAGGTCATGAGGGTGGAGTCCTTCTGAATGGAATTAGTGACCTTATAAAAGGGACTGCAGAGAGTTTTGTCCGTTCTTCACCAGAGGAGGATACAAGGAAAACCTGGAGGAGGGTCTTCACCAGGACCTGCCCATGCTGACACTATGATCTTGGACTTCTAGACTTCTGAACCATAAGAAATAAATTTCTGTTGTTTATAAGCCACCCAGTCTACGTGGTACTTTGTTACAGCAGCCAAACTGACTGAGACACCATGCCTACCCACCAGTGAATTGAGCTCTCCCTCTTGTTTGATGAGTACATCTTCATTGCGCTTAGATATTGCATTGCAATTATTTGTTTTTCTGGTTGTCTCCCCCACTAGATTGGGAGTGCCTAGAGAACAGAGGCCTTGTCCTATTCATCTCTGTATCTCCAGTGCCTAGCGGGGTGCCTAGGACCCAGTTGGAACTCAGGTCATGTGTATGATAAAAGGAATTAGTAATGTTGTTTCTTCCACTTTCATTTATATTGGGACCTGGGCACACATATGACATTTATGGTGAGATAAAATGTTTAGAATAGTGATCAACTTTTTTCTCCCTGGTGTTTTCCAAATATTGAGACTGGAAAATGATATCCTAGACTGAGGAAAGAGAGTAGGGAAGGAGGTGATGAGAATTGGGAAGATGGTAGGTCTCTAAAATAGTTTTGGGAGGTGATGGTCAATGAAGAACCCAAGATAGACTCTCCAAGAGGAGAAAGAACCCATGCTGCTTCCTTCTCGTGGATCCTCTGTAAGGAGGTAAGACCCAGAGAAGAGGCAGGGGTGTGGTGTGTTTGATCAGAAGGGTCTTACATGGAAATTCAGGGTTTCCTGGAACCAGCCCAGCCTGGAGGCAACAGTTTCCCATATACCCGAGTAGGTGGGATAAGATATGACTCAGCATCCACCTGATCCTACAGACTGAGGGTTAACCAGATAGAATACTCCCTCTAAGAGATTACTCTCAGCTCATGGAAATTGATTTGCTATTCCATTTTAGGAATAGCAAATTTAGGAATAAAGTTGAGCTATAGAAAAATTTTAAAGGTTTCATTTATTGTACAGCTCAACTTTGGACTAAGACTTTTATTTACTTTAGGCTAAGGAGTAAAAGTGAAAACTTTGGGTAGATGAGTGAAAATTGTTGAGTCGACAATGGACACGGGGGTCAAAAAAATGGAGGCTAAAGAGGGCCTGGGGTCTGGGATCTGAGGCATGGCTCACAGGATCTCAAGGACCAATGAAGTCAGAGGTATGCCCCTGGGATATATATCGGTTGTTAAGAGGATACAAAGAAAAGAAATTGAGAGGGAGTCTTGTCTCCTGGTTTTTTTTTTTTTTTCAATTCCAAACACGCTACCCATGAACATCTTATAAACCTAACAGGGGAGGCCCATGCAATTAAAAAGGCCAATCAGAAGAACTCTGACAAAGATGTATCCCCAGGCACTGTCATGGTGGGGTACTGAAACTGTTCTGCTGTGAAAACTGAAAACCATGCCCCAGTACTCACTCCCCTCGAGTCAGAAAGGCAGCCTGGGAAACTTCACTTGGAAAATCTTATCATTGTTTTCTTCCCCTGGATACTGGCAGGCAGATTCAAGACTGCTTGGAGAAATGGGTATTAACACATAGAGATAAATACCCATCTGCCAACACGAATGCGTGTGGATAAACACTCATATGCAGACATAAATATACAGACACGCTCATTTACTCAATACTTACTATTTTAGAAGTTCTACATATGATTTCACATACATTATCTCTTTTTTTCCTCCCTTCAATGATAAAAGGTAGGTGATATTATTCTGTTTTTACTCAAGAGGTAATTGAGACAGAGAGAGATTAAACAAGTTGCCTAGGGAGTAGGAAGCTTGAAGAGGTCCCACTGACCCTTCTCCAGGTAATTATGATGGATGGAAGCTTTTGGATGACCCCTGCCCCCAACCCCTCAACCCCCATTATTTAGGTCATTTTAATTCCTTTATTAATGTTATTGGCAAGAGCCATATGGGGAGATCCTAATATAATTGTATGAAACAGAGAGAGAGCAGGTCTGGAGATAGGTTGTGTGTACACACACACACACACACACACACACAGGCACACATGCATGTGTTTCACACATGGAAATAGAAGCTCAGAGAAGAAAATGACTTGCCCAAGGATCCATGAACCAAGTCGAAAAGGAGCCCCGTATGCCTCTGCCTGAGAGACGGAGCTGAAGGTCTCCAGCGCAACCTCGCACAGGGGAGGCTGCCCAGTGGGAGGACAGGGAGCTGCCCGGCTGGTAAACTCTTCCTTGAACCAGCTCTCAACTTCAGAATCTGACTGCAGTGTGACTTCTCAGAACATCAGATATCCCTGCCTTACCATGAACACATGGACATATTTTCTTAAGCTAAATTGAAATGGATTTTGGATTATCTCCCATTATTCAGAAAGATCTTCTCTGCATTGGTTGCTTTGAAATTTCCTGGCCTACCAGAGCCCTGAGTCTCTTTTGGGAGTTGTGTTTGAGAATGTTCCGAAAGCCTTCTTTCCATCTCTGACCAGGCCGGTCCACAGGGCTCTCATCCAGCAAGTGCTGACCTGTCTCGCTGGGTACGGACACGACCCACTCACCACCCTCGGAGGGTCAACCCAGCGTTCACTTCTCTCAAAAGAGTGAAACCTGGAGGCATTAGTATAAATTTTTGTTACATAAAAATTTCAAAATTAAAGAAATAGTAGAAATAGAAATATAACACTCATGTACCCTCTCCCCCGATTTATTTGTCCTTTAAGAAATAAAACATTATAAGTATAATTAAAGTTTCTTCTGTAGCCCTCCCAGATCCAACCCTCTCCCAGAGGTGAGTACAACAGCAATGTTTATAACTTGTATGTGTACTTCACATTCTTACTACATATTCATATGCACATAAAATGTTATAAACTTAAAATACATAACTTCATCCTGGATGTGAATTAAATTTTATATTTAATATAAATACAATCTCTACATATTACACACAATTATATAAAATTATATACTGCATAAACTTCAAGCTTAAATATTATATTAATTCAGTGAAAAATCCAATTATATGTTCATAGAAATATAAACTCATATTTTAGATGGTATTTAAATGCTGTCTGTACATTACATTTTGCACTGTATGTATTGTATGGAAATTAAAATGTACGCCATTGGCATTAAACTCTTCACATGGTGGTGTAACTCCATTTTTCATTTAATACTACACTTTCTATCTATTTTGATGCATTATCACTTCCCTTTCTTCCTCTGAACTGCTGTGGAATCTTGCATTATAGGAATATGCCATGATTAATTGATGACTGCCCTGTGGTTTGCAAAGTACAGTTGTTTGAAATGTCTCATGATTACAAACCCCCTGCCACATACATTCTTGTGGATGTCTCCCTGGGCAGCCGTGTGAGTGATTTGAAGACCTGTAACTGTGTGTGGGATTGCTGGGTGTAAGGGTGTGGACACTTTAACCATAACAGGTATTGTCAAATTGTTCTCCAAAGAGGTTGTGTTTGTTCTGCCATGCACCACCCCCCTGCCCGCATCAGGATATGAGGCTCCCACCTCTCTGCCTCCTTGCAGGGACCAGGCCTTGTGAGTCTTGAACTTTATTGCCAGTTGGATGGGTGTGAACTGTTTCTCACTGGTGTTTTTTTTTTTTTTTTTTAAGATTTTATTTATTTATTTGAGAGAGAGAGAATGAGAGAGAGCGAGTACATGAGAGGGGGGAGGGTCAGAGGGAGAAGCAGACTCCCTGCCGAGCAGGGAGCCCGATGCGGGACTCGATCCAGGGACTCCAGGATCATGACCTGAGCCGAAGGCAGTCGCTTAACCAACTGAGCCACCCAGGCGCCCTCTCACTGGTGTTTTATTCTATTTTCCTGACTACTCATAAAGCAGACAGTCTTTTCATATGCTTATTGACTCACTGGGTTTCCTCTTCCGAAAACACCTTTTCATTGCTTTTGTCTGTTTTTCCCTTGGGTTATTAATTTCTAGGAGGTTTGTTTTTTTTTTTATATTTAGGGTTTTAATCCTTTGTTGGTTTTGAGCACTACCAAGGCTTCTCCTGGTCTGTAACTTATCTTTGAATTTTGTTTCTGATGCCTTTTGTTATGGACAAGTGTTAAATTTTGATGTAGTCAAATTAATCAGCTGATATTCTCATGATGTGTCCTTTGAGTGTCCTGTTTAAGAAATCCATCACCTGACATTGGTTTGTTAGCAACGGGACATCTGTGAGTATACATGGAAGATGGAAGGTGGCTTTTCTTTTGCTTTTTCTTAATTACAATGACAATCCAATGATTAGGCAAGTTCAGGTTTGCTGTAGTAGTTCCAGATGATTTCCCACTATAAGGTGTGGTGTGGTACTTAAAGGTATGAGTTCTGGAGCATGACTGCCTGGATTTGGATCACTTTGGGCACATTACTGAAACCCACTCTGGGGATGAGACTGTAGTCCCTACCTTGTAGGGTTGCTATGGAGATTTACTTAGTTTATATACACAGAGCACTTAGAATAGGTTCTGGTACATGGTAAGAGCCAACTGTTATTATCTACTATTGTTGTTGTTGGCATTATATTCTCATTATACTACTCAGTTCACCTCTGGACTGGATTTCTAGGGGCTGCTGTTCTCCACATGCTTCCCTGTGCCTAGACTGAATTCAATTACCCTGGTCTGCTTGGTCACATGCCATCCTGGGAGACTTATCCACTGGGAGTTCAAGGTCTGAGAATGTTAATGGTCTAATCATTACATCTCCTGGCCCAGTTTGCTGGTACCTGATCTTTCATCTCATACAGTGCTCAGAAAAAGTAGAGAATTAAAGGCTACAAGGGATCAAGTCCTGTCTAAGTTTTAAACTTCCAAGGTGAGAAATGCATTAACAAAGGTAACTTGTGAGGACTTCATAATGTTTGTCTATTGTGGTTGTTTGCCCAGTGTCCCTTTCCCTTCCTCTGGCTTGGTGTCCTCTCACTCTTACGCTACTTAAGCTGCCAATCAAAGCATCAGTTCTCTCCCACACACAGGGGTGGTCATGTTTGATTATCTCTCTGGCTGTACTCATTTTTCTAAGAGTTGGACATGTGACTCATTCTTGGCCAATCAAAGACCATCCCTGCGGTTTTTTGTTTTTTTTTTTTTGAACTTGAATAACTGGAGAAAAGCCCTTTCTTGTCTTGTGGCAAATTAGAAAGGTGAGTCTGTGAGATGCTGACTAATTTAATGTATTATGAGCTCTATATTTGCTTGGCTGGTGCCAGATTTTTCATCTCATATATCCAGTCTCATGGAAGAGCCCATCAGAGAGGAGAAAGCTGGTCTCAGAGACAAGTGAAGAAAAGAGACAGATAGGGTCCTGGGGGTACCTGAGTTCTATTCAATTTCCTTGGACATTGAATTGAGAGTGGAGCTGGAGGGGGATTAGATGGTTGGGCTTGAGCTTTTCAAACCCGGGTTGGTAAGCTCTTGTTTTGATTCTGAGAGCTTTTACAGTACATTGAGAACCTCCTGGGTTATATAGGCTGTCAACTTTATGAGTTGTCGGTTCCTGCCACTTACAACAGAAAGAGTTCTGTCTATTATAGACATATAAATAAGACGTATAATGGAAAGAAAGATTAATGACTTTTCTTTCAGATTTTTAAAAAATTTTTATTTGTCAGAGAGAGAGAGAGAGCACACAAGCGGGGGAGCGGCAGGCAGAGGGAGAAGCAGGCTCACTGCTGAGCAGGGACCCCGATGCGGGACTTGATCCCAAGACCCTGGGGTCATGACCTGAGCTGAAGGCAGACACTTAACTGAGCCACCCAGGCATCCATAGATTTTTTTTTTTTTTTAGATTGATGACTTTTTATCCGACTTGGGGCCACATCCTGCTTTTGCCACTTATGGGTTATGTGTCTTTTACTTATAATTCAATTTCCTTCTCTACAAACAGTGAAAAATCCTGTGTAGGCTGTGTGAATTTAATGAGATAATAAATGTAAAGTGCCTGGCGTAGGTCTTTGCACATAGTAGGCACTAACATTTTAGCTATTGCCATTGTTCTTACAAGCACTTAACTACTACTATTAGCATTATTACACCAACTAAGGATTTGAGTATTCAAGTCTTGCATTGCTAAACATCTCTATAAGCCTCTCAACCTTTTCTCTGGATCTCTGTGCCTGGAAAAAAATAGCTAAAATATATAAAAGTGATATTGTTTAATTTGCCCATACAGGGAATGTAATGAAGTGGCAAGGAGGAGTCTCATTCGGATTCCTAATAGGAAATATAGAGCACAGGCCCAGGGTGTAATTGAAGAGAGCACCATGGTAGGACTTTATGGTTGAGTGGGCAAGATTAAGGGGAATGACATAAAATGGTGACAGACTCAAGGACAAGTGATAGTGGGAGGCTATTACTGCCATCACCCCAGGCCTGAAGAGGGAAGTGCAGGGGACAGTTACAGAGTTATAGGAGTGCTGTAACCTAGAGGGGAGGTCACCCAAAGCACCGTGGCTTTAGAGAAACAGCCATCGCCAAGACTGTGGCCAAGTGGGAAAGCAGGAAATACCTACTCAAACCTTCCTTTCTTTGTTCCTACTCTCCCATCTTTTTCTGGGTCATCTATTGGCTAGACCCAGTCAGAAGCCACTGGGCAAGGAACCTGGGTGATGCAGTCTGAAGGGTCAGCCTGCTGGGCAGCGATCAGGTGTTGTGTGGCAGGGAATGTTTGCTGGAGGGAAGTCCAGAGAATGAGTAGCGCAGAGAGTCATGAAAGTCACATGATGAGGTAGGAAAGAACAAGTGTGTGTGTGTGGGGGGGGGCGGGAGGTGTGTGTATGGCATATCCCATTAATATCATCCCAGTTAACATGTTCTCATAGGTCCACCTCTTGATTTTTAATACTCAAACTCATATAACCTACATATTCCTCAGTAAAATGATTCTGGCCAATGTTTATAAGAAAATTTTATATTCATGTCCCCCGGGGTCTCAATACAATACAATTGTTAGACAAAGTTATGTGCTAAGTCTCAAGTTGTAATGCATTCCAGTCCAGGTAGTAGAAGCCCATGTGGATGTTTTGCAAAACACACCAAATATCAATGGAGGGGTGAGTGGTAACCACATACACGTTCAGCAACCTCCAGTTAGCCCCACGGCAATTGACGAGTCATCCAGAATGTCTTGAGCATTTAACAACAAAACCTCATAATTTTTAATATATCTTAGTAAATTGATTGGGGGCTCGGGTTGATTTCCTCTTAGTGTTTTAACGCCAGAAGTCTAATTTTCAGGAATTCTGACATGAAGTGGGAGTTGCCTAGGTATACTTGTAATGTAATCAGACTTAACCAATTTAGACAAACGGGAGAAGGAAAATCTGCATTGCAGATTCTGTTTAGAAAGATGGAGTTTTACTATTTTAAAGCTCATATGGAATTAAACATCAGGTTGACAACCTGTCGCCTGGAGGAAATCCCTGGGGGGATCCACAGTGGTAGGTACAGAAGGGTTGACGGGGAGCACACGCAGAGCCGGAAGTGGTGAATTGAGCAATTGAGCAGTGTTTTCTTTTCTTTCTTTTTTTTTTTAAGATTTTATTTATTTTTATTTGACACAAAGAGATAGAGAGAGAGAGCGCACAAGCAGGGGGAGCGGCAGGCAGGCAGAGGGAGAGGGAGAAGCAGGCTTCCTGCTGAGCAAGGAGCCCGATGTGGGACTCGATCCCAGGACTCCGGGATCATGACCTGAGCCGAAGGCAGACACTTAACCGACTGAGCCACCCAGGCGCCCCGAGCAGTGTTTTCTTGAGAGAGTTGGCCACTCTCTCCTCCCTGTCCCTGCACAGCCAGGCACTTGTTTAGCAAATTCTTTCTTCCAGATGCCATAATGCTACATATTGTGAAACCTGCAGCTCAGCACTTGCCCTTTTATACTTTTTACTTGTTTAAGTTGTCAGGACCCCTGCCGGTAGTATCTGAGCTCTTGGGGTCAAGGACGACGTCCACCTTGCTTTGATATTTTCTCTCTTGCCTCACAGAGCCCAGGGCCCGGGCACATGATAAAAGTAGTTGAATAACATGGTGCTTTGCTTCCAGAAAGCTACGAAGCCACGTGCTGTTCACCTATGCTTGTTGAAACCCAGTCTGTACTTCCCTGGGTCATCTGGTTCCAGGCCTCCGCTCCTATGGTTCATCCAGAGGTTGTGATTGCCCATTGTGGATGTGACCTTCAGGCTTGACCTGGCATCCCTTCCGGCACGTAACTTGTGGGTCCACCCTTCTGCTCCATCCGAGGTGATTGCAGGGAATAGAGTCCTTGTGTGTGTGATCTGCTTCAGATTCTTCTGGAGTGAGCGCCTGAGCTCATCCCACTCCCACCCCAGCTGCAGTGAGGGGAGAGGTATTCAGTCAAGGTCAGCTATGCTCTTTGTGATCAGAGGCCTATGAAGTGTGACTGCACGAAAAGAGGAGCATACACTAGGTCAGCAAGTAGAGGAAAAATATTTATGTACAAAGTTTCTTTCCTTTGTTGTTTTTTTTTGTGTGTGTGTGTAAATTTCCTTCACTCTACTGGTTCTCAAACTTTAACATGCATCAGAATCACCTGGAGGGCTTGTTAGAATACAGATCATTGGGCCCCACTCCCAGAGCTTGATCTGGAAGGCCTGGGATGGGGCCTGAGGCTCTGCATTTCTAACAAGCTCCCGGGTGATGCAGCTGGTGCTGTAGTTTGGGGAACCACATGAAGAACCACAGCTCCGTCCACGTGCTCACAGAACACCGGTGCTCGCTGTCAGGATCTGACGGGTTTTAGGTCAAGGCCGAGTGCACGGATCTGGGGTCTGTTGCAGAAATAGAAACTGCACTAGCTGTTTAAAAGGGATTTCATAGAGGGCATGAGGAGCTGACATAACTGTTGCAAGGGCTGGAGGCGTGGCTTTCGGCTGGCTTCCAGGAGCAGCTCCCGATTCAAGGTGGCTGCACCAGCTCCATGGGGCAACATCTGCCTCTGCCCCAGTAAGGGCGGGCCAGTCTGCTGCCATCCAGGCCCTGTCACCTCCTCACCACGAAGCTGCTGACAGCTCGAGGCTTGCTGCTGCAGAAAAACCCCACTTCTCTATGACTCGGGGTCTGGAAGAAAATGCCTGCCTCCCTCTGCCTCCCAAATATCATATATGTGCCTCCAGGGTTCTAGCACAACGGAATCTGAGGGTTTTTTTTTTTTTTTTTTTTTTTACAAAATCCATCAAGGTGGGGCTAGGGAGAAGGGAGTAACTGAGTAGGAGCCTGGTAATATCAGGAGTGAGAGGGGGATTCAGGGGTACGGTTAGCACAGGCAAGCTCCGTGGACTCAACTTCTTTCCAGATGCTTTGACCCCACATGAACCGCTGGATCTCTCTGGGCATTTGTTTTCATTTAGACAGTGAGAGGAACGTCCGCATCAGGGCATACAAGAGGAAGAAAATGACTTTAGCTACGTGTGCTTATGCTGTTGAAAAAAATAATAGCCACTATAGGGATATTTGTCATGACTTTTATTTATTTTTTTAATTTTTTAAAAGATTTTATTTATTTATTTGAAAGAGACAGAGAGGGAGCATGAGCAGAGAGAGGGAGAAGAAGACTCCCCGCTGAGCAGAGAGCCGGACGCCGGGCTTGATTCCAGGACCCTGAGATCGTGACTTGAGCCGAAGGCAGATGCTTAACGACAGGGCCACCGAGGCTCCCCGTTGTCATGACTTTTATACAACCATACATTTACTTCATCTATTCCAGGGTTTCTCATCCTTGGCACTATTGACATTTTGCATCATATAATTAATTACTCGTGGGGGCCTGTCTTGTGTGCGCTGTGGCATATGGAGCCCATCCCCAGCTCTACCCACTAGATGGCAGTCACATTTTCCCACCTCTGTTTTGAAAAACCAAGATGTCTCCATTGTCAAATGTCCTCTGGGGGGCAAAATTGCCCCCCTCTTCAAACCACAGTTGTGTTCAATCTTTAATACATATGGTTTTCGAGCAATTGTCTTCACTGAAAAGACAGGGAGGGAGAAATCTCACATTTAGGAAACATCTGTTCTATTCCCGGCATGTTGTGGAGGCCACCTTACTCCGTCTACTTTGAGGCACCTGCTACGGAAGGGAGAGGCAGGCGGAGCTAGGTTCAAATCCTGACCCTCAGGCCTGGCCTTGGGTGAGTTACTTAATCACTGCAAGTTTGTGTTTTTTCCCCTGTAAACAAGAGCGAACCTTTCAGGGTGGCTGCAAGGATTAACAGAGGTGATTTATGGCACACCTTACCAGTGATTATTATGCAGAATTTGCCTGTGGGTGGGGATGTGCCCTTTTTTTTCCCTCCAACACACCAGTTCCAATCTTGTCGTGGGCTCCTGCCATCATGCCACATCCAATCTTTCCTCTCTTGTCTTCTTTGTGAAGAGACTGAAGACCAGAAGGAAAAGACCATGCCTTTAAGGGCAAAGGAGAAAATGAGGAATGCAAGAAATCTGGCACTTCCTAAGTAGCTGGGTTTTCTTTCTCCTTGACAGGGCTGCTGACAGGCCCTTTAGCAATACAGAGGCTAATTACTTGCCAGGAGTAAAAGAAAATGTGTCATTTGGTTGTTCTGACTTTTCCCAGTGCAATAAATCACCGTCATGGGATCCCAGCTTCATTTGATTTAATAAAGATTTTAAAGAAAAAAAGTTTCCTTGCTTTTATCAAGAACTATTGGTCATTAGTGTCTGTTTCATCTGGGCCCTTAATTGGATGTGACCTCTCCACATCTCAAGCTACTTTTGGCACTTCAGAGTTCAGCTGTCGGCATTCATATGTCTATACCACCCTCCTGCTTGTCTGTTGCGCCTATAGACCCTTGCCCTCATCTTCTTGGGACCCCAAGTCCTCCACTCAGTTCATCAGCTTCCTATACCCCCAAGGACGCTCTCCTCACTTTGACAATTCATTTGGCCATCTGGTCCTGCTTGCTCTGTAACTTTCCCATTGTCCCCTGAAATAATCTTGCAACGGTCTGCTGGTCCCCACCCAACTGTGGGTGGCAGGTGCTTCTGCCCCCCTTCTCACTCTCCCTTCCTCATATCAGGTCTACACTGCCTGCTTCTCCCATTGGACATCCCCACCAGGGAAGGGGCATCAGAGTTTGATTGTAGCAGCAAACAATGGGGGTAAAAAAAAAAAAAAAAATCAGAGGTAGATTTTGCTTCTCTTGAGAGTCTAACAGCTCTTGGTTAAGAGCATCTGTGCAACAGACCTAATTTCTCCTCTCTCACTGGCTAATATTTGTATTTGTCTTGTTTCTGGAAGGCCTGGCTCCTTTTTTGCATTATTTTAAATCACTATTTCACAGTGATTACAACTCTCACAGCTGAAATGAAACCCCTGACAACCCCAGACTAAAAGAGAGGTGACAGCTCATCATAGCAATGTTTCAGGAGCTAAGGACGAGGTTGGAAGGACAAGGTTGAGGGACTGGTTTGACGGGCCTGTTCCTTTGTAACCAAACAGGCTGATCAGAGGGAGGATGGTGTGCCGAGGGGTGAATGGGCAGACTAATTTCCCTGGAGCAGAATTACCTTCTTGAGAACAGCAGAATGCCAGAACCTGAAAATGCCTCCAATTCTTCTATCAAGAACAGTGAGGTCCAGCGAAATTGAATGACTTGCCCAAGGGCATCCAATTACTGATTTAAGTCAGGGAGGCTGAAAGCCAAGTGCCAACTCTGTGTTTTTGACTTCACATAGATCTGAAGCTGAGGTGTTATTCCCTGTAAGGCAATGTTTTCTTTGTTTTGAGGCAAATGTGTGGGTCTCTGTCCACCTGGGTCTCCTCTCCACCTATGTAATGGTGTTTCTATATAATGGTGTTGCCTTTTTTTTTTTTTAAAGATTTTATTTATTTATTTGACAGAGAGAGCTCGAGAGAACACAAGCAGGGGGAGCAACAGAGGGAAAGGGAGAAGCAGGCTCCCCGCTGAGCAGGGAGCCCGACATGGGGCTCGATCCCAGGATCCTGAGATCATTACCTGAGCCAAAGGCAAGCACTTAACCAACTGAGCCACCCAGGTGCCCCAATGGTGTTGCCTTTTGACTCTGGCCCTCTGTCTGGTTGAAAATGGGTAGGCAGGTGAATTCCTCCTTCATCCTGGGAGACAGAGCTTCCAGGCCTGTGGGTGAGCTAACCTCAAGTGTGAACTTGGACAAGACCATGTTCCTGTGACTCCCTCCTACCCCACCTTAATACCCAGCACCTCGCTGCCCCCCTCAGTTCCCCCATCTTCTCACTCCTGGTCTTATTTGGACAGTGCCTTCATACTCAGAAGTCCTCTGCCTGCCCCATCTAATGAGGCAGGTTTGAAATTATCTCAAAAATTAATTCATCCTAGGGATGTTGATGACTGGTAATTATTTTATTTATTTATTTTTAAAATTTCTATTATTATTACTATTTTTTTGCTCAAAATTTTTGCATTTTAGCAAGGAAATTTCTAGGACTACAAAGTTTTGACAGAGTAGCTCTCAACTGTGGTTGCATGCTAGAATTATCTTTAACAAACTGCTGGAGCCTGGGGTCCTCATCCTCACATACTCTAATTAAATTGGTCCTGGGAAATAGTAATTTTTTAAAAGCTCTCTAGGTGATTCTAAAGTACAGCTACTGTTGAAAACCTTTGCCTAAATATGAAGGATGACATCTCCAAAGGCTTCCAGCTTCCTATGGCCACCGAGGGAATTTGCTGCGGTACATGCCCCAGTTCCTTCCTAAGGCAGATGCTCTTTCCGCTGCATCTCTTTGTGGGGGTCCCAGGAAGTCTCCGAGAAAGTGGGGTGACCAGCAGTTGACCAAGGGGCCAAGAAAACTGCCTGGAATGGAACATTTTCAGTCAATCTAGCCCAGTTTTGTCTTGGTTAGGATGTTTAGTTTTATCTAAAACTCTCCAGCCAGGGATTAAATCAAAGGTTGAAAGCCAACAGTTCATGAGACAATTCGGGCCCACATGTGGGATTTGTTTCACTTACATAACATTTTTTGATTTTAAAAACTGAATTAAAAACTAAGAGACTACATAAAATCTAGATTTCTGCCTTTCCTCCCTTAAACCGGTTTTGAGAAACAGTCAACATACATCACTGTATAAGCTTAAGTGTGCAGCATGATGGTTTAATTTTCATTCATTGTGAAATGACTACCACAATGGGTTTAGTTAACCTACCATCTCATATAGGTACAATAAGAAGAAAAGAAAAAAAAAATTTCTCCTTGTGATGAGAACTCTTAGGATCTACTTTCTATCACACAGTAGTATTGGTTATGGTCACCATATTGGACATTCATCCCTAGGACTTACTTATCTTATTACTAGAAGTTTGTACCTTTTGACCACTTTGTTCTAATTCTGTTTTTGACTTCACATAGATCTGAAGCTGAGGGGGAGCAACAGAGGGAAAGGGAGAAGCAGATTCCTTATCAGATATATGGCTTGCAAATATTTTTTTTCCATTCTGTAGGTTGTCTTTACACTTTGTGCAGAAGCTTTTTAGTTCGGTGTATTCCCACTTGTTTATTTTTGCTTTTGTTGCTTGTGCTTTTGGCATTATATCCCTTGTCATAAAAAAACTGATCTCTTTTCCTATGAGTCTGGTGGGGCATTCCCCACCCCTTCGTTTGTCTGTTTTTCTTAGATTCCATGTAGAGGTGAGATTATATAGTATTTGTTCTTCTCTATCTGCCTTATTTCACCTAATGTAATGCCTTCAAGGTCTAGATGCCTTGCTGCAAGTGGAGGATTTCCTTTTTTAAAATGGCTGAATAATATTCCATTACACACATACACACGCACAATGGAATATCTATAGCTGTATATCGATCTCACAACTTCTTTATCCATTCATCCATCAATGGACACTTGGGTTGTTTCCATGTCTTGGCTACTGTGAATAATGCTGCTATGAACATAGAGGGGCAGATATCTTTTTGAGATAGTGTTGTCATTTCCTTTGTATATATTCCAAGAAGTGAAGAGCAGTGGAGGTGCTAGATAATATGGTAGTTGTATTTTTAATATTTGAGAAATCTTCATACTGTTTTCCATAGTGGCTGCACCAATTTACAATCTCACCAGCAATGCACAAGGGTTCCCTTTTCACTGCACCCGTGGCAGCATTTATTATCTCTTATCTTTTTGATGATGGCCTTTCTAACAGACATGAGGTGATATTTCACTGTGGTTTTAATTTGCATTTCCCTAGTGACTAGTGATGTTGAGCATCTTTCCATACACCTGTTGACCTTTTGTATATCTTCTTTGGAAAAATGTCTGGTCAGGTCCTTTGCCTATTTTTAAATTAGGATGATGATGATGATGATGTTGATGATGATTTTGTGTTTTTCTGTTGAGTTGTATGAGTTCTTTAGATATTTTGGATATTTATTCCTTATCAGATATATGGCTTGCAAATATTTTTTTTTCCATTCTGTAGGTTGTCTTTACACTTTGTGCAGAAGCTTTTTAGTTCGGTGTATTCCCACTTGTTTATTTTTGCTTTTGTTGCTTGTGCTTTTGGCATTATATCCCTTGTCAAACATGAGTTGACCATACATGTGAGGGTTTATTTTTTGGGCTTTCAATTCTGTTCCATTGGTCTACGTGTCTGTTTTTATGCCAGTACCATGTTGTTTTAATTACTATAGCTTTATAATTTAGCTTGAAATCAGGAAGTGTGATGTCTCCTGCTTTGTTCTTCTTTGTCAGGATTGCTTTGGCTATTTGGGGTCTTTTGTGGTTTCACACATATTTTAGGATTTTTTTCTATTTCTGTATAAAATAGCATTGGAATTTTAATATAGACTGTATTGAATCTATAGATGGCTTTGGGTAGAATGGACATTTTAATAATATTCTGATCCATGACATGGAATATTTTCCCATTTTTTGGTGCCTCCTTCAGCTTATTTCCTCATTGTCTTATAGTTTTTGGTATATAGGTGTTTCTTTTTTTTTGGTTAAATTTATCCCTAAGTATTTTATTATTTTTAATGCTATTGTGAACAGGATTATTTTGTTTATTTCTTTTTAAGGTAGTTCATTTTAGTGTATAGAAATGCAACTGATTTTTGTATGTTGATTTTTTACCCTGAAACTTTACAGGATTCATTTAGTAGATCTAAAAGGTTTTTTTTGGTGGCATCTTTTGGTTTTTCTATATATAAGATCATGTCATCAGAAAACAGAGACTATTTTACTTCTTCCTTACCAACTGGATGTCTTTTATTTCTTTTTCTTAGCTAAATGCTTTGACTGAGACATCCAGTGCTCTGTGAAATAGGAGTAGTCAAAGTGGGCACCCTTATCTTATTCCTGATCTTAGGGGAAAAGCTTTTCATCTCTCACTGTTGAGTATAATGCTAGCTGTGGGTTTATCATATATGGCCTTTATTATGTTGAGGCATGTTCCTTCTATATCTGGTCTGTGGAAAGTTTTCATCATGAAGGGGTGTTGAGTTGTATCAAATGCTTTTTTTCCACATGTATTGAGATAATCACAATTTTTGTCTTTCATTCTATTAATGTGGTGTATCACATCTACTGACTTGCTTATGTTGAACCATTCTTGTATTCCAGGGATGAATCCCACTTGATCATAGCATATGATCCTTTTATTGTCTGTTGAATTCAGTTTGTTAATATTTTGTTGAGCATTTTTGCATCTATGTTCATCAGGGACATTGGCCTGTAGTTTTCTTATAGTATCCTTTCCTGGCTTTGGTATCAGGTAATGTTAACCTTGTAAAATCAGTTTGGGAGTGTTCCCTCCTCTTCAGTTTTCTGGAAGAGGTTGAGGAGAATTGGTGTTAATTCTCTGTAAAAGTTGGGTAGAATTCACAAGTGAAACCATCTGGTCCTGGGCTTTTCTTTGTTGGGAGGTTTTTGATTACTGATGAAATATCTTTATTTATTAATGGTCTGTTCAGATGTTTTAATCCTCATGATTCAGACTTGATAGGTTGTACATTTGACCCTTGAACAACACAAGGGTTAGGGACACTGACGCCCCATACAATAAAAAATCCATGTATAACTTTTGACTCCCCCAAATGTTAACTACTAATAGCTTGCTATTGACCGGAAGCCTTACTGGTGACATAAACAGTCAATTAACACATATTTTGTATGTTGTATGCATTGTATACTGTATTCTTACAATAAAGTAGGCTAGGGAAAAGAGAATGTTATTAAGAAAATCACAAGGAAGAGAAAATACAATTATAGTACTCTATTGTATGTATAAAGAAAACCCATGTGTAAGCAGACTCATGTAGTTCACACCTGTGTTCAAGGATCACTGTATATTTCTAGGAATTCATCCATTTCTTCTAGGTTGTCCAATTTGTTGGTTTATAATTGTTCACAGTAGCCTCTTATGATCTTTTTTATTTCCATGGTGGTGTTAGCTGTACTGTCTCTTCTTTAATTTACAATTTTATTTAATCAAGTTGTCACTCTCTTTTTGGTAAGTCTAGCTAGTGGTTTGTCAGTTTTGTTTATATCTTCAAACGATTATTAGTTTCTTTGATCTTTTCTGTTGTTTTTCTGATCTCCATTTCATTTATTCCTGCTCTGATCTTTGTTATCTTCCCCCTTCTGCTAACTTTGGGCTTAGTTTATTCTTGTTTTTCTAATTCATTGAAGTGTAAAGTTAGATTGTTTACTCCAGATATTTCTTTTTTTCTTAATGTAGGCATTTATGCCTAAAAAACTTACTTCATAGCACCACTTTTGCTGTATCCCATAAATTTTGGTATGTATTGTTTCCATTGCCTTTATTTCAATATATTTCTTAAATTTCTCTTTTGCTCCATTGGTTGTTCAAAAGTGTGTTGTTAATTTTCATATATTTGTGAATTTTCTGTTTTTCTTCCTGTTATTGATTTCTAGTTTTATACTATTTTGGCCAGAAAAGATACTTGGTATAATTTCAATACTTTAAAATTTGCTGAGACTTGTTTTGTGACCTAACATGTGATCTATCCTGGAAAATGTTCCATGTGTGCTTGAGAAGAATGTGCATTCTGTTGCTATTGATGGAATGTTCTGCATATGTCACTTAGGTCCATTTGGTCTAAAGTATAGTTCAAGTTCAAGATTTCCTTATTGATTTTCTGTCTGGATGATCTATCCATTGTTGAAAGTGGGGCATTAAGTTTCCCTACTTGTGTTGTATCGATGTCTATTTCTCACTTCAGATCTGTTTGTATTTGCTTTTTATATTTAGCTGCTCCAATGTTGGGTGCATATATATTCAACATTGTTATATCCTCTTGATGAATTGACCCCTTTATCATTATATAATGACCTTCTTTGTCTCTTGTTACAGTTTTGGACTTAAAGTATTTTTTTGTCTGATAGAACAATAGCTACCCCTGTTCTTTTTTGGTTTCCACTTGCTTGTGCAGAATATATTTTCCCATCCTTTCTCTTTGAGCCTATGTGTGTCCTTGAAGCTGATGTGAATCTTGCAGGCAGCATATATGGCATTTAAAGAAATCTATATAGCCACTCTATGTCTTTTGATTGGAACATTTAATCTATTTACATTTCAAGTAATAATTTCTACATGAAGATCTGCCATCTTGTTAATTGTTATCTGGCTATTTTGTAGTTCCTTTGTTTCCTTCTTCTTCTTTTGCTTTGTGAATTGATGATTCTCCAGAGTGGCATACTTTGATTTATCTTTCATGTTTATACTATAAGTTTTTGTTTTGTGGTTACCCTGAGGCTTACTTGAAACACTTTATAGGTGTAAGAGTCCATTTTAAGCTAATAACTTTGATCTCATACAAAAATATGTGCCCTTTATTTCCCCTCACCCACATTTTATATTTTTGTAGTCACACTTTGCATTTTTTATATTGTGTATCCATTAACAAATTGTTGTAGCTATAGCTCTTCTTAATACTTTAGTCCTTTACTTTTATACTAGAATTAAATGGTTAACATACCTTCACAATGACAATATTAGAGTCTTCTGAATCTGACTATATACAGACAGACTTCGTTTAATTGCCCTTAGCTTTATTGTGCGTGACAGATACTATATATATATATTTTTTTACAAATTAAAGGTTTGTGGCAACCCTGCCTTGAGCAAGTCTGTCAGCACCATTTTTCCAATAACATTTGCTTGTTTTGTGTCTTTGTGTCACATTTTGATAATTCTCACAATATTTCCAACTTTTTCATTATTCTTATATCTCTTATGGTGATTGTGATCAGTGAATACAACTTGCTGAAAGCTGAGATGATGGTTAGTTAGCATTTTTAGCAGTATTTTTAGATTAAGATATGTACACTGTGTTTTTAGACATGATGCTATTGCACACTTAATGGGCTACAGAATAGTGTGAACATAACTTTTATATGCACTGGGAAACCAAAACATTCATTTGACTTGTTTTATTGAAGTAGTCTGGAACCAAACCTGCAATATCTCTGAGGTTTACCTATGCTTGCCTTTACCAGTGTGCTGTTTACTCATATGTGTTTAGGTTACTAGTTAGTGTTCATTCATTTCAGCTTGAAAAATTTCCTTCAGCATTTCTTGTGAGGCAGGTCTAGTGTTGATAAACTCCATCTATGGTTTGGGGAATTCTTTATCTGACCTTCATTTCTGAAGGACGACTTTGCTGGGTAAAGCATTTTTGGTTGGCAGTTTCTTTCTTTCAGTGCCTTTTTTTTTTTAGAGGTTTTATTTTTATTTATTTTTATTTATTTATTTATTTTTTTTTAAAGATTTTATTTATTTATTTGAGAGAGAGAATGAGATAGAGAGAGACAGCATGAGACAGGGGGACGGTCAGAGGGAGAAGCAGACTCCCCGCTGAGCAGGTAGCCCGATGTGGGACTCGATCCCAGGACTCCAGGTTCATGACCTGAGCTGAAGGCAGTCGCTTAACCAACTGAGCCACCCAGGCGCCCCTTAGAGGTTTTATTTTTAAGTCATCTCTACATCCAACGTGGGGCTTGAACTCAAACTGTGAGATCAAGAGTCACATGTTCCACTGACTGAGTTAGTCAGGCGTTCCATCTTTCAGCACTTTGAATATATCCTGCCACTTCCTCCTGGCTGGCAAGGTCTGTGCTGAGAAATCTGATAATAGTCTTTTTTTTTTTTTTTAAAGATTTTATTTATTTATTTGAGACAGAGAGAATGAGAGAGACAGAGAGCACATGAGAGGGGAGAGGGTCAGAGGGAGAAGCAGGCTCCCTGCCGAGCAGGGAGCCCGATGCGGGACTCGATCCGGGGACTCCAGGATCATGACCTGAGCCGAAGGCAGTCGCTTAACCAACTGAGCCACCCAGGTGCCCGAAATCTGATAATAGTCTTATGGGAGTTCCCTTTTATGACGAAAAACTTTTCTCTCGTGTTGCTCTTAAAATTTTCTCTTTGTTTTTGATTTTAAACAATGTTATTTTAATGTGTCTTGCAGAATATTGTTTTGGATTGAGATTCTGGGGATGACTTACTAGCTTCATGAGCTCAGATGTCCCAATCTCTCCCCACATTTGGGAAGTTCTCAACCATTGCTGCTTTAAACATGTTTTCTATCCCTTCTTCCCTCTCTTCTCTTTCAGGGACTCCAATGATGTGTATATTGTTCCTTTTAGTCATGGCCCCTAAGACCTGTAGGCTTTCTTCATTGCTTTTCATTCTTTTTTCTTTTTGCTCCTCTGACTGGATAATTTGAAGATGTGTCTTTGAGCTCATGGATTCTTTCTTTTGCCTAGCCCAGTTTGCACTGAAGCTCTCTATTTAATCCTTCCATTCAATCAGTGTATTCTTCAGCTCCAAAATTTCTGTTTGATTCTTTTTTATGTTTCCTATCTCTTCATTGAACTTATTTTGTTCTTGTATTGTTTTCCTGCTCTTGTTACATTGTTTATCTGTGTTCTTTCGTAGCTCTCTGAGCATCCTTTTTATAATGACTTTGAATTCTCTTTTGGGCAATTCCTGTATCTCCCTATCTTTGGGCCAATTACTGTATTCTTCTGGTGGGGTTATGTTTCCCTGACTCTTTGTAATCTTTGTAGCCTTGCATAGCTGTCTGTATGTTTGAAGAAGGAGTCACCTCTTCCAGACTTTATGGGTTGACTTCAGGAAAGGCTGACTTCACCTGTGGATGGGGGCATGACAAAGCATGCTGTGACCCTGAGTCTAATGGTGCAGGGTGTTCAGGGCAGGGGAGTGTGGCAACACCAGATCTGGAGGGGACCGGTGGCTCATTTACTCCGGCTACTGGGGTCTCTAGCATCAACAACTGTATGGTCCTTGGCGAGCTCTGCCGAGGCTTCTCAGAGGCAGCAAATGTTCTTGAGGTTCTCAGCAGCACCTCCAGGTCCACCAGGGATGGTCCCTGGGGGTGCTCCCCAGGCTCTGGTAGAGACAAAGCAGGGAGAGAGCAGAGAGCGACTCGAGTAGCTGGCATTAGCAATTCAAATACCTGTGGGGCTAAAGCTGGTGAAATCTGCCAGGGATCTGTTGCAGTTCTGCTGCTGTTGGTTTCCTCAGGGTTGAACACTGGTGGGCTGGTATGCCAAGCAGGTCCCTGGGAACTGCAATTTCCGGGAGTTGCTGCTTTTCTTCCTTATTTCTAGCTGTTTCTATGTATCTCAGCTTTGTCAGTCTCTGGGTGCGGGGGAAACCTAGCTTCCCAGGCATTTCTTTATCTGCCTCATAACTACTTCTCTGGAAGCTGGTCTGGAGCAGCCCCGTGTTCCACTGAGAAGTTGAAGCTATCATGCTGGTGGAGAACAGTTGTGTCTCTATTTTGACTAAATAGAAATTTTTGTTCCCTGACTATAGACTACATTTCTAGAAGCAACATGACCAACTGAACTACCTTTTTTAATTAAACACCTACTATGTATCAAGTACTAGAAAGACATTTGAATGTGTGGTTTTATTTAATCCATGCAACAATTTATTTAATTCACATATTTTATAGATGAAACAGAGTCTCCAAAAGTTTGAGAAAATTATAAAAAACCGGAGAGTTTCCTATACAATATGCTGCCACGCAGATATCCTACTAGTCAGTCAGTCAGTACCTTGTCATTATTATCAAATAAGACCAAATATCTTAAATTTATTATTATTTAAAAATTTTTGAAAGTAGTATGTTTATTGTTGAGCTTTTGGTTAACTCAACAAAATCAAAGAAGAAAAGAAAAGAACTTTACCTCCCAGAGATACTGTACCATTTTGGTGTATTTTTCTGTACCATTTTGGTATCTTATGGTGTGTGTGTGTGTGTGTGTGTGTGTAAAATATAAAGTGTACTTGTTTCAAATATATTTAATAATTGAAAAAGTTCTTGAATGTTGCCAATGTTATGTTAAACTTCTTAAAAGGACACTTTAGTGAATTGGAGATTAATTCAGCAGCTATTTATAGAATATTTACCGTGTACTAGACATTGAAGTTTCAGAGACAAAAAAAACCTTCAGGGAGCACATAAGGTGCGGTGCATCTGTGTGTGTGTGTGTGTGTGTGTGTGAGAAATAGACTAGTAAATGCAAAATTATAATGCCGTGTGATAAATGCTTTGATAGTGATAAGCCCCCAGAGCTTCGGAAATCATAAGAGAAAGTATTTACTGTTCTCACCAAGGGAGAGTGTGTAGATGACGCCTTCATTATTTAGAGCAGGTGACTCATGAGCAGAGTATTGCAGCAAGAGTTGAAGATACCTAGGTGAACAGGTAAGGTGTGTGTGCTGGACGGAGGGAAGGGCAGCATGCGCAAAGCCTCTGACGTCAAAGGTTATTTATGAATTCAGTTCTCTGACCTTCATTTCATCCAGGAGGAATAACGCGCTGCATATATTTTCTTTTAGCCAGTAGAAACCACAAGTTATGGACCCATCAGCGTAAGGGCTTTTTCTTCTACCCCTCCCGCTGAGTCATTTAGAATTCTAGGCTCACTGTTCTGGGATAGACTTACAGGGCCTTTGCTATATCCTGTGGGAAATATATTTTTTACCCATGGCAGAAAATCTGTTTAATCATTTGCACATAATAGACCATATGCTGGCGCAGGGGCTGGGAGGTGACACGATAAAGGTACAGAAAATCACTTGCTACTGGTTCGGGTGATTAATGTATCAGGCAGGACTTCGCCCCAGGAAAGAACATAGATTCAAGTGTGCTCAGGTAGGGTGAACTCCTCCCCCTGGGAGCGCCTCGGCAGTTATTACAGAGGTTGTGTAGGGCAGGCACACATCTTGCTTAATGAAACATTTAAAAGGGCAAAGTCCCTGCTCTCGTTTCCTCTAAAATAGAATAGGGAAAGAACCAGTTATCTTTATCTGACCAGATCACTTAAAAAAATCATGAAGCCATAAAAAAAAATCTCTTCGGTACATGGAAATTTCCTGTGTTCACAGACAGAAATACGCTTTCCCACTCTGGCTCCCGCGCTACACCTGGAAAGCCCGCTCTGAAAAATGCATGTGAAGAAGAGTAATTAATGATGGCGGTAGCGAACACTGCACGGCGGTGTTACTGGGTGCTTTGGCACACGAGTCTTTGATTTTCATCTCAGTCACCCCGAGGGGCAGTTATACGGCCGAGCAGGCTTGGGGAGGCTAAGCACTCATCTGAGGACCTAGCCAGTAGTGGCGCGGTAGGGATTCAAACCCAGGTCTTAGTCTGCCAAGCCGGGTGGATTTGGTGTGTGATTGTTGGCACAGTGGATATTCTGAAAAGGGAGAGATGAGTGTGTGCTGGAGGGTTCCTTTGTGTATCAGACATACAGAAGAATTTAGCAACTGAGGCAGAGGAAGGGGGAGATGTGCCTCCTTGCCAAGCATGGACGGGGGCTATGGGTCCCACCCTTCGCTCCTCGTCAAGGACAGCACTCTGATGCTTGTGTATGCTCCCTTCCTGTGTTATCTCTTGTCCCTTGCTACTGGATCATTCTGACCATCATCCAAAACACGGTAATCTTAAAATTACCCTCTCTGATCCCCATATCTTTTCTCCAGCTAATACACCCTTTATTTCCTTCCTTAATGGCCAAACCCAAGAGTTGTCTGTGCCCTCTTCCTCTGCTCTTATTTTTTCTTTTTCTTTCTTTCTTTTTTTTTTTAAGGATTTATTTATTTGAGAGAGAGAGAATAAGCAGAGGGAGGAGCAGAGGAAGAGGGAGAGAGAGAGAGAAGCAGACTCTGCACTGAGCATGGAGCCAGATCCGGGGCTTGATCCCAGGACCTGGAGATCAAGACCTGAGCCAAAATCAAGAGTCGGCCACTCAACCAACTGAGCCACCCAGGTGCCCCTGTTCTTATTTTCTCTTGAATCTCCTCTAGTGAGACTTTTACTATCACCTCTCAGCAAGATCATTTTTGCCAACCTCACCAAGAGTCTTTGTGTCACCAAAGCCAACGGTGAGATCTTTGTCCTCTGCTTACTCAGGCTATTAGCAGGATTTGACTCATTTTCCCTTGCAAAAACATTTTTTCCCCCCACTAAGTCTCTAGGACCCTACCCTGTCTCTATTCTGTTACCCCTGGTCAATACTCAGCCTCCTTTACTGCCCCATCCTCGTATCAGTTTGGGGTTATGTTTGGCTGTTAATAAGAGAGTTCATAAACACAGTGACTTAAACAACATAAGTGTTTCTCTCTCACATAACATGAGTCCCATGGGAAGATAATCTAGGGTTGGTGAGTGGCTTCACATATCATCAGTGTCCCAGCCTCCTTCTGTCGACTCCACCTACCCTAGTACATGGCTTCTATTCTCTGTGCTTCCTCATGGAATTAAAATGACTCTTGAGGCTCTGGTTATCTCTGGTTCCAGGTGGGGAGGAAGGGAAAGGAGAAGCACAAAATGGTGTCGTTTCCAGCTGAGTTAACCTCCTTTGCAAGATGACTTTCATTCATAAGTCATACATTGTACCTTTCTATGAGGGGATCTGGGATGTGTTTTTGTTTTTGTTTTAAGCTTGGAGCATAGCCTCTTTCCGATAGTATCAAGGTTCTTTTTTAAAAATTCAGTGAGTCATCAGCTGCATACAACACCCAGTGCTCATTACAGCATGTGCGCTCCTTAATGCCTGTCACCCAGTCACCTCATCCCCCAACCCCCCTCCCCTCCAGCAACCCTCAGTTTGTTCCCTGAAGTTCAGCATCTCTTATGGTTTGCTTCTTTCTCTATTTTCATCTTATTTTATTTTTCCTTCCTTTCCCCTATGTTCATCTGTTTTGTTTCTTAAATTCCACATATGAGTGAAATCATATCATATGGTATTTGTCTTTCTCTGACTGACTGATTTCACTTAGCATAATACCCTCTAGTTCCAACCATGTTGTTGCAAATGGCAAGATTTCGTTCTTTTGATGGCTGAGTAATATTCCATTGTGTTTGTATGTGTGTGTGTGTGTATACTGTGTGTATATATATATATATACACACACACCACATCTTCTTCATCCATTCACCTGTTGATGGACATCTGGGCTCTTTCCATAGTTTGGCTATTGTGGACATTGCTGCTATAAACATTGGGGGCCAAAGTTCTTTTATTAGGAAGAAGGGTAAGGTGATATGGAAAGGCGACTAGAAGTCTCTGCCACATTCATCATTACCATGACCTCTAAAACTCAGTCTTCAAACTGCTTCTCTTTTCTATCTTATCAACTTCCTGCATGTTCTCATCCACTAGAGGTGCTGTCTTGACTCCCCAAACCATCTATCTGGTCCTAATCTTTCCTCTGAACGCTGAGTTGAATATTTGGTTATCTGTTTTCTGTCTCCACCTGGATGTCTGATAATTGTCTCAAATGTAACATATCTAAAACTGAACATGTGGTCTCACCTTTAAGCTGTTTTCCCTCACCAACTTCCCCATCTCAGGAAATGACAACTATACCCACTGGAATACAGAGTTAGTTTTAATTAGGAAATGCGTCCCAGAACCAACCACTGTTCACCACCCCCAACTCCTATCCCCACTGTTTCATTTGCTGTTACTCCCCACCTGATTGTTGTGATAACCTGTTTCTACCCTTGTCAACCTAGTTTAATCTCCACTCAATAGTCAGAGCGATCCTTCTAGAATATAAGGAGTTCAGGTTTCTTCTCTGTTCACCTCCCCATCCCCAACCAATGTCTTCTATCAGGGTGGAATCCAAGTCCTTTCCCTGAGCCTTCAATGTCCTTTACTATCTGGCTGCATTCTCACTACCCTTCCCCTCCCCTTTCTTCACTCAGCTCCGAGTGCCAGACTGGCCATCTTGCTCTTCCTTGAACACATTGGACTAGTTTCAGGTTTAGGGTCTTAGAACCATGTCTTTTTTTTCCCAGTGCATTTATCTCAAATATCTTCATGCAGTTCTTGCCTCAACGTCGTCTCTTAAAGACAGCCGTCTCTGACCACCTTCTATGAAACAGCACCCTGCTCTGTCCATACGTTCTTACTTTTCTTCTCTGCTTAATTTTCTTTATAGTACTTCCTGGCACCTGATACACTCTTTATTTATTAACTCTCTCTGCCTTCTCCCAATAATGTAAGGTTCCTGAGAACAGAGATCATGTCTGTTTTGCTTCCTGCTCTATCTCTAGCTCCCAGAACAGTGCATGGCCCAGGGCAGATACTCAGTAAATATTTATTGAACTAATGATTGAATGACTGTTTTGGCAATGGCATTGTGGAAGTGTGTGTGTGGGGGTACTTCAGGTCCTCTAGAGGGAAGTGGACTGTCCATCTGTTCTACCTTTAACAGAATGCTTCCCCAATTCGTGGAGCTGTAGCTGATAGCCCAACAGGGCAGCAGAGCCAGTCAGCTCCAATAGAGCTGTTGAGTTGAGATGTTGCTCTGCATTTACCTTGACTGATGGTTTGGTTCAAGTTATGCTTTGTGGGAAATTTATTCCCTCCCAGAGTTTCTTCTACCAACAGAGGGAAGACAATAATATCTTCCTGGCATGATTTCCAACTCAATCTTCTCTGTCTTCAAGAGCTTCAGTTGCAACTATACAACCGTTCCAAATCTCATCTTGGTTAAATCAAATGCTGCACTTGTAATTTAACCATCCTTCCCCTACTGCATCTTGTTCTTCTTATTTTCTTAGCTCCATTATGGAAGATTGATTTGCTTTGCTTTCCAGTTAGATCCTTAAACCCATGGCTTTGGAGTTCTGGTTGTGAGACGTTTTATTTCCTCATGGTGTGTGTGTGTTTGTGTGTGTCTTAAATTCACATACATGGAATGGCTAGAACAGGGATTTTTGCAGTTAAATATAAAATACTTGGAATAAAAAAATCAGATGTAGTTCAACATGTATGATTTACATTTTCATCCTGGTTCTGGATCTAATGGGTTAAATGACTATATCAAAAAAACCTTGCCCTTAATGAGCCTTATAATAAATGACCCATAGGAACCCTTTCAGTAATTAGGTCACTTAATACTTTTAAAAAGCACCCCTTGTAGGCAACATGAAATTGATCATTCTTACTTCATAGAAAGTTGTACAGAATTAGTAGAGTAAACTATTTTTTAAAGATTTATTTATTTATTTGAGAGAGAGAGGGAGAGCGAGAGAGCAGGGGGAGGAACAAAGGGAAGGAGAAGAGAAGCAGACTCCCTCCTGAGCTCGGAGCCTGATGCGGTGCTCCATCTCATGACCCTGAGACCATGACCTGAGTTGAAACAAAGAGTCAGATGCTTAACCACCTGAGCCACCCTGGCGCCCCATAGAGTAAACTTTTGAGTAAGCGGAAGTAAACCATGAAGTTTTATTTCTATTTGCCACTTTCAGGAGAAAAATCAAATGACTTCTCCAGTCCAACGAAAATAATTCTTGCTTATTTATTCATTTACCTAATTACCAAACACACCCATTTCCCGTTGATGACAAAACTTCCACTGAAAATTTGCAATTTTAGGATCTGGAGTTGGAAGTGACTGGAAGTATTTAGGTTTAGATTCAGATGTGATGGAGGACCAAAACACGGGCTTAAACAAGACAGAGATTTGTTTGTCCCTCACATATAGTTCCCAAGAGAAGCAGCACCAACAGCTTTAGCATTCTTTGCTCTTGGGGACCGAGGTTCCTCCTCTTTTATTGCCACTAGGATAGGATATGCTGGGATAGTGTGCTTGTTTGCCTTCATCCTTGCCTTCCAGTTCTCGAGAAGTAAAGGGGTCAAGAAGGGCATAATCAGTTCCTTTACGAACATGACTGACTGGAAGTTGCATCCATCACTTCTGCTGCATCCCGTTGGTCATTATGTAGTTATGGGTCTTAGTCACACAGCTGTAGCTAGCTGCAAAGGAACAGGGGAAACATCACATTTATGCCACGTACCTAGCTAAAAATTAGAATTCTAATACAATGAAAAAAAGTGAGGGATGACGAATAGTTTCTGCTATAGATAGCAATACTCTAATTTTATAGATTCATGAATCAAGGCGACTAGAGGTAAAATATGTAGTCCCAGGCCTGATAGCCCCAGTGATGGTGGAACTAGGTGGACAGCCTAGGTCACAGTGGTATGATGGAAAGGGCATGAGTTTGGAATCAGGCAGACCTGAATTAGAGTCTCAGTTTTGTCAATTACTGGCTGTGTGATTTGGGGGAACATTTATTAACCTTTCTGAACTATGGTTTTTTATTTGTAAAAATCTCTTTCAAAGATTTCCTGGAATGGTAAATGAGTTAAATTATGAAGGTACTTTTCAAGGTAGCCAGCAAGCTCATCATAAACACCAAGTAAATGATAGGTTCTCCCTTACCCTGACCTTCCATATATAATTTCATACTAGATGATGTGGTTGTATTTAAACATAGATAGGTATTATCCTATGGAAAAACATCTTGCTCAACCCAAATCTTCTGTATTTCTTTATCTCTGTACAGTCTGAGTTAATACTTAGTTACAATTTCAAGGTACTTTAAGAGATGGACACAGAGGGAAGAGATTTTTAGGGAATGTTTCGATTATCTAGAAAACTGAAGTTAACTAGAATCTCTTGTGTCCTGAGCATTCCAGTTAATTAACTGAATATTTAGCCTTATTTCAATAACGCATCATATCCTGCTCATAGGCTTGGTACTAATGGTTTTTGTCACTTTCACTTTTAATTTATTCTCTGCGTTTTCATCTCCAAATTCTAATTTCAACATCTGAATTTCATTTTTCTTTTAATGATTCTGGGGTTTAAGTGAATGGATGTCTAAAGTTTGGAAAACGTTAGGTTGGCTATTTAAAAAATCTGAGAGAGCAGAAAAATGTTTAGATCTAGTTCACACTTCTTCCTTGAGTTACTTTAAAAAGTTCTTTCTAAACCATTTTTTTTAAATGAAAATATCTAAAAAAACACACATAGATTTGCTTGAGAGAAATCCCTCCAGTCTGGGGAGAAATCATTCAAATCCAAACCGTATATGATATGTAAAGTAGCGTTTTGAATATTCATATTGTGGTGTGGAAATCAGATCCTCGGAACGGTAAGTCTCACAGAATGAATTGAAATGAAGATGGCAGTATGAATGTCACTTCCCTAATGCACAATACTGCAGTTCTCTCCAGCATCTTTTTTTCCTAGATTGGATCACTGGAGAACAATCATGCTTACAGACATGGCAAACATGCCCTCATTCTGACCGTAAAGGCACTTTGGAAGGAAAACAAATTTTTGCTCAATATCTTGCTGAATGGATTCTAATTCTGGTCACGTGACACTATTCCTCTCGCCCATTCCTCTTTGCTTAGCTGGCTTTTGCAACATCAGCATTTCAAGTCCTTCCAACGAATTTTTTTGAGTCCAGGTTGGAATCGCCTCTGAAATGGACTGGATGTTTGTTTGCAGCTTGCAAATTCACACTTCCTTTTTTTTTTTTTTAAAGATTTTATTTATTTGACAGAGAGCGAGACAGCGAGAGCAGGAACACAAGCAGGGGGGAGCGGGAGAGGGAGAAGCAGGCTCCCTGCTGAGCAGGCAGCCCATTGCAGGACTTGATCCCAGGACCCTGGGATCATGACCTGAGCTGAAGGCAGATGCTTAACGACTGAGCCACCCAGGCACCCTCACACTTCCTTTTTAAGACCCTGCTGTGAGGCCAAATTCTTCTTTCTCTACTTTCATTCATCTTGTTGGAATCCCTGTCAACAGATTTATCTCAGAATGATCTAAATTATCTTCACCGTCTTTTAGTGGAGGAGAGAAAAAGTTGGACACCTTTACAGGAAGTACTTTACCTCACTTTCAGAATGTATTTCAATCCCTATTTTGGCACACCTGCTCATTCCATGTTGGCAATATTCATCTCCATTTGTGCTGTTAATGGATTTTCAATTACAAATTAGCCACAGAACATGCATCAGAATACTTTTTACAGCTGTATGAATTGATTCATACACCCGTGATATTCAGTCAGCCTTTGGCTTGTATCAACAAGTTGTCTAATGTAAGGACTCTTTTCCGCTCTGGAAGCAGTTAGCTAATAGGGAGCCCCAGCAGAGTGGTGTTTAATTGTGATTCCAGATTGTTCTCTGTATAGATACAGCTAGAGCATTCTTTCACCACCTTTAAGGGTTATACTTGAGTGAGAGAATTAGAAGCTGGAGAATGTAGGGATTTTAAGAGGTTGGTCTTAAGAGGAAAGCTTCATAAATATTATAGTGCTCATAAAATGAAAGAATGGATCTAGCAGACAAAATTAAGAGAATGTCAATGATCTTGTTATTATTATGTGGTTAGAGACTAAATGTCAGTTCCAAAGAGAAACTAAGAGCAGGTTCCTTTTCTCCGAACCAGTGCCACTAAAAATGTGTCCGTGGACCATTGTGTGAACTCTGTTCACATGAGACCAGTGCAGAAATTGAAAGTATTTAGAAACTGTCACAACGATCTAATGTTGCTGTGACATCTTTCCTTCTGCACAGAGAGTATAAGAAGCAAGTGCTCTAAACAAATAGGGGGACATTCCTCAGTGAACAAAAGAAAACTTTGATACTGCTTTGCAACTCCATAGAGGTGGACAAAAAAAGAAAATGGGAGCCCCTGGTCCAGTGTTGGGCAAGGGTTATAGGTCTCACAAATCCAGACAGCGGATGGTAAATCCTGATGGCGGAGGAAGATGGGTTGGCATTGTTTAGGCTCCCATGAGTCCCTGAATTGCTATGGGTCCGTCAGTTCCATTTGGTTAGAAAAGAACATAAGAGACGCTGAACTCTAGGAAACACACTGAGGGTTGCTGAAGGGGAGGGGGGCCGGGGTGATGGGGTAACTGGGTGATGGGCATTAAGGAAGGCATGTGATGTAATGAGCACTGGGGGTTATATGCAACTGGTGACTTCTACCACTGAAATTCTACTAAATTCTACTACGCACTAAATTCTACCCCTGAAACTAATAATACAATATATGTTAATTAAATTGAATTTAAATGAAGAAAAAAAATGCAAAAAAGGGAGAAAAGAACAGCAGTTCTGACTTCAGATTCTAGCTGGTGTGACCACCACTGCATGGGCCAGAGCATGCATCCTGTCATTTCAGGCAGCCCTGAAGAGCACCGTGGAGAGAACCTCCCGGAGCATCCTGTGGGGAGATTTACTCTCACGGGCAACCCAGGAGTGGTCATGGATCTCACCAAGAACAGCAGGAAGGTGTTGATGTTAACTCGTCCGTCTTTTCAGTGCGTATTGTTAAAAACCAATTGTTCTTCTTACAATTAAAACACACTTGCAGCTAAATTCTAAGTGCAACACAATAATATGTTTACCTTCCAAGGCTTAAAGTTAATACTCACAGGCTTCAACTGAGTTAGGATAAGGGTCTAATCACGAGAGAAGGTCTTGTACGAGCAGTATTACTTGATCATGTGCAATTAGTTCCATTTGCTTTTCCTTTCTCTCTAGAAACTTTTTCAGGAGGCTCCTTTTTGGAAATTTCAGCAGGAAACTACTTAATTTTTGTTCCAGGGTTAATATGGATATCCATAAAGTTAGTAAATTTTTCTTCTTATGTATGGTCTTTCCTACAGATTCCATGCTTCGGGATCCTACTTTGTTCCCAGAGATGCTCAGTAACTTGAATGTTTGAGATAGAATATGTCTTATATGAACCATGAAAGACTATGGACTCCGAGAAACAAACTGAGGGTTCTAGAGGGGAGGGGGTTGGCGGGTTGGGTTAGTCCAGTGATAGGTATTAAGGAGGGCACATATTGCATGGAGCACTGGGTGTTATATGCAAACAATGAATCATGGAACACTACATCTAAAACTAATGATGTAATGTATGGGGATTAACATAAGAATAAAAAAATTAAAAAAAAAAACTAATGATGTGCTGTATGGTGACTGACATAACATTAAAAAAAAAAAAAGAATGTCTTATAACCTTTATTTAAACACCTTAGCTGACCATGGTTGAATAGGTGTTTCTCAAAATTTTATCCTAATGTCTTCACTTTACCCATGAGAACTGTGGCTGATACTGTTAATTGGCTCTTTCCAACATGTTACCGCCCCCATTTTCCCTTGGTACTTCTCAATATGGAGCCTGGATGTGGAAATATTCATCTACCCTGAGCCTTCTTTGCAACTATGGATGGCTGTGAAGGCCAGTTATGGCCACAGACTTGCATAGGATCCTGCCTTGGACACTTCAGGGGAATCATTTGCTTTTCTGAAGAAATGGGGTGGCTAGTACAACCCTTTGCTTTTCTTCTGTTGTGAGAAAGGACATGATGGCAGGGATTACAGAGGTCACCTGACATCCATGTGCAGAGAGAACAAGAAGCCCCGATGTATTAACATCACTGTGGCCTAATTTCTGTTACTTGCATATAATTGGCCTCCTAACTGACACAGAAACCTTATCCTCAGAATAACATGTTTCCATAGAGCTTTTCTCAAGTTACATTCCAGAATGCATTTGACTATGGTAGATCACGTGGACTTGGCTCTCTTAGACCCTAATGTGTCTTTTATTCCAGCCAATCTAAAAAATACCAAAGTGAAACTCAATGGTTCAAGTTAATTTCTTTGGATTCTTCCAAGGCTATAATATAAAAATTTCTATTCTGGTCCTGCTATTCATTTTACTTTGCTCACTGCTCACTTTTAGGGTCCCCCTCTCTGTTTCTCATTCCACCAATTTGAAAATCTGAGATCTGAGTTGAATTAAATCAGAATCCTCATCAGTGTAGAAATATACACAGAAGTCATTTATATTAGAATTTTATGTAAAGGGTATTTGTGTATGGCAAGGATGTTTATTCTTTTCAGAAGTTCTTGTTTCCCTATTAAGGGATAAGGCATCAGAGAAGGCATTTGAAGTAGAGCATAACACTGTTCTTGAAGTGGCTCAAAGCAACAGAGTGGAAAATAAGACAGAAGATGACAAAGCCATGACCCGTGAATTTGGTTGGTTCAGTCAACACCTTCGAGATGGTTCAGTGGCGTCCACTAGATCACTCTGTGCAGCGGGCAGGCTTCTCCTCCCCTCTGCTCCAAGGTGCTCTGTGTGTTCACCCACTCTAGCACTTACCACACCATACTGTGATTTATTTGCTCACATGCAGTCTTTCCTACGTGGCTGTGGGGCCCTTATGGGGCAGCAGCTCCATCTCTGCATCCTTAGAGTCAGGAGCAAGCCTGGGATCTTAAAAAAGATTTATAGACATGTGAAAAGAAAGAAGGAATACGTAAGAACATTAAAAATGAAGATGTGTTCCTCTGGAGTAAGTTTGGCTCCAGAAAGTTAGGACATAGGTCATATAAGTACATTTGTCTGCAAGAAACATGTACCTTCTTTTCTTTGACTCCCTTCCCTTCTTGGCTACAAATGAAGATATGTAATATATAATAATAGACTTAAAGCTTGTCACATAGCTTGCCATGTTGGACAACTTTCCATCCTCTTCTTTGTCTCCCTCTCTCTCTCATTTTTCTGTACCTTCTCCTTTCTGAGAGCCGCGAGCTCTTACATCATCCCTTGGCCATGGGACTGCCCAAGCTGGAGTACCCTAAAGGCAACACTGCAGGATCCATGATGTTTCTTATCTCTCTCCTCACCAAAATTTGCCAGATCTGTCTTCTATCTCTCAGTTCTTCATTCTTTTCTGGGTTTAATCCCTCACACCACTGTGATCTGGGTGTTATGTTTATCAATCTGCCAGTCTCTTTCTCTTGCAATTGGAATAAATATCCTTCAATGCCTTAATGCAAGGGAAGGTATGGTGGAAGGGGAGGCGCACCAACTAGATCCCCCTTCTGGGCTGAGGAGCTCATTCCCCCAACTTCTCAGCTCTGGCCACTAGTGCCCTGGGGCTGCATTCCTCTCCAAAAGCCACAGCAGCTGCCTCGCCGAGTTTGTGCCCTAACCACATTCAGCGACTAGTGACCCAGAAGTACAAAGGCCAGTCTGCCTTGCCACACTGAGGGACAAGTGTGAAAGGCTCTCCTACTTGCCAAGCTCTGTACGGGCTTGGCTGATGTTTGCGTCACCAAGGCCGGGCAGTTCAACTGCTCTCTGCTCCCCTGGCTTCCTTCATTTCTGCAGGGGTTTTGTTGCTGAGCACACCCTTCAATAAGACTGCTGCATGCAAATCTTTGACCTGAGCCAGGTGATAGCAAACATGGTCCTAGGAAGCAGTCTCTTAAATGCTATTTTGGAACTAGATCACTCACTGGCCTGCTGGCAAGGAGGAGCCTGGGGCATACAGTAGGTAAAATGATTAAAACTGGGATGAGGTGTCACGAGCTAGGAACACACTAGCTGGTGCCCTAGCTCAGATGTTTGGAAGGTACAGGGGAAGTGGTGAATATAAGGAATATAGAATCAGGTGGATGTTGGTAAGTGCTATCAATGCATTGGAGAAGGACAACAAAAGGCTGAAGGTGACTCATCACCAATTTGGGGCCACGTGTGACAACAAGAAGGTCTCCTTGGTAGCCTAAGAGATCCCGAGTCTCTCGTAGCTGGAGAGCAGACAAAGCTGAGGAGCAGGACTGGCCTGGGGTGGTGTGACTCCAGAGAAGGTGAAATTCTAAAGGTTGGCAAGTCTTCTATGCCAAAGTCAGGACCCTGATTTGGCTGGAGTGGGACTTTGAGACTCGAGACAGTGATATCTGTGTCATTGCACTCGAGAAGCTTGAAACTGTCCTTTTCCCTGCACCCTCCAACTTGCAGAGATGGCACACTGGGCGGCTCAGTCGGTTAAGCGTCCAACTTGTGATTTCAGCTCAGGTCATGATCTCGGGGTCATGAGATCGAGCCCCGCATTGGGCTTCATGCTTAGCATGGGGAGTCTGCTTGAGATTCTCTCTCTTCCTCTCCCTGCTCTCTTTTCTTCCTAAAAAAAAATGAAATAAATAAAATCTTAAAAAAAAAAAAAGAAAGACAAGTGCTCCCTCCTTTGCTTGAAGACAATGCAGTGACCTCTATCTGCATGATACCATGTGCAACCCTCAGGATAAAACTCCATCCCTCACTTGGCTACCGGACCCATAATTATTGTCAAATCATGACATAACTTGGCCAGTGAGATGCTTGGTCTGCTGAGGGGAAAAAAGGCACTGCAGGACTTGGCTATTTACATACCTGCAGATCCCGGATAGCATGTATGGAATTGGATCCTGAGGGTGTTGAATCAAGGGGTGATAAAACGTGAAGTCGGATAAGGGAGAATTGATCAAAATGAGAGCATTAGCCTGTGATCCAGGATTTATTTCTCCCACGATATAGAAGAGGACCCTGGGAGACTGTGCTAACAAGCTGCCAGGATGACTCTTGGATTCTTAGACAAGGCAATGGGAAGTAGAGATGTTGGAGCTGCTGTGGCAGACAATGGAAGAAAGGATCACAAGGCACAGGAAAAGGGGGCATGTTCGCGTGGATATGCTATGAAAAGGAGGAAGGCTGCCTGCGTGTATTAAGAGGGCCTGCAGGGACACTCCATTTAGCAAAGCAATTAGGGCCACCCTGTTGAGAGTGGACCAGCAGTGCTGAGATCAGGCCAGGGCTGACGGTAGGAGGTGCTGTTACAGAACCAGGCTCCCTGACTGCATGGGGTTGATCAGATCCTAAATAATAGAGGCTGGGTGGAGACACTAAATCAGGAGCAAAGTGGGTAAAATTGTAATGAGTGGCAAGGTCAGCCTGGCACAACCCACAGAGAGTTCTAGAGAACATGGTGTTCCTAGGGGCGAGAGTTACAAGCTGAAAATGAACTTAATGCTACACTTCAGCCCCATTCAAGGCGTTCCCTGAAAAACAGAGCAATGGGAAAACTTTTGAGGAGCAAAGACTTGGATGTTACACCAGATCACCTGCCTTGTTTAGAAATAGAATGGGTCCTAGGTCAGAACATACATAAATTCTTGGTGAATATCTTGGTTCGTTGGTCATGGATCTGGAATGAGAAAGACTGATAGATCAGGAGGATGAAGGCATGTGGATGGACCTATGGGAGTGGGCACAAAGTGTGATCTTAGAAGCCATATTAATGCCATCAGTGAGAATCCACCATGGAAAAGCCACCAAAGAGCCAAAGAAAGAGGTAGTCTTGGTGAGTTCATGTCAGCCAGCCTCTGTCATGAGCCACTCTAATGCAGGTACAATGGGTTCACTAGTGTTTGGCATGATGGTAGGGAGAGGATGTATGTAAGGCCAGCAGTAAGGGCTTTCTCTTACCAAGTCTGATCGAACTATGCTGCTGCCAAGTGGTCAACCTTCCTGCAACAGAGATGGACCCTGAGCCCTTGCTGTAACAACATTTCTCAAGGACAACAACCAGCCTTTTCATGGTGACTGATTATGTTGGAACATTTTCACCCTAGAAGGACAGTGATTTGTCTTGAGTGGGGTCAAAATATATTCTGAATATGGTTTTTCTTTCCCTGTACCCCGTGCCTCAGCCAGAACTAGGACTCAAGGAATTAGAATGAGTTATCCATTGACAAGGGATCTACATAAGATTATCCAAGGTGAAGGGACCCACATTACAGCAAAGGAGATGAGGCAGTAGGCACGCGATCCTGGGATCCTCTGGGCATATCACATAGCACACTACCCAGAAGCTGCTGATTTGGTAGAAGAATGAAATGGACTTTGAAAGGAGCAGCTGAGCATTAGAGAATATACCCTAAATAAATTAAAAAAAAAAAAACCCATTCTTGGATAGATTACAAGGGTCTGAGAAATAAGGGTAGAAGTACAAATGGTGACCCATTTGGGGAGTTTGTGTTTCTTGTCTTTTTGCTTTAGGTCCTAAGTCTATTGTTCTTGGTTGCCAGAGGAAGAATGCCTGTAGCAGGGGAAATGCAGTAAGAGTCCCTTAAGCTTTAGTCTAAGGTTGCTACCTACCAACTTTGGATTCTTCATGTCAAGAGGCCAGCAGGCAAGTAAAAGAATCATGACCTGGCAGAGATCATTGACCCTGATGGTCAGGAAGAGGCAGGGCTGCTATTCCACAGTGGGGACAAGGGAGAGAGTTTGTCACAGAGGTGATCCACTGGGGCAACTCTTGGTAATCTCTTGCCCAACTTGACGTAAATGAATGCACACAGAGCTTGAGAAGGGCATATTGATTAGGGGCTCAGACCCCTCAGGAATGAGGGTCTCAGTCAGTCCACTATATAAGCCACCCAGACCAGTGAGGTGCTAACTAATGATGACAGAAATCTAGAATGAGTAATAGAAAACAAAGACAATGAGTTTCACGTGTAGCCTCAAGAGCAGATGTAGCAACAGGAGATATGGTTCATCCCACAAACCTTCTTCCCAAGTTTCTGCAGGAAATAGAACCAGCCTGAAGGAGGAGGAGCTATTCCCAAGTGGGGTGAACTTATAAGAAGAAGCAAGTAGATCCAAATGTAATGATGGAATGGAAGCTACACTACCCAGTCCCCCCTCTCATAATGGACACCCTCATTCCTCAGTTGCTGAGAATATCTGCTGTTGAAAGCACTAAACTGTGTCCTTCTGGCATTGTCTTTACTCTTTTGGAGTTGCCTTAACCAAGTTCATGCCCCTTGCAGGAGGCTGCCTGCATCTCATATAGAGATGAGGTTGAGGTTGGGGTGTAAATATTTAACCTTCTTACCTCAACTGGGGACAACTTGGAAGGGCCATATAGCTCTAGAGCTCCCTGTAGAAGCTGCTGAGGCCTCTCTTGAAACTGTATCGTGGTTCAACTCCTCCCTCTGCCCAACCCATCCCTCATTCCCTTACTGGTGCCCTTCCCAAACATACTCCCCCCAGACCTCCTACATATAAACCATCATCTCAGAATCTGTTTCTAGGGACCTGAGCTAAGACAGAGTGGTAGGGATATTCTGAGAACAAGTAGAAGTTTCCTTTAAATCTTACCAGGTATGTGGGTGGTGGCTCCTTTTTGACTCACACAGGGTTGGCTTTCCCTTAGTGAAAGGTTTTCCTTAACAAAACAATGAAGTTCTAGGGGGAGAAGATACCTCAGTAGATATGACTGATTTAATTCCTCAGCAGATGGGCACAGTCTTGATGATTAGTATGTTTACTTTGTGGCATCTAATAAAGTTGAGAGGCTCTAAGAACTAATGTTTATTTTAATAAAACCAATGGTGCATACTTTGAGTCTATTAATATTAATTCTAATTCATAGATTCTATAAAAACCAGTGAAAAATCATGGCAAAATGAAAAGAACTTGACTTTGGAATTAGAGAAGTCAGGATTTAAATTCCAACTGTCCATTTACAAGATGTGTGTTGTACAAATGATCTTTTCTGAGCTTTAGCTTTGTCAGTCCCTAAAAAGAAAATAGCACGTGTGTGTGTGTGTGTGTGTGTGTGTGTGTAAGAATTAAAGAAGATAGTGTCTATAGAGTCCTTAGGTCTGTAGCCTTTAGGGGTGATACGAAGACTCATCCTTTTGTTCAACAAACATTCAGCATTGATCTTCATTAAGCAACAAATATTTATTATGCACCAGATCTTGTGTTAGATGCTTTGGGTAGACAGATGGGCAAGCACAGTCCCTGTTTTCCCTTCGGGGCAAGACACATACACATAAAGAAGAGGGAGCTGTATTAAGGATTGTCCTAGTCCATTTGGGATGCTATAACAGAGTACTACAGACTGGGTGACTTACAAACAACAAACAACAAATAACAGAAATTTATTTCTCACAGTCTGGAGGCTAGGAAGTCCAAGATCAATGTGCCGGGTCTGCTTACTGTTCATAGACAATTGTCTTCTTACTGTCCTCACATGTGAAGGGGGAAGGCAGCTTTCTGAGGTCTCTCTCTCTTTTTTTTTTTTTTAGAGAGAGAGGAGGGGGAGAGAGAGAGATGAGGGGAAGAGCAGAGGGAGAAGGAGAGAGAGAATCCAAAACAGGCTCCATGCCCAGTGCAGAACGCAACTTGGGGCTGGATCTCACGACCCTGAGATCACGACCTGAGCCAAAATCAAGAGTCAGACGCTTAACCCATTGGCACCCCTCTGGGGTCTATCTTATAAAGACATGAATCCCATTCATGAGGACTCCACACTCATGACCTAATCACCCCTCAAAGGCTTCACCTCCAAATACCATCACACTGGGGATTAGGTTTCATCAAGTGAATTTTGGAGGAACCCAAACATTCAGTCTATAGCAGTTTGTTCAACTTGATTAACGGTAAGGCTAAGGATCTTGCAATGATTTTTTGAAGTAGGCAGGGCTGGATTAAGAATATGGTATTTAGATGGGTTTCCAGGGAGCCAATTTGTAACAACACCGCTGGGTGAGATGGAGAAGATTGTATTTCCTGGAACTCCTTCCGGGACGAGTGGGTTACACGTGCTTGGGGCCGGAGCTGAATTGCTGGAGGTCGTGGTCAGAGTGAGCACAGCGGCCCCAGTCCTCCTCTGTGCTTCTGCCTCGTGGCGGTCTCCGGCCACTCCTCCAACCAGGCCTCAGAGGAACATTTAAAAAACATCGAGGAGCAACTATTTATAAGCCTACCGTGGGTGCCCGCATGTCGCAATCCAAGCCACTGCGTCATCAGTTTCAGCAAAGAAGCCAAGGTTTAGAGTCAAGGGTACAGCTGGTGTGCAGGTGGTAGAACCATGCCAGGGACGCAGTCCTCTCAGATCCCAGCTCAGTCCCTCAACAGTTAGGCACGTGACTCTGAAACACCGGCACCAGAAGATGAGGCGTATGACAGTGGCATTAGCTCTTAGCATCGGTTTTACTTAAACAATCTTCGTACTGGTCATTTTGTTGTCAGCTGTCCCAATCAGTGAGATGGATATAGGGTGTTGGGGCTGCCGCTGTTCATCTGCTCATTTAACCTCCGGAAGCAGATTTTATTAAAGTGTTCCTGTTGCTGAGAATGAATTACAAAGCTTTCCTTTTTCTGTAGGAAATCAGAGTGCCCAGATAAGATTACATGGCTGCCTATGATATCTAAATAAGATTAGTTTGCTGAAGATCACATTAAAATCCCATTAAAGAGACGGTTCCGCTCCAGCCCCCCTTCTCCTCAGGCAAGTTCTGAGCAAGTTGACGAAAATTGTTCAAGGATGACACACAGCCATTGAGCACCCCATGGAGACAGGGGAGTGGGGGCGGAAACAGTCCCCCAACTCTGTTCATTGAAGGAATAGGATCTGTGTACATGGCCCATTACTTACAGATGACAGTTCTGGCTCTAAGGAGGGAAGACTTCAGGGAGGAAATGTAATAAGATAAAAGGATCAGGGGATGGAGGCACTGAGGTCATCCCCAGAGACGGTCCAGGAAATCATTAATTCATTTTGTTTCTGTGACAAGGGTAATAATATTAATCCTTAAGTATTTATAGCCTTCCCTCAAGCCTGCTTCTGAGGGGGAGGGATCCTTTGCTCTCAGGAGGCTACTAAGCCTGCATTTTTTGTTGTGCTGACCTAAGTGTCAGTTAACTTTGGTTGGTGCTGAGTAAAGTTAAGTTGATTTTCATCAGGAGGGGATGTTGGCAACTCCTGTGATGCCCACACAGGGCCAGCCAGTGGTTGGAGTTTTGAGAGAGCAAAGGTGAAGCCTGAGAGAGGAAAGGAAAGGGAACGGAGAGAGGATATTGTGATAGTGGGGCCTTTGGCAGGGGATGGGGGTCAGGCCAATGAGATCAGCAATGCAATTACCCTCTTCATCTCTTCAAGGGGCTTCTTTGAAGACCCGCAGTGCTTTCCAATGATTTTCTGGGGTGTGGAACTGAGGTTTTTTGAATGGTCGTGATGTGGCCGTGAAATGGCCAAATTTCATTTGTTCATTAATTTAATTACCAACTTTGCTTCAGTGCTAGGTGTTTATTAGTGATACAAAGAAGATGGATATGGACCCTGCTGCTTAAGGGGTTCATAGTCAAGCTCTGGGGACGAGTAAACAAATAGATATAATTTGGTTCATTAGGCGCTTCTGTGGAAGCAAGCACGGGGGCAGAGGGGATATTGGAAAGGGGTACCTTTACCAGACAGGCAGAGAAGGCTTCACAGAGGTGTCCTGGGTCATGACAACCCTGAGGGGTCAATCTGCCATAGGCTTTACTAGAGCTTAAGTTTGGGGGTTTCCAAATGGCTACAAAAGCACGTCCTGCTGTTCTGGTTCCTTCTCACATCCTGTGGGGGACCTGATGCTCAAATTTTCTATGATTTTATCTAATGATGGGAGATGGTATCTTTTATCAAAAAGTAAAAGTAATAAAGAGCAATCTTGAACATTTAGGGTCCCTAATGACCTTTGTTTTGAGGATCTTCACGAGAAGGGCACTGGCCGAGCCTCATCCTAGGTCTGATGAGGCACACATTTCACTTTTCAGCATATCTCTTTACTAATACCATGTAGCTTTTGTTGTCACTGAGTGGAGAATGGAATCCGATTCAACCATTTGGAATCCTTTGCTTTTTTACTTGTTTTTATTTTGAAATGAATATAATCTGCATGTTAAGGGTTTCACTGAAACACTTCAGGCCACTTCTTTTGTATAGCCGCATGAACACAATTTAGTGAAACATAAAATAACAATAGACAGGATGAGTTAATCAAAAAATTAGCTCTTTAAAAATATATATAATTCTTGGGGCACCTGGGTGGCTTAGTTGGTTAAGCATCTGCCTTTGGCTCAGATCATGATCCCAGGGTCCTGGGATCAAGTCCCGCATCGGGCTCCCTACTCAGCTGGGGGTCTGCTGCTCCCTCTCCCTCTATGTGCTCTCTCTCAAATAAATGAATAAATAAATCTTTAAAAAATATATATATTATTCTTATGGAAAGAAAACAGACTTCACAAAAATAAAAAAAAATCTATTAGTAAAAACACCAATTTACTAATAGCACTTTTTTTGGCAGGGGGTTAGTGGTATCAGTGGGAATGGGGATGAATTTTCTTCTTCTTTTTTTTTTTGAAAGTTTCCAAATTTACTAAAAATAAACATGTCTTACTACTTTGGTAGTCAGAAAAAAAAAATAAGTCTTACTTAATATGGATTGATTGGGTACAGAGGTCAACCGGACAAGTCAATGTGTCTGCTCTTAGAAGAACTCTAGCTCGTCACCCCGAATTTTGGTATTGTTAATTTTCTCATAGACTACTTTTGAAAGATGAAATTAGGTCTTCAATCTTTGACACTTGTGTTCAATTAAGTAAGAATTACTGTAGGGTGCCTGGGTGGCTCAGATGGTTAAGCGTCTGCCTTCGGCTCAGGTCATGATCCCAGGGTCCTGGGATCGAGTCCCACATCGGACTCCCTGCTCAGCGGGGAGCCTGCTTCTCCCTCTGCCTCTCTCTCTCTCTGTCTCTTATGAATAAATAAAAAAAATCTTTGAAAAAAAAAGTAAGAGTTACTGTAGTTTTGGAAGCAGACTGGCACCATCTTTCTCTAATGGTGGTCGTGATAGCGCATATGATGGACGGGGTGACGATGAAGATCACGACTTCAAAAGGCTGTGGATCCCTGCAGAGTTAAATTGAGGTCAGCTCTAAACTGTTACAGGTAAGGAAATAAAAATTTAGAACTTTATTCAAAGACACTCATTTTCTCCAAGGTCATCCACCACAGATGGAAATGAACCAGAACCCAAGTCTTCAGATTTCTAGTTAATTTCTCTCTCCACTACCCCATGCTATTATTGTTATATTATTGTTAATGTTTCTTTGCCTGCCAGGAACTGCATTGATTAGTTTTCACTGTGTTTGTTCCAGCCTTTTTAGATTTTAATGTTTTTGCATGCTCATGCATGAATTTAGGTGGTTAATCCTGGGAAATGAATTCCTCCTTTTCTTTTTTTTTTTTTTTCACCTGGGGGTTGCACCTGGTAGTAGTAGTTTTCTTTTTCAGCTTTGATTTTGATCACTTTCAATGTAGACTGGCTTTTGTATTTACTTTTTAAAGGAGGTCTTATTAGGATACACGTTTCACTGCTCAGCATACTTCTTTATTAGTACCTTGTAGCTTTTTTGCTGTTGTTGTTACTAAGATGAGAAATTCAATTCAGTAGAAACTGCTGTTTGAACTTGCATTTTCAGCTAATTGTACAGTCGTTTAGACACTTTGTATGGGCATAACTCCCGTCCTGTTTGCACTGTGGGGTTGGGTGTGTCACGGGTGTGATGTGGGAAGTGAATGCCTATTTACTTAGTCACAAAAGAGCTCTGAACAGAAAGGATAAACATAATCAGATTTATTCAGAGAACTTAAGATTCCCAGATTTTGTTTTTGGACCACCTGAGAAGAAGGGCTAATACAAAATTAATCAATTTTCTGTGCTGTGATTCAGTTGAATAGGTCCTTATGATTTGAGTGGCAGAGCGTAAGCAGTTGGGAATGCAATCTTCACCTTGCTTATCCTCATTAAAGATTCTGACTTTGGAGAGGATGTATGTCAAGCATCTTCTGTTTTCCCCAGCACCTTGCAATTGTCACTAGATTGATGAATTTATTTCATCCTCAATTTTCTTTACTGTGTTTATCTTAAGGCGGATTAACTTCGGCCAGACACTCTATCCTTCCTATGTTCAAATGGACAAACAGTGATTCATTTCCTGCTATTTGTTTTATTTATGAAAATGAGTTTGAATCAAATGTGAATGCATTATGTGCCTTTGACTTTCTGGGATATTTTAAACTTTAGCTTCAGAAAACAAAGAAACAAACAAAAACCTCAGCTAGATTAAATAAGGGCAAATTAATAATAAGTACATGACTTAAAGAGTCAAAGTACAATAGGAATGTTTTCTTTGGAATTGAAAAAGAGCTTAGCTGGGTTCTCTACCAGTGAAATGACAAACACATTTCTTAACATATCTATAGGTGTCACTGTTGAGATACATTACTGAAATAAGCTCTGCACAGATCTGAGAAAAGGCTTCTGGGATGCATTTTATATAGTGCTTTTTGTCTAACTCTTGTAATATATACATATATGTGTATATATATACATATATATATATTTTTCTTTTTTTCCTGATATGAGCAGAGTACTTAAGTCTGATTTCCTGGCACAATTAAAGCAACTAATTGAACAAATGGAATGTTCTATTCTTTTGGAGCAAAGAAATCACTTTGGACAAGGACGTATAGGTACAGGGTGGAATAAAGTATAGAAATCATTTCTTAAATTTTGCCTCTATGTTCCTGGGTTAGTAGTTTGCAAAAATTAATGTTTTCACACTTCCTTTATTCTCCTTCCCACTGTCAACACACATCAGTAGAAAGCTGTGCTCATGTCAGACCTTCTGCATGCGGGGTTCACTTCCAGATGGTATGTTTTCTTCATTGGGAATCAAAACAGTGTTTAACTGAATCCCTGATTTTCTGAAGGGAGTTCCCAAGTTAGAACTGGGACAAATGTCAACCTTTTGGGATTCTAGCTTCTGACTTTATAGGAGTTCTCCTCTTACTGTTTTTGTTTATCAAGTGATTTGAGAATTTGGGGAGATCTCCTGGCAGGACTAAACCTCAAGAAATTGTTAAGGGGTGATCTAGCATTGTGCATATATGTGTGCTTCTTAAGTTCTCTATTTTTCAAGCTTCCCCTCCCAACCCATATTTGAGTTAATTAAATTATTGAGTGGTTCTTGCTCTCCTATTATATACATTTCATTTTTCTAGAGGTTAGTGATATAAAGGAACACCAGGAACAATCCTTACCTTTCAGAAGCTTAGCATTCAATAGCAAGGAGAGACAAGTGCAGTGAACAGTAAAGAAGCTAAAGGTAAATTAGTTCATGTGGAATCTAAAGAGGAGAACTGCCAGATTTGCTTGGGAATTGGGAAACATTTCACATGAGTTCTTTTTTTTTTTTTTAAAGATTTTATTTATTTATTTGACAGAGAGAGAGAGAACAAGTAGGCAGAGAGGAAGGCAGAGGGAGAGGGAGAAGCAGGCTCCCCGCTGAGCAGAGAGCCTGATGCGGGGCTCGATCCCAGGACACTGGGATCATGACCTGAGCCGAAGGCAGCCGCTTAACCGATTGAGCCACCCAGGTGCCCCGGAATTGGGAAATATTTCAAGGAGAATTTTGTTGAGTCAAGCTGAATAGAGTTTACTGTGGGGAAAGGGTGGTGGGGAGAGATAGGACTGTTCGAGGCAGATGCAGCATTTCTTACGAGGGCCACAGACACAAAAATGCCAGGTATATTGGGGGACAGTGAGTAATTAGGTGTGGCTGAAGTACAAGGATGAGAGTGAGGTGGGATAGGCAGTGCTTCTATGGTGCCCCTTCTATGGGACGTTCTGTGTTTCACCGAAAGAACTGACCTCAGAGGTTAGTACCACAGATATGCATTTTCTTTTAAAGATTTTATTTATTTATTTGAAAGAGAGAGAGAGAGAGCATGAGCCGGGGGAGGGATAGAGGGAGAGGGAGAAGCCGACTCCCCACTGAGCAGGGCTCCCAACACAGGACTCGATCCCAGGACCCTGGAACATGACCTGAGCCGAAGGGAGACGCTTAACCAATTGAGCCACCCAGGTGCCCCTCACAGATATTCCTTTGACTTTATTTTTTCCCAACAGACAGCTGCTTGCGTTCAACTCCTTCAAACAGAATAAGGCTGGTTTCTGAATGAACAGTTGGGAATCAAAACAGTGTTTAACTGATATTCCTGATTTTCTGAAGGGAGTTCCCAGGTTAGAACTGGGATAAATTTCAACTTTTTGGGATTCCAGCTTCCGACTTTATAGGAGTTCTTGTCTTACTATTTTTGTTTATCAAGTGATTTGAAAACTTGGGGAGATCTCCTGGCAGGACTAAACCTCAGGAAATTGTTAAGGGGTGATCTAGTACCCCTTGACAATTGTCACTTGTCATTAGGTTTTTTTAGATAGTAGTCTTGACTACTTATTGGTCTTGGCAGATGAGGAGGTCAAATGGAAGGACTGTGTTGCTGGGTGTTTTGTGACCGATGTGGTTAACGAAATGATTTCTGTTACAGATGGGTATTAGGTGTTTTACATTGAACATTAGCCAGCCTTTTGTGGCTTATATAAAAGTGCCTATTACTTATATAGTCCTTACTATGTGCCAGCGCTGTTCTAGATGCTTTACATATAGTAACTAACTACCCTGTGATGTAGGTAATATTATCATCCCAATTTTATACATAAAGAAATGAGACACAAAGGATTAGAAGACTTGTCCAAGGTCATACAAGTAACAGTTGAAATAAGTGGGATTTGAACTTGGGTAGTTTGGTTAAGGTGACACATTATCTCGTAATGGGGTATTGCATATTAGCTGAATTGTACTATATAAAAAGATAAGCTACTTTTAGTAATTTTTATTTTATGGGGACTAGGGACAAGTCTAAACCTTTCATTTGGATGGGTTTCTGGGAAAGCAGCTGAGAGAGATTCATGGCCAGAGAATATGGGGATGGGCAACTGATAGCTCCTTTGATCAATTCAGGAAGGCTCCCTGGATGAACGATTTCTTTATTCTTGGAGGATGACTGAAACAACAAACTCTGGAAAAAAACGAAAGAACTTTCTGTGATCTTCTTAGAAATTATTTTCTAAGTAGCTACTAGGAATAGTCCCAACTGGATGTATCTGACTCAAGAGGTTTGAAGAAATGTACATGGCAAACTATGAATATTACTATTTTATTTCATGTTTACAGAGCAAGAACGGTATCCTTGGGGCTGTACAGATTCAAAAAGACATCATTCTTGCCCTCAGGGTTTACAATTCAAACAGTCAGATTTGAAATATTTTACCAGATCCAAATGTTTGAATGTTGCACATCACTTGTCCCTCTCTGCTTCCCTCCATTTTAAATTAGCACATACTCCCAGGGCAATCAACACTCCAATATCAGCCACACTGATTTTACTCAATGCTTTAGTCAGGGGAAAACTCAAATGTGTTTAAAATATTCTTTTTTTTTTTTTGAACAGTTATACATCAGAAATGATATTCACTAACTTTTATGTATGTGACAATCCGCTGTTGCATTAGTGTTCCCTGTGAACCTGAAATGTCAGATCAAGAGGTGAAGGGATGAGAAAGAAGTGCTGGGAAAATCCATTTACCAATAAATTCCCCACTTACAGGGCTGGCCATATATGTGAGCACAATAGGTGATTTAAATGTTTCTGGCAATTTTCTGAGAGCTTGTTATAGATAAGCAGATGTTTCGGTATGGAGGAAGGAGCTTAAGATTGGTGAACGCCAGAATGGGGGACAAGAGCCAAGCTCATCCCCCTGCACATCTTATGTCATTTAATCTTCTCAGCTAATACAGAAGGCAGGCACTCTTTTATATTTATAGTCAAGGAATCTGAGGCTCAGAGAGATTACATGACTGATTCAAGGTCACACAGCCGGGAGAGGTGGTCTATGACTAGAAATCTTGTAGCTCCAAAGCCATGTGTTGTCTAATGTGGACAATGCATGCTATTCAGAGTCAAATATTATGCTCTTCTTATAACATCCCACTGGTTACTCTTATTACTTGTCCTATTACACTATCTTCTTTTTTAGAGGCAAGACTTTAAGATTACTCTTCTAGTTTTCCCTTATTTGTGAATATTGCCCTTGACAACTGCAATATTATCATTGATATTTTCACTTAAATCTGATGTGATTTGATTCTTTATTTCTGTCCCTTTTCTTTTTTTTTTTTTTTAAAGATTTTATTTATTTGACAGAGAGAGACACAGCGAGAGAGGGAACACAAGCGGGGGGAGCGGGAGAGGGAGAAGCAGGCCTCCCGCGGAGCAGGGAGCCCGATGCGGGGCTCGATCCCAGGACCCTGGGATCACGACCAGGGCCGAAGGCAGACGCCTAGCAACTGAGCCACCCAGGCGCCCCTTTATTTCTGTCCTTTTTCAAGAGCAAACGAGAAGATGCCAACACAAGTTGTTCTCAACTTCAGTCCCCCTCACAAGAAGACCAACTAGCAACCATACATCAGGATAAGACACTAGGGTGAAAACTCTAGAACCTGGGCTGGGGCTGAAGCACCCACCTGGATCACAGAGACTAAGACAGACTGCATTAGAAAGGTAAAAGGAGTGATTTCACTTTGATCACATTTCCCCTTCCCCAGGCCATCACTGTACCACAGGGGGCCCCCATGGGCCTATGGCTTCTCCAGTAGGAAAAGAGAGCCCAAGGTGGAATCCAGGTCCCTCAATGTTATGAGATGCTTTTCAGAGGGTCCCCCCGGGTCTTACCTCTTGGGGATCACTGAGGGAATCTGCAGGGCTTGACCACTGGGGATCAGATAGGACAACAACCAGTGCTCAGATCTAGGCAGACTGCCTTTCTGCTTGCAGTGGCATCTGAGGAGAGATCCTAGCCAGCCACTTTGCCAAGCTGGGAGCTCCATCTATCCAGGGAGTTTGGTCATCAGTTCTGCCTGATTTGAGTCCCTAGCCAACGGGGACAAGTTGTGGAGCCAGTTCGACAGCCCTTCCTGGGAAAGGAAGCAAATTTACAGTCCTGCATAACAGCTGAGCATGGCCACCAGTCCTGTCTGACTAGGAAGCTTAGCCACAGAGCCTGGACAGCCAGGGAGCCTAACTGACAGACCCATTCATGCAGGGAGTCAAACTTGCATCCCTGCTCAACTGTTGAGCAAAGCCTGTGGTCCTACACAACCAGGGAGCCTAAGCAGTGATCCTGAGCAGCTCTGGAGCCCAGCTTATGGTCTTGCCTGACTGCTGAACACTGACCTCACCCAGGCAGTGAGACCACCCAGTGAGCATGCCCAGTTGCAAAACATAGCTGTGGCTTCACCTGACCAGAGATCCTGGAGAGTGACCCTACCCAACCACAGGGCATAGTCTTCAGACCCACTCAACTTTAGGAAACAGCTGGAGGTCCCACCCAACCAGAGAGCCTGGGTCTGACCTTGCCCCACAGTGGAGTTCAGCCAGTGGCCTACCTGATTGCAAAGCCCAGTCTGTGACTCTACCTGACCGTAAGACCCTACCTGCAGCCCTGTCTGAATACAAAATCCAGTCAGAGACACCATCTGGTTAGGAAGCACAGCCTGAGACTCCACCTAACAAGGAGTGTTTATGTGGCACAGCCCACAGTTCTGCTCAATTGTGGCGTCGAACCAGAGGCATTGCTCTGCCAAGAAACATAGCCTGTGACCTTCCCTGACCAGAGGTGCTTGCAGAGCCCAGATAGTGACCCCACCTGACTGCAGAGGCCAACCAGCAGGCCTACCCAACCACGGAGCCTAGCCAGCAGTACCACCCCACCTGAAAGCATGGGCAATGGCCTTGCCCAACTGGGACCCCTATAGAGAGTCCCATCTGTCCACAGACATTACCAGATAACCCATCCAGCACCCTAAGATGATCTGAGTGATGAAGGTCCTTCCCTGTTTATGTGAACCTGTGAAATCTGGGAGGAGAGTGCTTACTCATATGCAGAGATACCAGTGCAAGGAATCAAGGTTCACAAAGAATCAGGCAAACATGACACCACCAAAAGAAGCTAATAAAGCTCTAATAACTAACCCTAAATAAATGGAGATATATGAACTGTCTGACAAAAAATTCAGAATAATCCTTTTAAAGAATTTCAGTGAACTAAAAGAACATGCAGATAACTAAATGAATTTGGGGAAAAAAATGCATGAACAAAATGAGAAATTTATTTTAACAAAGAAATAGAAACCATCAAAAAAGCCAACCAACCAACCAAACAAAAATCTAGGAGCTAAGGAATATAATGACTAAACTGAAGAATTCAACTGGGAGCTTCAACAGTAGATTCAACCAACCAGAAGAAAGAATGAGTGAACTCAATGATAGGTCATTTGAAATTATCTGGTCAAAGGAGCAAAAAGAAAAAGGAATGAAAAAGATGGAAGAAAGCCTACAGGACTTATGGGGTAGAATCAGAAGAGACAATATATGCATTATGGGAATTGTGAAATAGAAAAGAAAGAGAAAGGGATAGAAAGCCTATTTAAAATAATACTGGCTGAAAACTTCCCAAACTTAGGGAGAGAAATGGCCATCCAAATTCATGAGGCCAAAGACCCTAAGTAGGTTGAACTGAGAAACATTATAATTAAATTCTTAAAAGTCAAAGACAAAGAGAATTTTGAAAGCATCAAGGGAAAGGCCACTTGTCACAAGCAAGGGAGTCCCCATAAAACTATAAGTGAATTTCTAGGAGAAACTTTCAGGCCAGCAGAGAGTAGGATGATAAAAATACTTAAAGGGGAGAAAAACCCTGGCAACCAAGAAAATTATACCCAGCAAAGCTGTTTTTCTGAAATGAAAGAGAGAGAGCAACAAAATAAACAAAAGCTAAGGGAGTTCATCACCGCTAGACCAATTTTACAAGAAATGCTAAAAGGCATTCTTCAAGCTGAAATAAAAGGATGCTAATTAACATTACAAAAGCCATACGAATGTTTAAAACTCACCAGTACAGATAAATAGTAAAAGTCAGATTCTTTATTATTGTAATGGTGGTGCATAAAGCACTTACAACTCAAATTTAAAAGTTTAAAAATTGTCTTAAAATTACCAAAATTATTGTAATTTGTTATTGGATACACAATATAAAAAAGATGTAAATGTAACATTAATAACCCTAAATGTGAGGTGTGTGTGTGGTGTTTAAAAGCATAAAGTTTTTGTATGCTATCAAGTTAAGTTCATATCAGTTTAAAATAAAATGTTATAACTCTAAAATATTTTATGTAAGCCTCATGGTAACCACAAAGAAAAAACCTGTAGATGTTACATAAAACATGATAAATGAGATCGAAGCATACCACCACAAAATAGTCATCAAATCACAAAAGAAGAAAGCAAGAAGTAAGGAACAAAGGATCTACAAAACAGTCAGAAAATAGTTAACAAAATGGCAACAGTAAGTCCACACCTGCAGAGCAGCAAGCAGAGGGAGAGGGAGAAGCAGGCTCCCTGCTGAGCACTTGACAAAACAAGTCTTAAAAAATTTAGGGGGATTGAAATTATATTAATTACCTTTACCTATTACAATGGTATGAAACTAGAAATCAATAACAGGAGGAGTGCTGGAAAATTCACAAATACATGGAAATTGACACACTCTTGAACAACCAATGTATCAAAAAAGAAATCAAAAGAGATATTAAAAAATACCTTGATAGGGCATCTGGTGTCTGAGTCAGTTAAGCATCTGCCTTCAACTCAGGTCATGATCGCAAGGTCCTGGAATTGAGCCCCACATCAGGCTCCCTGCTCAGTGGGAAGTCGCCTTCTCCTTCTCCCTCTGCCCCTTCCCTCCTCTTGTGCTCTCTCTCTCTCAAATAAATAAATAAAATCTTTTAAAAAATACCTCAAGACAAGTGAAAATAGAAGCACAACTTATGAGATACAGCAAAAGCAGTTCTAAGAAGGGAGTTTATAGCTATAAACACATACATCGGGAAAAAAAAAAAAAGATTTCAAAAAAACAACCTAACATTACAGCTCAAGGAATTAGAAAAACAAGAACAAATTAAACCCAAAGTTAGTAGAAAGAAGGAAATAATAAAGATTAGAACAGGAATAAATAAAATAAAGAATATGAAAACAATAAAAAAGATTAACAAAACTAAAAGTTGGTTTTGAAAAGATAAACAAAATCAACAAAACTTTAGCTGGACTAATCAAGAAAAAAGAGAGAGGACTCAAATAAATTAAATTGTAAGTAAAAGAGGAAGCATTATAACCAATGCCACAGAAATACAAAGAGACAACAATTTTAAACCAACAGATTGGACAACGTATAAGTAATAGACAAATTCCTAGAAACATACAACCTGTCAAGACTGAATCATTGGGGTGTCTGGGTGGCTCAGTGGGTGAAGCGACTGACTCTTGGTTTCAGCTCAGGTCATGATCTCAGGGTTGTGAGATTGAGCCCTGCGTTGGCCCCAGTGCTTAGTGCAGGGTATGCTTGGGACTCTCTCCCTCTCCCTCTGCCCCTCTCCTCTACTCGTTCTCTAAAATAAATCAATAAATCTTAAAAAAGACTGAATCATAAAGAAATAGAAAATCTGAATAGACTGATAAGGAATAAAAAGATTGAATTAATAATAAAAAACCTCCCAACGAAGAAAACCCCAGAACCAGATAGTTTCACTGATGAATTCTAACAAATAGTTAAAGAAGAATGAAAGTCAATTTCTTTTCAAAGTCTTCCAAAATATTGAAGAGGAAGGAACATTCCCAAACTCATTTTACATGGCCAGAATTACTCTGATATAAAAACCAGATATGGACATTACAAGAATAGAAAATTATAGGCCAATATCATTGATGACATAGATGCAAACATTCTCAACAAAATACTAGCAAGCCAAATTCAACAGCATGTTAAAAGGATCATACACCATGATCAGGAGGGATTCATCCTCTATATACAAAGATGGCTCAACATATGTAGATCAATAAATGTGCTACATCACATTAATAGAATGAAATATAAAGCTATATGACCATCCCAATAGAAGCAGAAAATACATTTGACAAATTTCAACATCCTTTTTTTTTTCGATAAAAACTATCAAAAAATTGGGTATAGAAGGAATGTACCCCAAAATAATAAAGGCCATATATAACAATTCCACCACTAACATCATACACAATGGTGAAAGATTAAAGCCTCTTCCTCTAAAATCAGGATCAAGAGAAGGTGCCTACTCTCACCACGCCTATTCAACAGAGTACTGGATGTCTTTGCCAGAGCATTTAGTCAAGAAAAAGAAATAAAAGGCATCCAAATTGGAAAAGAAGAAGTACATACCTCTCTGTTTGCTAATGATATTATTTTTCATATATAGAATGTCCCCCAAAACTCCACTAAATACTGCTAGAGCTACTAAGCAAATTCCTTAAAGTTGCGGGCTACAAAATCAATATATAAATATCAGTTGCATTTTTATACCCACAATGAACTATCTGAAAAAAAATCTCATTTACAATAACATTAAAAACAATAAAATACTTGGGAATAAATTTAACCAAGGATATGGAATATCTGTACACTAAAAACTATAAGACATTGATGAAAGAAATTGAAGAAGACATAAATAATAGAAAGATATCTCATGTTCATGGATCTGAAGAATTAATATCATTAAAAATGTTCATACTCCCAAAAGTCATCTATAGATATAATGTAATCCCTATCAAAATTACATGGTATTTTTTTTATAGGAATAGGAAAAAAGAAAACTAAAGTTCACATGGAACCACAAAAGATTCTTTTTTTTTTTTAAGATTTTATTTATTTATTTGACACAGAGAGAGAGAAGTGAGAGAGAGAGAGCACAAGCAGGGGGAGCGGCAGGGAGAGGGAGAGGGAGAAGCAGACTCCCTGCCGAGCAAGGAGCCCGATGCGGGGCTCAATTTTAGGACCTTGGGATCATGATGTGAGCCGAAGGCAGACGCTTAACTGACTGAACCACCCAGGCGCCCCTACAAAAGATTCTTAATAGAAACTCTGAGAAAGTAGAAGAAAGGTGGAGGCATCACACTCCTTGATTTCACACTGTATTACAAAATATACTAATCAAAACATATGGTACTGCCTAAAAAGAGACACATAGATCAATGGAAGATAATTGAGAGCACAGAAACCCAATGCGTATACTGTCAACTAATATTCGTCAAGGGAACCAAGAATATTCAATGGAGAAAAGATAGTGTCTTCAATAAATGGTGTTGGAAAAACTGGATATTTATATGCAAAAGAATAAAACTGGATTACTATCTTACAATGTCCACAAAAATCAACTCAAATGGAATAAAGATGTAAATATAAGACTTGAAACCATAAAACTCCTAGAAGAAAACATAAAGAAAAAGTTTCTTGACATGGGTCTTGGCAATGATTTTTTTGGATATGATACCAAAAGCACAAGGAACAAATGCAGAAATAAGTAAGTGGAATTACAACAAACTAAAAAGCTCCTACCTAGCAAAAGAAGAGATCAACACAATGAAAAGGCAACTTCTGGAATGGGAGAAAATATTGTAAATCACATATCTTACAAATCACATATCTTACAAATCCGAAATATGCAAGGAACTCCTACATATCAATGGGGGGAAATAATAATCTGATTAAAAATGGGCAAAGTACCAGTAGACTTTTTTCTCCCAAAGAAGACAAGCAAATGGCCAATAGGCACATGAAAAGATGCTCAACAATGCTAAACATCAGGGAAAGGCAAATCAAATCCACAATGAGACATTACCTCACACCTGTTGGAATGGATATTCATCAAAAAGGCAAGAGGTAAGGGTTGGCAAGGATGTGGAGAAAAGGAAACGGTTGCACACTATTGGTGTAATTCTAAATTGGTTCACTTACTGTGGAAAACACTATGGAAGTTCTTCAAAACATTAAAAATAGAACTACCATATGATCCAGCAATCCCACTTCTGGGTATATGACCAAAGGAAATGAATTCATTATCTTCAAGAGATATCTGACTCCATGTTTGTTACAGCATTTTTTTTTTTTTTTTACCAGTAGCCAAGGCATGGAAACAACGTGTCTGTCAATAGATGAAAGAATAAAAAAAATGTGATGTATGTAATAAAAGATTATTCAGTCATACAAAAGGAAATTCTGCCACTTACAACAACATGGATAGACCTTAAGGGTATTATGCTAAGTGAAATAAGTCAAACAGAGAAAGAGAAATACTGTATGATCTCACTTATATGTAGAATCTAAAAAAACTGAACTCATAGAAACGGTAAATTGGTGGTTGCCAGGAGTGGGTGGGGAGAGTTGGGTGAAGTTGGTTAAAGAGAACAAACTTCTAGTTATAAGATTAATAAGTTCTGGAGATGTAATACATAGATAGCGTAATGGCTACAGTTAACAATACTGTATTGTATACTTGCAAATTGTGAAGAGGATAGGTCTTAAGAATTCTCATCACACATACAAAAATGGTAACCATGTGAGATGGACATGTTAATTAACCTTATTCGGGTAATCATTTTGTAATGTATCAAATCATCACATCGTACACCTTAAACTTACACAATGTTGTCAATTATATCTCAATAAAGCTAGAGTAGGAAAAAAAGCAGAAGAGAGCCTCTCCTTTGCCCTGGACATCACCCCATGCTGCATGCAAGGAATGAAGGTGACATACTCCCTAACTCCTGAGAAATGAAGGGCCTACATCGGGGAAGGCTGACAAGTTCATGGCTTGATAATCAATTACAACAGTAGCAAAGATTGGTGGGTAGCCTTCTGAAGTTAAGAATGGCTCAGGACTTGTTAGCAGGACAGAGATCCGAAGGTGACCAGGTGACTACTCCTTCTGGCTGGTCTCTTCTGTGATGAGCAGGAGACCCTTGGGTGCCATGTGAAACTTGCATGTCATAGACCTCTGACCCTTGGTCTTTATGATATTCTGGTTTAATTATCCTGGGGTTAAATTGGTTATTTTCTGATGATAAAATAGCAGTTAACCCTTATTCCTAAGGCCGGGCACCAATCATTGGGCCTAAGTGATTTGAAATTATCTGCCCATGCATTCACAAGTGATTGTTCAATTTTCAGTCTACAAACAAATGTGAAAAGAACCCACCCTTAGGTAAGTTGATTTCACAGTTGAAACATTAGAATCAGTATTGAGAAAGAATTAGCTCAGCTTCAGAAATTCTAACAACTTGTAGTATAAATGGTTCACTGATTTATTCAATAGATTTCAACAAACATTCATTGTGGGCAGGGCACTCTGCTGGGCACTGTAGTCTGAAGTCAGGGCTCATTTGACCTCATTGTGAAAAAATGTAGGTGGATCCAATGGATACTGGTTTAAAAAAATTTTTTTTTATTTATATACTTTTTCCTTTTGCATGGTCAATGGAGGGGGGTGGGGGTTAAAATCTCTGTAAGTGGACATTCAGGGCACAATTCCAAACTTCTCATTACATTAGTGCTTGGCAGATGACCAAAGATTTCAAGGGAAATTCAGATCACTAAAGGAAAAAAAAACAACCACCACAAAACCCCCAAACAACACCCATGAAACTCTAAGGAAGAATCCAGTGGGGTTCAGAAACAGGAATACATATCTTCTAGTGGGTTGATACTCAGTAGTGTAATTTCATGGGGGATTGAGGGTGGTTTTGCCAATAACTAGCTCTGCCATTAACTTAGAGATTTCATTACAAAATCTCTCAGTGTCTGGGGGTTTTGATTTCCTTATCAGAAGAGATTTCTGTTAGGAAGGTCCTCTGACCCACATTTGCTGCCCATTGTGCTGGTCTCCTGCCTTCTGCTGCCTCATGTACAGATGAACCTGGCCTCTGTCCTTGTTCTCCAGCTCCATCCATTCTCCCCTACTCAAGGGCATTGCTTCAGCACTAATCTCCTCTCTTTAACACTCTTTTTTCCCTTCTCCTGGATCATACCCAAGAGCCTACAACCTGCCATCCTATCTCCCATCTTAAATAACAACTCCCATATCTCTCGTCTCTTCCGGCTCTCACTCTATTTTGCCTTGCAACACCACTTCTCAAAGTATGCTTAACACTTCCTGAGCTCCTCCTTTCTGCTAACTTACAGCAAGCTTTCACCTCTGATGCAGCAGGGAACTGCTCTCTTCAAGGGCATGATGCTCAAACTTTCCCAAATCCAGTGCTCCATTTTCCTTCCTCATCTTATTTAACCAGTTTCTCAGCACCATATGAAATAGTCCTTCACAACTTCTATCCTAAAGCTTCTTTTTCTCACAGCATGTAGGTCACCCCCTTCCCTAGATCCCTGCCTATCCCATTGGCTCGCTTCTTCCTCCCCTGTATTGGACCTGGATCCTCTTCCTGAACTTTAAAGGTGAGAAGGTCCTAAGGCTTAGTCCACCACCTTCTTTGTCTCTTTTCATTCCCTAGGTGAGCACTCTGTTCCATGGGTTGAAGACCTACACTAAAGAGTCCTCCAAACCTTGAGGTCGTGACTGACTATCCGTTTCTCACTCATCCACAGCTGAATGTGTCAGCAAGTCCTGATGGCTCCTACTCTTTGACATGTGTAGAAACTGACCTCTTATTCCCATTATCTTGACCACCCGGCACACCTCTGTCATTCCTCTGCTCTGTGACCTTGGTCATACCTCATCTGGACTGCTGCAAAGGCCTCCCGTCTGATCTCCCTGTTTCCACTTTTCATCTTCTTACGGTCTCCTCTCCATGGCTGCCTGAGAGATCTTTCAAAAGGTAAATCTGATCATGTCACTCTCTTGTCTAGAACCCTCTAGTAACTTCCTAGCACACTTAGAAATCCCATGCCTTATGTTCTACAAAGCTCTGTAATATCTGTCCTTTGGCCACATCCCTCATTTGATCTCCTTTACTCCCTGAACCTGACAGGGTTCCAAGAAACTGCACTGAATGTTTTTTGCACTGAGGGTTTGCTCCCTTTGGAGAACACTTCCCACATCTTGGAGGGGGCTCACTTTCTAACTTCATTTAAGTCTGTGCTCTAATATCACCTAATCAGAAAGGCCTTCTGTGGTCTTTCTATGTGATACCCCCTCTACTCTCTATCTACTTATCCTGCTTTGTCTTCCCACACGAATCACTCACATAATCTATATTTGTTTATTGTCTCCCCCAGTAAGATACAAGCTTCATGGGATCAGGAACTTTGTCTCCCTTAATTCATCCCTGTATCTTCAGTACTTAGAACTTTGCCTGGCATATAAGACGTGCTCAATAAATCTTGACTGACTGACTGACTGATATAATTAATGAGTGAGAGGATTAATGAGCAATTGACTTCAAGAGACTTGGCTGCTAGAGAATGAGGTAATATATTTGTTGTATCCTTTTGGATCGTAATTTCTGGGGCTGGGTAAATAGGTGGGTATAGGGAATATCAGAGGCAGCCTTTCAAATTAGCACTGATTCACTGATAATAGTTATAATAGTTAACAATTCTCTACTGCTTACCGTTGGCTGGATGTTCTAAGCATTTACATATAGTAATCTTCACAACAAATTGATGAAGATAGTTCTATTATTAGTCTCTTCTCCACTTAACAGATGAAGAAACTGAGGCACAGGGAGGTAAGTGACTGTTCAAGCTTACATAGTTTCTAGGGTAAAGATTTAAATCCATGTGCTCTGACTTCAGAGGTCACTATCTTGACTGCTGTGCTGCATTTTTGGACTAACAGAAAAGTGGTCACACAAGGAAGAATCTTCATTAAGGTCTGGTACTACTGACATGAGAAGCCGAGTGGTGGCTACAAACCTGTCTTTCTAGCCCACAATGGAATCTTCACTGGATTCTTTTTTACAGAACTATCCGGACCATCTTGGCTGAATCAGGGGTGGGGGCTAGGCTTCCCTTTGTGCCCCCTGGTGGGCCCTGACACATCTTTTTGGTTAATGGGCCCTGGAGAGTCATGGTGGCATGGGGTAGAAACAGCATGGATTTGGAGTCACATAGACCTAATCATGAACCTGTCATTCCTCTGCTCTGTGACCTTGGCAGGAATTTTCCTTCTGAATCTCAGTGTCCTCTTCTTTAAAATAGACTTAATAATACTGACCTTGCCCAGCTGTCATGAGGTTTAGAATTCATGTATGAAACTTATATGCCTGGGACATGGTAGGTACCCAAACAATCACAGATCTATTATTATTTAAAATAACAATCCTTGACAAAATTGTCATTATGACCGAAAGTTATTTAAGGTGTTCTTTTCCTTTTGCTTCGAGGTGGTTCCTCTGGCAGGGCCTTACTGCTTGCAGTTTTCCCCCTGGTTGTTCAGGATTCAATTAGCCAACATAAAGTACATCATTAGTTTTGATATAATGTTCAATGATTCATTAGTTGTATATAACACCCCGTGCTCATCACATCATGTGCCCTCCTTAATGCCCATCACCTGGTTACCCCCTCCCCACCTCCCTAACCACAACCCTCAGTTTGTTTCCCTGAGTCAAGTTTCTCATGGTTTGTCTCCCTCTCTGATTTCTTCCCATTCAGTTTTCCCTCCCTTCCCCTATTGCACTATTCCTTATATTCCACATGTGAGTGAAACCATATGATAATTGTCTTTCTCTGCCTGACTTATTTCACTTAACATAATCTCCTCCAGTCCCATCCATGTTGAGGTAAAAGTTGGGTATTCATCCTTTCTGATGGCTGAGTAATGTTCCATTGTATATATGGACCGCATCTTCTTTATCCATTCATCTGTTGAAGGACATCTTGGCTCCTTCCACAGTTTGGCTATTGTGGACATTGCTGCTATGAATGTTGGGGTGCAGGTGTCCATTTGGATCACTACATTTGTATCTTTGGGGGTAAATATCTAGTAGTGCAATTGCTGGGTCTTAGGGTAGCTCTATTTTTAACTTCTTGAGGAACTTCCATACTGTTTTCCAGAGTGGCTGTTCCAGCTTGCATTCCCACCAACAGTGTAAGAGGAAAAGATTTTATTTTTATTTATTTATTTGAGAGAGCAAGAGAGAGCAGGAGTGGGGGGAGGAGCAGAGGGAGAGGGACAAACAGACTTCGTGCTGAGCCTGGAGCCCCAAGGGGGGCTCAATCCTATGACCGTGAGATCATGACCTGAGCCAAAAACAAGAGTCAGACACTTAACTGACGGGGCCACCCAGGCACCCCTTATCTTTTCAACTAAAATACATATTTAGCACTGGGCACAGAGAGGGCAGTTACTAAATACTTGTTAGGTAATAAAGATATGACCTTGAACAGTGGAATATCCCAGAACTTGCTTCCATTTATTGGGCGCATGTTGGATCAGATCCCATTATCTCAAATTGTCACAATGAGGATTGTACCATTTTATCTTCTTTACAAGATGGGGAAACTGAGGACATTTAGCAAGTGGTCTTCTAAAATCACCCAAGCGCTATGTGGTGAAAGGCCGAGTGACTGACTCTTAAGTCAGTTGCATGGCCCTCTGTCTCGTCAGGAGGAAAAGCACCTGTGGGATTCGGGAAGCCTTACCCTGTAGGCCATGGTCATACGCCCTGCAGTATTGTGTTCTTGGGGCCCAGCTGCTTTGAGGCCCGGGGGTAGAGCAGTGCTTATGGTCAGAGGGATGTGTACCAGCACGTGGGAAGGATTTGATGAAAATATAGATGTGCACAGGAGAAGAGCAGGTGTGCAGGGCTAAAGAAAACCATCTGAGGACGTAGTCTGGTTCAGGCTGGAGGCAAATCTCTCCCAAGTGGCAAAAGACCAGGAAGGAGAAGGCCAACATACTTTGGTTCTTTCATACCCCTGCAAGCTGTGAATATTGTAGTTAAGGACAGTGAGAGGTACACGGGAGGGAGAGGCTCTGAGGAGTCTGCAGGAAGGTGACAGGGACACATGGCGGTGCTCGTGGCATTGAGGGGGCATCCGACAAAGTGGACCCTAGCAGGCTTTCCCTCTTACTCCCACTGCTTTGAAACAGGAACCTCCATTACAAGTCTTATCTGAAATGCGGCGTGGAGAGCCCTCTTGTTTAGATCAGTGTTTCTCAGAGTGTGGGTCCCTAACCAGCAGCAAAGGAATCAGCTGGGAATTCGTCAAGAATGCAACTTTTCGGGTCCCAGTCCAGCCCTGCTGAATCAGAACCTGGGGGTGGGACTCAGCTGTCTGGGCCTTCACAAGGGTGAAGGGTGATTCTAATGTTCAAATTTGAGAAGCCCAAGTATATGCCATTCTCCTGAGATTGTAATTCTCTCCTTCCTGTGCTCTAAGTTATTATCTGTTTTCTTGTATCTTTCCTCATATATTAGAATTGTCTCTATTTCTCAAAGCCCAATTTAATCCCTCCCCTTCCTGCAGCTTTCTCTGGACCCCAGCCCTGAGATCAAAGCATCGCTTTCATTGGTGACCTTGCATTCTGGATGGTTTTTCCTTCCTGTGCAAATGTCGTCTGTGTCTGGGCTCCTCTGGAAGTTTCTTGCTGTTTGTTACACTTATTTGTAGTCCCTACAATTCCTTGTACATAAGAAGTACATAATAAACGCCTTGCAGTGACTGATGGAACACTGAGCCTAAATATTTTATTCCTGACTATCCATCATTTTACATGCCTGTGTGTAACATAAAAGTGGAAGAATTCTGGTAACGAAGGGGAAATCTGTTTTTACTTTGTTATATTGCTTCTTGGTCCAGAAAGGATTTAAGGAGGCTTAAAATGCAACAAAATAACATATATTAGAAATAAGAAAGGGGGAAAAAAAAGGCAAAGGAAGGTTAGGGACATAAAATGGATTCAGGAGCGAGACTAATTCAAAAAAGCTGCTACTTAGTACAGTACCCTGACTATAGACCAACCAAAAATAGCTCTTAGCTTTCTTTCTTTCTTTTTTTCTTTTAGCTTTCTTATCAGGGATTTGAAAAATAATGGCTTTTAAGCTACAAACAGCAGTCAGAATAGATTTGCCTTTCGTGAAGTCATATAAACCCCAAAGTTATTTCCTAGCTCCTTTGCCTGCCTTTGGATTGGCCGAACAATTCAAATTGCCAAGAAGCCATTCTACATCTTTTTGAAAGAAGATTCCAGAACATGATGGTCCTCATCACTGCAGATGGCAACGTGGTCATTATTGTGAAGAAAGACAGCAGAACCATTCACCTTCTCTACCTCTCAGGGGTGGGGAGACATCCCGAGGGAAGCGATCGTGTGGAGGGAGAGGACCCCGCCTCTGTGGCGCTGCTGCCGAGCAAGGACACGTGGCCTCTATCTTGGATACTGTCTCTATCATCAGCAAAAGCACTTATTTTTTTTTAAATTTTTTTATTCTTATGTTAATCCCCATACATTACATCATTAGTTTTAGATGTAGTGTTCCATGATTCATTGTTTGTGCATAACACCCAGTGCTCCATGCAGAATGTGCCCTCCTCAATATCCATCACCGGGCTAACCCATCCTCCCTCCCCCCTCCCCTCTAGAATCCTCAGTTTGTTTTTCAGAGTCCATCATCTCTCATGGTTCGTCTACCCCTCCGATTTCCCCCCCTTCATTCTTCCCCTCCTGT
>NC_138371.1:91340071-91381014 GCF_054177405.1 Leptonychotes weddellii | reverse complement strand
CTCTGATTCCCCCCCTTCATTTTTCCCTTCCTTCTCCTAATGTCCACCATGTTATTCCTTATGTTCCACAAATAAGTGAAACCATATGATAATTGACTTTCTCTGCTTGACTTATTTCACTTAGCATAATCTCCTCCAGTCCCATCCATGTTGATGTAAAAGTTGGGTATTCATCCTTTCTGATGGCTGGGTCATATTCCATTGTATATATGGACCACATCTTCTTTATCCATTCATCTGTTGAAGGGCATCTCGGCTCTTTCTACAGTTTGGCTCTTGCAGACATTTAAAACATTTAGCCCAGGGTTGGGCACAGAGCCTACTTAAAAAACAAAGAAACAAACAAAAAACAACCCCCCCCAAAAAAAAATCAATGTCTTTTTCAATTTCAGAGCTGAGGTCTGGTTTGAAGAGTGGATGAAATCTGGAGCTAATCTCAGATTATCTATCAGATTGACATACTATCTGCAATGCACTGCTGAGGGCTTAGGTTCCTTTGTGAAAACTGGATAGTACTTACTCCCAGGATTGTGTCCAGTTCAAATACAATGATGCTTAGGAACTACTTTCTAAAAGTATCAAGTACTAGACAAGTTTGAGTTAGTTTTTATATTTATCAAGAAGGTAATTCAAACATAGAGGTATAAAACTGATGCATTTAAATATGTCGGTAGTTTTGAGCAGTGGTTTCTTCCATGATTAAATTTAATTTAATTAATTTTCTTCAAGGTAAAAAAGATAGTATGAGAGCTTCTACCATTGTGATAGGAATGTAATTCCTTTTTATTGCCTTTTTATTATCCGAATAAAGCTAGTATCAACATTTTATGACAAATATGTATATATTCATTTAAACGGCAAACACTTGGAAGCCAGAATGATATGCCTAATGAGAGTAATAGGTATTGTTTATTTATAGTACTTATGTGTCACTTTAATGAGTGTTGTGTATGAATTTGCTTACTGAATATTCAGAATAACTTCACGAGATAGATTCAACTTAGATCCATTTTACACATGAATAAACTAAGATCTAGAGAGGTTCAGTTGTTATTAACCAACACTGGCTCACCTACACTCCTTAGAGATGCAGTGGTGTACCTTGGACCTGAGTTTGAATCTCATCTTTCCTATTAATTAGTTAAGTGACTCTTTGTGAGTTACTTCAATTGTGTAAGGTTCAGTTTATATTTTTGTAATGAAATAAGTAAATGTGAAAATAAATATGCACCAATTGGTTGTGGTAAAGAGATTTGTGGAGTATATTTTATGGGGCTTAGCATGCTATAAGTACCTGATGAAGGGCCATTATCATTAGGATTATTATGATTGTCATTCTTACTTTAATGATGCCTTTTTGTACTTGGCAGGGTTACAAAAGTAAGACCGGTCCCTGGCTGAAAGGTGTTTAGAGCAAATTTTTCTATGGGTTTTCCTTTAATCCACCATCATTATTGTTGAGCATAATCTAAAAAGTGTCAATAGCCTTGGTTGTAAATCGTTAGTCTTGATTCGCCTTATCATCTTCTCCTTTGGGCCTGATGCAGGCGCTTTGCATGGCTGAGGCTTTGGCTCTCCCTTAATAGTGATTTTGGTTCTTATTCAAGGTGAAGCCACTGTGGGCTGCTCTGGCGGATACTTCTTACTCTTACCTGGGCAGATCCCCATCTTCCATCCCCTGTGTTCCACTTTGCTTCTCCGAGGAACCCTCTCATGTGATGTGGGATAAATCTCTCAAAGAGGTCTCTTTCAGTTTCAGAAGTGGTGGGTTCACTGTATACCAGGCTCAGTGGAATAGGTCATGCCTTCCTTGTAAACCGCTATCCAGAGAATGAAAGAATGCTTGGAACATTGTTGACGTTCATTAAATATTTGCTGAATGCGTGGATTTTCCAATTTCATCTATACAACAACTTCACCTAAGAGGTAGGTGGTGTCATCCACACCTGACTGAAAAGTACAAACTGAAGCTCAGAGGATTTGTCATGTGCCCAAGGCCACTGGGTGGCTGCTAAAGGTTTGAGGCACGATTCTAATCTGAGCTGTCAGACTCTGGTGTCTGCCCCTCAGTCACTATGATATATGGTCTCCGATGCTTTGGGTCTCTAGGAAAAGTCTCTGCCTTCTGAGAGCATCAGAGTTAAAAGTCAGATGTAGGACTGTGTGCAAGGTGTTTGCAATGCTGTACATTTTCTACTCCCTATCTTATACTGGTTTCTACTTGTGCTTAGGTTATAACATTTCATTAATTAGAGATCATTTTGCTGACAAATCATCTCCATCCCTAAAGTATGAATATGAAATGAAGATAGACACTCCTCAGCATCAGAAGGTTCTGGAACTCCATTTAAAAACTTAGATGTGGGGCCTTAGGCCACTTGGAGTATTTAAATGTCTTGCCCTGTTTCTTGTTTCTCAGCTGGGCCAACCTATTACCATGTGACTGGAAATCAATGAAAACAACCATTAGGCTTCAAGACCTTATTTTACCTGTGGCCTTGAGCCTTTTAGCTCTTCCCTGGCTTGCTCTCTTTCCAACTCTATAACATTTTGGATCTATTTCCTGTCTTTTTTTTTTTTTTTTAAGATTTTATTTATTTATTTGAAGTGAGAGACACAGCAAGAGAGGGAACACAAGCAGGGGGAGTGGGAGAGGGAGAAGCAGGCTTCCCACGGAACAGAGAGCCAGATGCAGGGCTCGATCCCAGGACCCTGGGATCATGACTTGAGCCGAATGCAGACACTTAATGACTGAGCCACGCAGGCATCCCTATTTCCTGCTTTTGATGATAAATTAGCTTGTCTGTTTTTTAAGCTCAGCATTCCTCAGGATATGGCTTGTCTTAATTCTTGGCTCTTCTTCCATTTTTTCATTCACTCACTCCTTCATTCACATGTGTAGACTCTAGAAAATCCAATCTACTTGGACTTGGAGTTTCATCTTGCCACTTGTCTGACTATGGGAAGTTCCTTAGTCTCTCTGGACTTAGCTTCTTTATTTTTCACATGGCAATAATGATAATATCTGTCATATAGGGTTATTGTGAGGATGAAATGAATTAATGTACAAAAAATGCTTGGAACACTCCCTGTCACATGGTGAGGGCTATGTAAGTTTGCCATTCCTTTTCTTATTATAATTCATTTCTTCATTATTTATTGGGTATACTTTATGCCAACACTATGCTATGCTATACGCTGGATATAGAACACATACCCTCTGGGACCTCATAGTTTATGAGAAAAACAGACATATAATTAAATAAGAATTGATAGTACATTTTATGAGTTATAGGACAAGGAATTACAGAGAAATATGAAAACACAAATCAGAGGCATCCACTAAGAGCATAAATTAAGGGATCAAGGAAGGCTCTACAGAGAAAAGATATTTAAGCCGAGACCTCAAAGTTAAGCAGAAGATAAGCAAATAGGTAGAACACGTAGGCCTCCCTTAACTTTTGCAGGGTCCAGGAAAAGTGTACAAAGAGAGGCATACATATCACGGGCCTATTTGAAATTTTAAATTAAACCAACAAACTATTGGGGCACCTGGGTGGCTCAGTCGGTTAAATGGCTGCCTTCGGCTCAGGTCATAATCCCAGGGTCCTGGGATCGAGCCCCGCATTGGGCTCCCTGTTCAGCAGAGAGCCTGCTTCTCCCTTTCTCTCTGCCTGCTGCTCTGCCTACTTGTGCTATCTCTCTGTCAAATAAATAAATTAAAAAAAAAACCCAACAAACTATTAAATCAACTAAATTTTATTTTTCCTACACTGAAAAACATACCTTCACAGCAATCTGGAAGACCGGATTCAAAAGATACTCTGAGTTCTGAGTTGCAATGCAACAACACAGGGACAGCTGTCCCTGGTCCCTCCCTGGTCACAGACAAGCTCTTTTTGCTTCATGCCCTCAGATCTGCCAGCCCTAAGTAGGGCCTTATGTGCACCAGTGTGGGTGACCAGCTTCATCCACGTGATCCCTCCCTGCCCAGCTCCCTCTTGACCAACTCTCAGGCCTATGAATGTGCACACCTGTGGCAAGACCAACAGACCCAGAGAAGACAGACCCTGGAAGCAAGCTTGAGGCCAGATAGAAAATTCTGGCTCCAGGTACCAAGAGTGAGGTCTAGAAGGAGAAAGCATGGCGTCTAGGACTCCCATTCTGTGAAGAGGGCCACTGCTAGGTGGGGACCAGACTAGTGCCCTGAAAGCAGTGATTCTCAAACTTTAAGATGAATCAGAATCATCTAGAGGGTTTATTAAAACAGATATCTGGGTTCCACCTTGCTGAGTTTCTGATTCAGTAGGTTGGGGTTGTTGTTCAACAATTTGCATTTCTATCAAGTCCCTAGGTAACATTGATGCTGCTAGTCTGGGAACTATTTGAGAACCACTGTTGTCAGCAAAGAGCCAGAAAACAGCTCCTCCTACTGAAGTCTGGGGGAGTGGGGTGTATTGAATCCAGGAATGTTTCTGGGGGAAAGGACAGCATGATAAGTGACCCAGAGACAAGTGAAGTCAATGGCATGTACATGGTACATGGAACTGATCCCCATACCTTCTCAAGCTCCAGTATTGGGGAGTTACCCTGGTACAGGCCATTATGTTCAGTAGGCTGGCCTCCATGTGTCCATATAAGCATACTGCCATATAAAATGACATCTGGCCAGAACACCAGGGCCAAATGCCAGAACTCTGGGGTGAGGAATCTTCCTTTCTTGCTCTCTTTGTGTAGCGGAAGGGAGCTTGAATCAGAAATCTGCCAGAACCTAGACAGTATCTTATGTACAGTTTTTTTTCCCCCTTAGAGTTTCTTACATTGTCATTGCTATTCAGTCCCTCTGGCTCAGCTCCAGGTGGCCATGGTAAGCCTCCAAGCTGGTAACTTTTGTAATGAAACACCCAATGGATCATGTTGCCTAGTAATCTATAAAGGACTCATCTGATGAGAAAAATAACATGTTTAGGATCTTCCAGGAACTATCTGTTTACTCTACTTTGATGGTAAGAATTACATTAAGGCTGAAACTTAGCCGTGGAGATCAATACCAAATGGATTTATTTAGCACGTGCAGGAGAAAATGGCAGAAGTGTCCGTTAACCTGATGACATTTTGTGCTGTTATTGAAAGTTCATTATTTAGCTGATGTTGCTGCACGGGAAGGCAGAACTTTGAAATATTATTAGATATGCTGACTGAAGCAAAGGCTGTAACACATGAGTCTGAACATTGTTTTTTGGCCCCCCCAGTCTAGCAAGTCTCCAAATATTGATGCTATGTTTTATTCAGCATTGGGGCTACACAGATGTTTTTCTGTTGCCTCGTTCTTAATTTCTTAGAATGACTTTATCTTTTTTTATGGAATTCAGGGCCAATAGGCAGTGTTTGCCAAGTTACAAAGACTGGGTCCGTGCCGAGTCCAGGGCAGGGTGAGAGCAAGATAGGCAGAATTTATAGAAGCAGGTGAGTCTGACCAAATAGGTAGCAGGATCATGCAACAGATCCAAGACAGGAGAGGTAAATGACAGGGTATGACACAGGAAGAACAGAACGAAGAACTGCCATGTAATAGGCCAACTGATATGTCCAGGTATATGCCATGGGGCTGGTCAATTAGTTGGACTAGTTTCACTAGTTATATATACTAGTGCTATACACATTAGCCATTTTTAATATTCTGATTAAACTTTGGTCTATTTCAACACTTAAATGGATTAACTGGCCCCAGTTAAAGTATTTGGAAATAATTGAATTGTTTGTAGTCACATGATTTTCCTTGAATCAAATGAAAAACAACAAAACAAACCCAAAAATCCTCCAAAAACTTAAAGGCACTTGCCCAGATTATAGTCTTTGTGGTGAAGGTTCTAAGTGCATTCAAGAAGAAAGAATATCTAGGTTCTTTTCATAGTTTGGCTACTGTGGACATTGCTGCTGAGGAATTTGAGAAACAAGACAGAGGATCATAGGGGAAGGGAGGAAAAAATGAAATTTAAGATGAAACCAGAGAGGGAAACAAACCATAAGAGACTCTTAATCTCAGGAAACAAACTGAAGGTTGCTGGAGTGGTGGGGGGTGGGAAGAATGGGGTGGTTGGGTGATGGACATTAGGGAGGGTATGTACTATGGCGAGTGCTGTGAATTGTGCAAGACTGATGAATCACAGACCTGTACTCCTGAAACAAATAATACATTATATGTTAATAAAAAAAATTAAAAAAAAGAAGAAAGTATATTCTGCTGTTGCAAGATGGATTCTTCTACAAGTATCTCTTAGGCCAGGTTGATTGATGGTGCTGTTTAGTTCTATATTCTTAGATCTTCTGTGTGCTTATTCTATACATTACTGAGAAAGATTGAAATCTCCTAGTGTAATTTGGATTTGTCTATTTTTTTCAATTATTTAAATTTTTGCTTGATGCATTTTGTGTTCAGCATATACACATTTAGGATTGCAATGTATTTTGGCTAATTAACACTTTTATCATTATGTAATGTCTTTTTTTTTTTTTTAATCCCTGACAATTTTCTTTGTTCCAAAGTCAGCTCTGTGTGTTATAATAGTCACTCCAGGTTCTTAAAATTGGTGTTTGCATTAAATATCTTTTTAAATTCTATTGTTTTTAAAACTATTTCTATCATTATGTTTCAAGTGGGTTTTCTGTAGAGAGCATATAGTTGCATTTTTTTAGTTTTTTTCAGTCCAACAGTCTGTCTTTTGATTGATGCATTTTAACCATCTACATTTAATACAGTTGTTGTATGGTTGGATTTAAGGCAGTCATTTTACTACTCATCTTCCATTTGTCCCTTCTATTTTTCATTTTGATTTCCTCTCTTGTTGAATTAGATGAATATTTTCAAATTTCCAATTTCAGATTTTGACTTTGGATAGTTTTTTTACTGGTTAAACTGAGGATTATAATAACACACTAAACTTTATACATTCTTCTTATAAATAATATTTTATCATTTCAGGAAACATATAAAAATTTTATGACCATATAGGTCTCTTTACCAGCCTCCCTTTATGAAGTGGCTGTCATATGTATTACGTCTACATATGTTGAAAACCCCATCAGACAGTGGGATAATTTTTATTTTCAGTAGTCACACATAATTTTAACAAATTTAAGAGATGGCATATAGTGTATCCTCTTTATGCACATGCTTACCATTTCTATTGTTCTGACTTCATTCCATGATTTCTTTTGTTATCATTTACATTTCACCTGAAGAACTGCCTTTCTGCATCTCTTTCAAGGTAGGGATGTTTACTTTCATCTGAGAATGTCTGCATTTTGCTTTTATTACTGTGAGAAAATGTCAGTTATTGTTGGATTCTGGGTGGACAGTTCTTTTCTTTGAGCACTTTAAAAATATGATCCCACTGTCTTCTGGACTCCCTGACCTCTTGATGACAAACTGCAGTCATCTGAGTCTTTGTCCTCTGATATGTAGTGTGTCATTTTCCTTTGGCTGCTTTCAAGATTTTTATAAATCTTTATTTTTCAGAAGCAATTTGATTATAATGTGTGTAGGCATAGTTTTCTTTAAGTTTACCTTGTTTGGAGTTTTCAGTGTCTCTTGGATCTGCCAGTTTATGTCTTTCACCAAATATAGGCAGTTTTTAGCCATTATTTCTTTAAATATTTTCTCTGCATCAGTCTCTTTCTTCTTTCATTCTAGGACTCCTATGGTATTAGACCTTTGATGGTTGGTCCCACAGATCCCTGAGTCTTTTTAAATTTTTATTATATTCTTTGCTTTTTTCCTCCTCTCTGTTGCTCAGATTAGATAATTCCTATCACTCTCTTTAAGTTTACGGACTCTCCTGTTTTCTGAATTCTACTATTGAGCCTCTCCAGTGAAATTTTTATATCTGATATTATAATTTTGTTTTAAAATTTCCCTTTAGTTCTTGGTCCTATTTTATTTATTTATTTATTTACTTACTTATTTATTATTTTTAAAGATTTTATTTATTTATTTTAGAGAGAGAGAGCAAGCATGAGCCGGGGGGTAAGGGTAGAGAGAGAGAGAGGGAGAGAGAACCTGAAGCAAATTCCACCCTAAGCATGGAGCCTGACACGGGGCTCTATCCCACAAACACAAGATCATGACGTGAGCCGAAACCAAGAGTTGGACGCTTAACAGACTGAGCCACCCATGTGCCCCTATTTTATTTTTTTTAAAAAAACTTATCATTTCCTTTTTTAAATTTTATTTATTTATTTGAGAGAGGGAGACAGCGAGTGAGTGGGGGAGGAGTGGAGGGAGAAGGACAAGCAGACTGAGCTGAGTGCAGAGCCCGAGGTAGGGCTTGACCCCATGACCCTGAGATCATGACCTGAGCTGAAATCAAGAGTCATTTGCTTAACCAATTGAGCCACCCAGGCCCTCCAGTTCTTGGTCCTATTTTAAAGTTTCTTTATTATTTGGTAAGAACTTCTATTTTTCCATTTGTTTTTAAGAGTATTTGTCCTCTTTTCTCAGAGCATAGTTAGAATAGTAGCTTTAAAGTCATTGTACGATCATTCTAACATTTGTTTAATCTCAGGGGTGGCATCTCTTGATTGCTTTTCCCCTTGAGAGTTGTTTAGGTTTTTCTGGTTCATTGTGTATTAAGAAAATTTGTGAATACTGTCTATTTTAAATATTATGATATGAGACTCTGCTTTCTGTTTAAATCATCTATGCAATGTTGGTTATTTTTTGTTCTAGCCTTTATACTTTATGTGCCTTTAGTCTTGAAATCCTTTTCTGGTCCACTGCTTTTATTAACCTCTCAGAGTCTTCTGATAGTTGATTTATATATTTAAGCCAAGGTTTTTAATTGCAGCTAGTGAGAAAGATAGAGTTGAATGTGTTTACTCCATTCTGTCTGGTACCAGACATTCCAAACCTCTAGCAAGGATAGACTCTAGTTGCTGACTTCATTTCTTGTCCACTCACTGTTCAACCCACTCCAAGCAATATTCAGTCTCATTACCCCACCAAATCTCTCCCCAAGGTCTCTAGGGTTTCCACAGTGCTAAAGTCAATCAGATTTAATCTTTTAGTAGAATTTGTCATTCTTGTTCTTGACACAATCTCTCTTTGATTTTCATGATACAATAATCTCAGTTTTTATTCTATTTATGTGGTTGCTCTTCCTCTAGCTTCCTGGAGAATCACAATCTTTTGCCTAGCAATTAACTATTTTCATTCTTCAAGACTCACTACTATACATTTTTTATTTTATTCTCCTCTTGTTCACTATTCAATTTCATCTGTGTCCAAAGCTTTAGTAACACTCTATATGTAGATGGCTTATCAACTTATATCGTCAGCTCAGATTTCTGAGCTCCAGACATTAATGTCCATCAGCCTCGTTGATGTCTCAATTTTAAACTCTTCATGTCTGGAATGGTCTCATGATCATGCATGCAAAGTCTGGTGATTTCCAGTGTCCCTTACCTATCCTGTTCCATAGTCATATCTGACACCCTCTTTTCCCCAATGTTTTACAATTAGTTTTACCTCTTAAATACCTCCAAGTATGTTCATATATCTTTATCTTCATGGTCATGATCCAAGTTTAAGCCTGTATCATCTGTCACCCGGATTATCACAATCTTCTTTTAGCATATTGCCCTGCATCGCATATTTTCTCTTCCACTCGGGATGAGCTCTTTAATAGACCAGTCTGATCATGTCAGCCTGTCTGCTTAAAAGCAGTTTACTTTTAGGATAATTTTTATCTTAGAGCACAAGACCTCTTCCGATTTGGTCCCTGCCTAACTCCAATTTGATCAATTAATTCATTCCTGTGCCATCCAGTGAATACTTATTGAGTGTCTACCATGTGTCAGCAACATGTTCTTATTGCTGGGCATATAGCAGTAAACAAAACAAAGTCCTTGTTTCTACAGAGCTTATATTCTAGTGGGAGGATAAGTACACAACACACACACACAGACAGTATGGCATTTACCAATGAGTGAGAATGTGCGAACTTATTGATGTAAGGAAGTGGTGAAGGTATTATTTTAATAGGGCTGACAGGGAAGTTCTCACCAAGAAGGTGACATTTGGGCAGGGACCTGAAGGAGATGACTGGGCAAGCCATGCCAATACCTGAGGGAAGAACATTTCAGGCTTAGGGAACAGTCTGTCAGCTCTCCTTCCACATCATCGCCATTCTTCACCATTTCCATGCACTGATTCCTGGCCTGCTTTTGCTCCCAGAAGTCAGCACCTGTATATCCATCAGAGGGTTGCCCTCAGGCTGCCAGAGCCTGCTTTCCTCAAGCGGTTGGTAATTTATGTCTCTCCAGGGACATCCTTCATCCAGGTACTGATGGATGTGATGGGTGCTTGAACATAGATATTTAAGCTCCCCTGTCCCTAGTCGGGAGAACTCTGGGTGTGACTTACCCTGTCCCCAGAGCTTCCCTGCAGGATTAAGTCAGTTATCCTCTGCAAGAACTTTTCTTGGCATCAGGCTCTCATTTGGCTTTCTCTCCTTTGCTTGTCTCATTTGTCCATTTCCTTACTGTTTCTTTTTTTTTTTCCCTTGGAACATTTCCTAGTAAATTCCATTCATTAGGCTCCTTGTCTTAGGGATTGCCTCTGGAAAACCCAGATGAAGTCAGATGCTATATAACATATAATTAAAAATTTGAATTAGTTTTAAAAGAAAATTGCAAAAGTAGAATCAAATCATCACATAAAATATAGTGGTAAGAACTGAGGAACTAAAAGGGCTAATGACATGTGTCTTGTCATTCAGTGCCATATCTGTGTGTGAATTAAAGATTTGTATGGGTTAGGTCATGGTGCTTTTCAATTCATAATAGATCACTAGCAGCAAGAGTATAGTAGTAAATATATAATGAAAAATTTTTATGTTCCCAAGTTCAGCAATAACTGCATTAAGTAACTGTTTAATCCAGATTTCAATGATGTCACAATTCTCTTAGAATGCACAAGAAACTTTCTTCACAAGGATACTAGAAAACGTCTTATTAAAACTATCATTAGTAGTAGTACTCACTGGCAGACTTTTGATTAAGTATAAGATTGGGAATGAAGCCTGGAAGTTATTAATATCATTTTGTGGAATATACTTATGCATATAGTCATTCTTTACACAAGTATTATGAAGACAGATTAAAAATAAAATTGGTTTTATGGTTATATATGTCTTTTTCTCTTAAATGCAACAATGATCCTTTAATTTCAGTGGAACTATATAATATGTCACATTAAAGTTAATGCTAATTCGAATTTTATTAATTTTATACTTTGTATTTAATTTAAATATAGCTTATATTTTATTATTGTATATGAGCTATCAGCATAAGGAGTTTATACCTCATTTTATATCTCTATATTTTTAAGTAATATTATAATAAGAATAGAGGAGAGGTATTGGTAGTTTCAACAATGTATTTCATTAAAAACGGTCCATATATTACTGATCTTTGAGAAGCACTTCTTTAATCCATTTAATTGTAATCCATTTAATTCATTTAATTTAAAATGTGGTCCCTGAACCAGTTACATATTCTTGGGCTCCAGCCAGACTTGCTGAATCAGAAACTCTGGGGTGAGAGTTCCAGCCCTCCAGGTGATTCTGATGAGCACTGAAGTTCCAGAACAACTGCCCTAACCCTTTCTGTCCTCTCTTGGGGCTCTCATTCTCTCTTGGGTTTCTCTGAAACTCCCCCACACAGCTGGGAAGGGAAGCTTTCTAGAGCCCTTCTATTACCCTGCTTCTCCTTTAAGTACTTTAATGGGTTAACCTCTTGAGGACAGCTATCTGTAAAATGGGACTAATAATGCTCTCCATCAAGTTGTTGAAGGTAAGCATAAGTAAGCATTTATTAAGTGTGAGGGTCACTTTTCATTCTTCTCCCCATTGCTTTTGCCACCAACAGTAGCACCCCCATTGCCCAAGGAATTAATCATACATGTTTTGTTAGTTTGGGAACTTATAACCATACGAGTCTTCGTGGAAGATGATCGCCAACTTTCCATCCTCCTTTGTACTGATGCTGGCTCTCAGATGCACCTGCCCCTGACTCTGAGTTGAGAGTTGAATGACTTGAAGCAGCAGTCAGTTTCTGGGAGAAGCAATGACAGAGTTTCTAATGGTGTCCAGTGTCTACTACTTGCAGTGTCTGTGGGAGAAGTGATGGGGACAATGGTGTCATCCTAGGACTAATTTTGGGGATGATTTTGGCAGTAGCTCCAGCTGCTTTGCTTCTTTTTTCTTGCCTGTCTTCTGTACCTGATTTTCCAGGGTTTAAGGAGATTCTGTGAGCTGTTCCTCACTGCTTAAACCTTTCCTTCCTTTTTGGGCATGAATTGCCTGGTCACAATATCTCTTGCTTCTTTATCTGTGCCTATGATGTTCCCTCTGCCTGGGAAACTCTTCCTGTCACTGCATATGCCTGAAAAAATCCTATATATCCTTTAAGACCCATGAATTCTTGCTAGCATTAATTTCTCACTATTGATGATTAGATAACTATTTTTTTATTTATTTGAGAGAGAGTGAGAGAGAGGACAGAGCGGGTTGAGGAGCAGAGGGAGAAGCAGACTCCCCACTGAGCAAGGAGCCCGATGCAGGGCTCCATCCTGGGACTCCAGGATCAAGACCTGAGCTGAAGGCAGCCGCTTAACTGACTGAGCCACCCAGGCGCCCCTGATGAATAGATATCTAATAGGTGGCCTACTTGTATCCTGAACAAGAAAACTGAAATAAAATACTGAGATGTTTAGAAAAGCAATTAATAAAAATAACAAAACTTCTTTTAGCTGGTAGACCAGTAAGACCCTCCATCCATCATTTCTGTAATTGGTACTGCCTGCTTTCCTCCTGGGGGATTTATGTAATTGAGGCAATTGTTATAGTAATGGAAGACTACATTTTAGCATTATTATACATTAGACCTAGCCCACTATTTAATCATGAGCCTGGAATATGATGAAGATTACTGATAAAAGGAAACAATGTATAAATAAAGCCATGAGGTCAAACTGTCTCATAATGTACTCAGGCCCAGTTCTGGACACTGTGCTTGACTTCCAAGATGTTTTCCATCCTCTCTTATTTATATCAGCTGTGAGGTTTAGGGTACTAGCCCTGGCTCCAAAGGCGGTCCCTGTTTAGTCTGCATTAACCTGATCATCAATGGTTTAGGAACCTAAACTTAAGCCAGTCACACACGATATTATACTTGTCTAAGCGAATATGTTGGCCCAATCAGACTAAAAGACTTGATGCTTTGTTCCCTCCCTACTTCCACCCCCTGTCTTTCTATCTATCTATTATCTATCTATCTATCTATCTATCTATCTATCTATCTATCATCTATCTATCTATCAATCTATCATCTATCTACGTGTCATCTATCTATCTTCCTGCACATGAGGCTTCAATGACCATCATGGACCAAACTGCAACCCCAAGTTTGAAACCAGCACAGCAGAAAGGAAAGAGAAAAATATCTGGGTTTGGTGGCGTTGAACTACTAATTCACCAGCCTCGAATCCTACCCAATGCAAGTCCACTACACAGAGCCATGTAATGATTTTATTTAAGTTTTATAAAACATAAACATAACATAAACATAAACATGCATTTTATTTTTAGTTTATGCATTTTAATTTACATAGAACAAAATGTGGCTAGTGGCCTTAGGTCCTTAGTCTGAATTCACTGATTAAAAACAATATATCACCTTTAATGCTTAAGGCAGTTTGAACTTTTTTTTTAATATATATATTTTAGAGAGAGAGAGAGAGAGAGTGCGCAAGAGTGGGGGGGGCGGAGATCGGGGAGGGGTAGAGGGAGAGAATCTTAAGCAGACTCCCCACTGAGTACAGAGCCTGACATAGGGCTCAATCCCAAGACCCATGAGATCATGACCTGAGCCGAAACCAAGAGTTGGACGATTAACCAACTGAGCCACCCAGGTGCCCCATAGGAAGTTTGGACTTTGAATTTCAAAGTTATTATTCACAGACAAAAAGTGTCCAATATCCACATAACATACGTGCTTAATTTTGTCACCACAAATTACTTATGGCTCCCTGTGTTGCATTGATACCTGCTTGAGAGGAGATTGGATATGTGTCATTTTTTTATAACTTGGATATGGCCTACTATCTGACACAAAAGGAGGATTCATTAATTCAGTCAAATTCTTACATTTATGTTCTATTTGTTTGACTGCATTTAGTAGTATTTGGGAAAAAGACAATGTATGATAATGGAACTTATTACAAGGAATATACTTTTATTTTTTTTTCAAAGATTTTATTTATTTATTTGACAGAGAGAGACACAGCGAGAGAGGGAACACAAGCAGGGGGAGTGGGAGAGGGAGAAGCAGGTTTCCTGCGGAGCAGGGAGCCTAATGTGGGGCTCGATCCCAGGACCCTGGGACCATGACCTGAGTCAAACGCAGACGCTTAACGACTGAGCCACCTAGGCGCCCCAGGAATATACTTGATATAATTATTTGTTTGATAATAGTAATTGATAGTAAAGTCATCATTTATTACGTACCTGCTATATGTCAGTTGTCACTCCCAATATTTCACATATATTAACTCATTTAATTTCCACTAGCAAATTTCTAAGTAAGAAAAATATCTTCAATTTGCAGTTGAGGAAACAGAGTCTTAAGAAAGTTCCTGACCTGTCTTTGGTCACACGGTGACCATAAATATAAGACCATGGTTTAAACCAAATTCATCTGGCTCATTGATAAAGATTATAGTGATGATAATGTAATAAAAGTTTTTCCCTCCTCTGACACTATATAATTATATAACTTTATTCCAAGAAAACAAGTCTAGGCTTCAGGGAATTTACGCTCAAAAATGAAAATGAGCCCAGTGATTTCATCCTTGCCTCAGGACATCACACTCCTACTCAGAAAGTCAGCAAACCACCTACTCTCTAGGATGGTCTAAAAACCAGTCAGCAGGAGTAGACACCAGAGGGGCAAGAATCAGTGAGAGCCAAAGTACTGATGAATATGCTCATGTGCTGAGAAGCCATTTACTGGGACCTTCTGCTCTGCTCCCATATCTCACTAAAAATGAAGCATGAGGCAATCACACCAAGATACCAATGTCAGATCATCAGTGATTCAGTCATGCAATAATCCTTACCAACTTCATATGCCCAACAGTGGGCCAGGCCCAGCAGGAGGCTGAGGAGAAGTAAATGGGCTTGTAATGCAACTGGGGAGATGAATAAAATATTCAATGAAAAGATGACTAACAAAAAAATGCTAAATGCTAAATGAATAATATGGGGACTAAATATGAGACTAAGATGGCTGTGGGCTAAGGTGATTAGAAAAAGCTAAAAAAGGGGCACCTGGGTGGCTCAGTCGTTGAGCATCTGCCTTCGGCCCAGGTCATGATCCCAGAGTCCTGGGATCGAGCCCCGCATCAGGTTCCTTGCTCCGCGGGAAGCCTGCTTCTCCCTCTCCCACTCCCTCTGCTTGTGTTCCCTCTTTCGCTGTGTCTCTGTCAAATAAATAAATAAAATCTTAAAAAAAAAAAATGGTGGAGCTTGACCTGAGCCTTGCCCAGCAAGGAATATGCAGAGAGAAGACACACCAAAGCACACGATAGAGATCACTACGTGGCTAAAGTGTTGTTTAGAGGGTGGAGTGAGAAGATCATTGAGTTAGATGGGGGCAAACTTAATGATGTGGAATTCCAAGATAAGGTGTTTGGAGTTTATCCTATAGGAGTGAGGTTTCCAGCAGGTTTGGAGCAAGGAGATGACGTGAGAAAAGAAAGAAGTAAGACTAACTTGTTAATGGCCTTCAGACTTGGGTGTTCTTGTGTGACTAAAGCTTTACCAGTATTCAAATAAATATGCTTTCCCATAAGACTAATACCCCAGATCTGCTGGTATTCCTCCCAGAACCTCATCCCTCCATAATCTTTCTGAGTCTTCTGAACTCATGGTGATTGGCTCTGCTTTTCTCCCTGATAACCAGTGGCTATGAAAGAGTAACACCTTACAACTTCCATCGTTAACAGGGCCAGGGCAACAACACAGATGCCTCTGACATAAGAGTTGTCCCAGTGTTGTGTTGGGCTCTGCTGGTACTGTTGTTTTTGCCATGTGAAAGCCACTCACAAAAGTGAGCATGTGGCCACCTCCTCCACCCACTGAATCTTCTTCTCATCTGAATTCCATCTCTTTACTGAGTGCCTTATGACAACAGGATGGTCAGCTTCTGTCCCCAGGCTCGGATATAGGACTAGACCAGCCTGGGATCCAGTATCTCATATAAACATGATCAGGCCTTCCAATTCCAGTCCTTTCCCAGACCCTCTGGGCAAAAAACCCCAAATGAAAAATGTTGTGCAAGTTGGCTCCTAGCACCTTCAAATGTGCTTAGGTACAGGTATTTGCAGAGTGCCCTCAAGATTAGGCATGTTCTAGTGGGTAAAAAGGCTGGACTCTAGCTGTGGTGTTTAATTTGGGAACCCTTCTTACCAGGCTCTACCTAGTCAGAACATGATCTCATTCTCTCTGTTGCTGCACTCTGCATTTTGCAAGCATGAAGCCTTCCTCTTCCCAGTTATGCAATACCATGAAAACGCCTGCATTCAGCAGCAGCACCACATTCTCTAGCCAACCTCACCCATAGAAGATTTGCAGGTCTAAGTGGCAGCCAATCATTGACAACATCATCTCAATCATTTCTCAAACTCATGTTTCATCAAACTGCAGACTAATAAATTCTGCTTGACTTATAGGGAAGAGGATGCTCTGAAAGGAAATGAGGCTACTCAGAAGAAATGTGGGGAAGAAAAAAAAAACCCACATAAAGATATACACTGGGGGTCCCTGGGTGGCTCAGCCAGTTAAATGTCTGCCTTCGGCTCAGGTTGGGCTCCCTGCTCAGTGGGGAGTGTGTTTCTCCCTCTCCTTCTACCTCTCCGCCCGTTTGTGCTCTCTCTTTCTTTTAAATAAATAAATAAATAAATAAATAAATAAATAAATAAATAAAATATTAAAAAAAGAATGCACATTGATCTCTGATGCATGTTTCCTATCAAAACTAACTGTTAAGTTTGACTTTACAATAAAGATTTCCCCAGTGTCTGGAATTAACCTCATATATGATCCATAGAGGTTCACACCTGCTCTGTGTTATCTGCAAACTCTTCCTTTAGGTCCTAGAACACAATTCCCATTGGCCTTTCGAATTCATGATCATAAATGCAAAATGACTGGAGTTATATTATCTGCTTATATCAAAGGTGCCATTAGGTTTTATATACCTCTCACTGGCTTCAACTAAGCATCTACCACCAGTATGATGAGGTAGTTTATATTCAACAGGACATTAGATTCAAAACTCTCTTAGTATTGATTTTACCAGGAAAATGCTCTGATTTATTTCTGAAGTCAGTTCTCAATGGCTTAAGGTTCTTTGGGGAGAAAATAGGGGTGATTATAGTTGCAATAAGCAAAGGTCTTCATCTACCCCCAATACTTCTTAAATATCCATCCTCTTCGATGCATTGCTCAAAGGCCTGACAAGACAGAGATTACTGCGTGAGGTCAGCCTCTGCACTTCAGGATGACTCTACCCAGATATTCATCATGGTGTAGCAGGACGCACACCCTCGTGTTGTTACCTGGTGGAATGTGACCCATCTGCTGGTAACACTGGCATCTCAGTTTCGATAGACTCTGAAGTCTAGGGTCGAGCCAAGCAGAAATTTTTATCAATGGACAGGTTAGCAATCTGGAATTCAAGTAATTACAAACAGGGAAGCAGGGATTCAGAAACAGGAGGTAAATAGATATGAGGTCTGTCTGTCCTCAACTGGGTAGGTGGTGGGAGGAGGAGGCAGATAAGGCCTGAGTGTAGCCATGTCACAGGGAAGCTAGACTATTAAAATCCTGTTTTCTGATTATTTTAATTCAGAACCAATTCTTTTAGCCAACAAATCAAGGGTCGTAAGTTTCGCTATTTTCTTAACTGGGTTTGGTACAGCATGAATATAGCCAAAACACATCAGTTTTTGAAGTGCTGAGGTTATAGGCTTCTGCATACGTTTCCATATTTATACACATTATATGGATATGCACATATATATATTTGTACCCATCCCTCTTACAGTCCTTTTGGCTGATGGAGAAGAGCAGGAAGGTAAGAGCTGTATCATTTGCAGAGAAAAAGAAAGCTAGCTACTCAGTGAGCCTGCCAGCATCCTAGAATCAGGATTGGAGTCGTTTTTCTATGTATTACATGTCCCCATTCCATCTGTGATCATTCATCAATTCAACAGATATTACCAAGTGTATATTATATTCTGGTTACTCTTCTAGATATTACAGATCCAATTCTGAACAAAGCGTAGTCCTTACTCTCCAAGAACTTAGAGTCTCCTGGAGGAACAGTCAGGTAGACAGGAACAGGATCGGTACAAAGTGAGGGCTGGGATGGGGTAGGAGACAGTTCCAGGGGGCCAGTTAGGCAGCTGATCCAGTCGTTGCAAAGTCAGGGAGTCTGCCAGGAGTAGAAGTTTGAACACGTCTTCCTGTTCTTGCTCCCCATTCTTTTTTTTTTTTAAATATTTTATTTATTTATTTGACAGGGAGAGAGAGAGTGAGAGTGAGAGCACAAGCAGGGGGAGTGGCAGGCCGAGAGAGAGGGGAAAAGCAGGCCCCCCACTGAGCAGGGAGCTGGACATGGAACTCGATTACAGGAATCCAGGATCATGACCAGAGCCGAAGGAAGACGTTTAACCGAATGAGCCACCCAGGTGCCCCCCTACTCCCCATTCTGATCACCAGTTTCAGGAGGACAGTTGTGCACCCTTCAGAAATTGCATGCTTTAATTAGGCCAAAAAAGGAGACAGAGCAGCGTTATAATGAAAGTGTGGGGGCCATGGAGTCAGACCCCTTAGGTTTTTTTTTTTTTAAGATTTTATTTACTTATTTGTCAGAGCGAGAAAGAGTGAGAGAGAGAAGCAGGCCGAGGAAGAAGCAGGCTCCCCGCTGAGCAAGGAGCCTGATGCGGGACTCAATCCCAGGACCCTGGGATCATGACCTGAGCCGAAGGCAGACGCTTAACTGACTGAGCCAGCCAGGCATCCCCAGACCCCTTAGGTTTAAATCCCAGCTCTGGCCACATGCCACATATCACACTGGGGAGTCACTCGTCCTCTCTGTGCTCTGCTTTCCTCATCTGTGAAATACTGATGATCATACCACATAGTGACGTGTAGATTCAATGAGAAAACAGATGAAAAAAATATAAGCAAGCCCAGAGGGAACCCTGAATAAGTGTCCATTTTCACTGTTGTTGTCTTTACCATGAGTACCACCACTGTCCTGTCTAGGACAGAAAAGATCTCTATCACGGGAAACATGGTCTATGGATCCAGGTCTTTCCTCTCCAGGGCGTTCCTTCTCCATTTCAATTTGGTCATCACCAATTCCCTAGATAAAAATGAACAGGCATTATAACTAGGAAAAAAAATGCTTCCTGAAGAACATTAAACTATTCCCAATTATAATAAAATTGAGTCTTATGCTTTCAGGGAGATAGAAATAAAATATAGCTGAAAGAACTTTGAGGAAAAAGTCACTTGACCAAAGTATGTATTATTTTGCTATTAACAACAGGACTGTCACACCGTAGATAGGCAGCATACATTCGAAGTACTTTTATTTCTTTCAAAGAGCAGCAGGACTAGAAGAGAGAAACTGAGGAAGAAAACAGTCTCACCCAACCTGATAGAAATTGGACACAGAGGAGCTTCAAGAGGGGATTTGTTCCTGGCCCACAGGAGAGCAAAGAGCAAGAACACCTGAGGTTCCAGAGGCCATATTTTTATCAGATCAACTTCTAACAACATTCTGGATAATGGCTTTCCTGAGAATCACAGCTAAAGGAGCTTGGGACGTTAAAAATAACATCAGGACTCCAGCAGCACAAACTTTGATCACTAACGAATCCAGCGTTCCTGCGATCCAAGTGACTAAGGGGGTCGTCCTTTGAGCCTCCGTGTTTTCAAGAACAGACAGTTGTGGAATGAACCCGCTGCCGTCTGAGGGACATGTCCTTGAAATACATTCATTCTATAGGAGAAAGGACCTGGCTGACACTGCTAATGCATTGGCCTTTCTCTGCTGCTTGTGGCATTTCATAGGCCCAGCTATAGCTGATTGTCTAGGAATTCAACAATGGCCTCATTCTGGTATGAATGATTTTAATTTTGTTGAAGAATAAAACTCTTCTTAATTGCAACTCTGTGGACTGTGGGACAGTGGACGAGGGAAACGGAAGGCTGAACATCAGGCATCCTTACTCTTTATCTTCTCGGGGCCAGGAAGGAGAGGCCTCAAAGGAGAGCTCTCCATTGCAAACTGGTTGGAAGATCAGGTATTTGATCCAATGATGGGGCCATAGCTCAAAACATTAGTCTTCTGTCTTCATGAACTACCTTCTGAGTTGGTTTGCAACACTCACAAGTAAACCAGTCTATGTCTTTACTAAAGTCATTCCTTATTTATGATTCAAAGCCCTTTAAATCATCACCTGCCAACTCCATCTCCAAACTGCCTTAAGTTGGCTTCAGGAGTCAAATCTTCCTTAAAAAAATATGATTCAGCATCATTTGAATATACCGAAAAGAAAGTTCTTTAAAGGTAAGTGCAGAAGAGTAGTTCACGACATATCTAGACCAATGTCAACATCACTAGAATAAATATATAATATATATTCTACCATGGTAGCTACTTTGAAGAGGGGAGCACTCATTGGTGATGTATATATTCTGGTGTGTTTGGTTAAACAATATGATATGTTAATTTGTCTTTGTCTATAACACAAGGTGATGTAAGACTTTATATTCTCTTTGCCATGTGTATTTCTTGAATTTCTGGGAGTTATGGGCCTGTAGTCTGATATTTTGTAAGTCTTAGGAATGTACTTGTTTCATGGCTATACTATCCCTTTGATGCTAAAAAGCTGCTACCATCTTGCAGTGATGCAATTTGATTCATCATGTATTTGAGGGAAATTTTGAGTGCAAAAGGATAAATTAGGGTACATGATAAAAACGTTTTACTTATCTATATTCCAATTTATTTACTTATATTTATCTATATTTCTCTGTCTGAAAACAAAGATGGAGAGAGGGCAAGAGAAAGAGAAAGAGGAGGAAGTAGGAGAGGAGGAAATAAAGGAATTAAAGTCTGCAATGATCACTTTATCTTAGAGTATGGAAATTTCATCTCTAATAAACAATGCTTTCACACTTGAGGGTTGAAGCCTCAGAAAGACCCCAAATTATCTATATTATCTATGAGCTTTACAGAAAAAGAATTTGCCCCATTATCCCATCTTCTCAGAGAAAATATCCTAGACACTTCAAACTTAACACATGGTTAATAAAGGGAGAAACCATGCAAATATAAAATGCTCTACAAAGAATAAAGAGTCTCAAAGTCAATAGGAAAGCCACTATTGGAATCAATCACCAGCCAAGAATACTTGCTGAATGCCTGTTTTCCTTACATTATAGAGTCTATGTAGCCACACATGCCCAGCATCACACCCCAAACCTGGTCAATTATCAATAATGGCACCACCAATCTCAAGGATTCTATTTCCGAACACTTTCTATATTTCTCAAATATTCCCCGTGGTGTGTGTGCTCCAATAGTCCTTCCATCTATTGACCTGACCACCTTTTCAGTGTCCATCACCATTCTGTCATGTCTCTTTACCCAGTTTCTATTTCATGGCTCTTCAACTTTTTTTCTTTCTCCTTTCCCTTGCCTGATACTTCCTGGCAAAAGCCCAACTGGTGAAATCCAGCTCTCTTACCACTGGGTTCCTGACTGCAAGCCGCTGTACATGGATACAAAAAATACACAGCCATGCTAACTGGTCTAATGTTAAATAATCACCAGTAATTTTGAGTTGGTCATTATTAGTCTCACTACATTTCCTTAGTCAATTGACTTTTCTATTCTCCGATCAAACAGTTTACACCATTTTATAGCTCCCCTCACTTTAAATGTTCAAAACAGGCTCTCCAGCTCCTTACTCTCAGCTTCCCACCAAGAAATAGATTATATCTTCTATTGAGTTGGAGGTTGCTTGTCCTTTGGTTTGGTACCAGCCAGTAAACAATCATGTGAAGGGTAGATAGACCCAAGACTTCAAATGAGTAGATGTGACTGCCCAATTACCTCCCTAGTTCCTCCCAGAGATACTCTGGTTGTTCAAAATAACCTGCATGGAGGGAGGCATCTATCAGGTCAGGGAGCCCAGAAATATAAAGGCTCACTGCCCTTCAGACTTTTAGCCAGGGAGCAGCCACAGCAACACTCAAGGGTCTACTCCACCAAGATATAAGGAATTTCTCTCACATCTCATCAGGCTCTACTTTCAAAACACTTTCAAATCTATTACCTCCCCTGCACCTGCTTTACTCCAAGCCACCATCATCTGTGAACTGTATTTTTGCAGAAACCTCTATTTCTATCCATGCCTGGCAGCAAAAATAATCCTTGGAAAGCAGCAATCAGGGCATGGGCCTCAATTGCTCATGACCTTCCAATAGTTTCCCATCACACTTGAAAGAGCATCCTAAGTCATTATCATGGCCACACACATGATGTGCCCTGGTTGCGTTTCCAATCTCATTTCTTATTCCTCTTCTCTCTCTGCTCCAGTCCCACTGGTGTTCTTATTATTGCTCAAACACACCAAATACGTTTGTGCCTCCATTCTTTGGACTTGTTATTCTTTTAATCATTAATTCTTATGCCCCCGCTCCTCACATGGCTCATCTCTGATGTAATTAAGATCTCTCTTCAGAAAAGTTTTCACTGACAACTTGTCCAGAAGCATTTCTGTACTCAAATACAATCACTCCCTATTTTATTTCCCTGCTTTATTATTTTTCTTAGCACTTGTCACTATCAATGATTATATACGTATAGTTAATTTATTTATGTTTTTATCCTCCCCTAAGATGTAAGATCATAGAGCAAGAACTGTTTGGTTAACCATTGAATGCCTTGCATCTATAGTGGGACCATCATATCTTAGGCACTTAGTGAAACATTTGTGGAATAAATGAACAAGTTTTTAGCATTTTAGTTATTCTGTCATGTTTTAACAAAAACACTTTGATAGCAATTACCTTCCATTATTTCCCCCAGCAATTTATGAGATAAGTAGTGTGGATATTATCGTGCTCATTCTTTAGATAAAGAGAACTATGTCTCAAGATTAAATACCCTGCCCAAGATCACCCAGCTCATAGTGGCAAATCTGGACGCCCATCTTCAGGGTCCCAGTTCAGTTACCATGTTTGCCACTCTGAGCAAGGCTTAACTCCAGACTGTATTTAAAGGAGCAACTCCAGGTCATCTTGTAGGACAAATGTTCTAGAATGCTACTTGCATTAAAAACATACTTCTTCACTCCATATGGCTTTTAAATATTTACGGTTTTCTAGACAACTTATGATTACAATTCCTACTAGAAAAAAGGAAAGTGAAAGTAGTCTTACCGTTTTGTTTTTTTATTTTTTATTTATTTATTTGGTTTTTTTAAAGATTTTATTTATTTATTTTGAGAGAGAGAGTGAGTGAGAGAGAGAGAGAAAGAGAGTAGGAACAGAGGGAGAGGGAGAAGTAGACTCCCCGCTAAGCAGGGAGCCTGATGCTGGACTTGATCCCAGGACCCTGAGACCATGACCTGAGCCGAAGGCAGACGCTTAACCGACTGAGCCACCCAGGAACCCCTGTTTTTTTTTAAATAATATAAATTTTATAGTATGAAAGAGCATTTTTAGCATGATAAAGTGGCTCTTCTTCCAAAACAGGATCTCTGCCTTAGCCCCTGTCTCTTCTGTCATGGCAACTTAGTTTAAGAATATTTATACTCCTTATTTTATTTGTCCATGGCCCTTACCACATACCTAGTTCATAAACATTGCTAAGTATTGTAAAATACGTTCTACAATTTAATGCCACTTAGTCACATCTTGCTGGCAGTTTCCATGGCAAACTTTTGCTTAGAATTTCCTCTCAACTGTAGGATGTGTGAACAATGAGCTGTTTTCCACCTTGCTGAATGAAGACATGGGAATGTGATTCAAACAACAATTTCAGCTCAGCAATTGGCAATAATTCTGAGACCACCAGCAGCCTTCGCCTGCCTGCCTTGGTGTCCTAGAGATTTCCAATGCATCATGGCAGTAGGTGGTAGGCGATGTGCTTTTCAGTGCTCCCAATAAAATCTTGACAAAGACAAGGTCGGCTCTCATCACTCATGGCCAAGTCACAGACAATGACACTTGAGGGCTGGAATAGTTAAGAACCATAAAATCCTGTGACTTTGCCTTCCCACACAACTTGCTGCTGTGCTCATGTTCACGAACAGGCTGTCCTTCCCTTGTACTTGCTTTACTTATAGCTCCCAGTGGGAAGCAGCAGAAATCACATTTTATATTTATACTTCCTGCAACATCATGAATATTTACATCTTTTTTGCATTTCTCTACCATTAGCATTCACTGTCTAACTGGTTAACGGATAACGGTTAATGTCACAGAACAAATGCTGAGTGCATTCACAATTCCAAATATTATAATATAGAGATATGCTCCTTTGCCCTATAAGTGGACTTTTCTAGGTAATCTCCTGTCATTAGAGTGCATCTATAATTAGTGTTTGATTTTATACTTTATAGCAAGGGAGGGAGTTTAGTATTTAGAAATGGAAGCTACCAAGGTAAAAATGAATAGGTTTTTCCTATCACACATATCTGGACATCTAGGGATACTCATGCTGGTCTGAGTAGAATGTAGTCTTGGTCCTTGGCCCATATGACAAGGGGATAAATACCATGGGGGAGATTACTTTCTACTACCAGGGAATAAAGCTATGAAAGTATTGGCAAATATTTCATAGTATGTTCAAAATAATGAATATTCCTGCCACTTTTTGCAATGCTGGATGCATCTATATCCGCTGATAACTTTAGAATGATTTAGTTATCTTGAAAGACTATTTTTACTCTCCTTCTTCCTCCTTCCTCTCCTTCCCCCGCCCTTTCTCTTGCCTTCTTTCGAAATGTACATTTCATGGAAAGGTTCCCAGCTTCAGAAGAGGCATAAGTAAAATAGCAACCTCCAATGTTTCAGGAGCAGTTCAGCAACCGGAAGCTATGGATTCTCAAGTAGATCTGTCCACCTCTTTCTTTTCTTAGGAGAGAACACTGAGTCCTGGACTTTGTCAAGGGCAACATTGCAAGTGAGCAGATGCAGCTGCCCATTTCCTCCCTAGCTCCCCTGAGAGGTACTGTAAGTTTAGTTTAAAAAACCTGCATGGATGGAGGTATTTACAAGGTTAGAGGAGTACGGAAGTACAGAGTCTCACTGCCCTTCAGACTTCTAGCCAGGGAGCAATCACAGCAAAAATTGCTGAAACGTTGTTTAAATTATTCCAGAGAATTGAGAGAGGTGGAAAATTTCTGATACTTTTTCCTCTGAGGCCATTCTTGCACTGATAATGTTGCACCATAAAGCTACAAACCAATCTCACTTATGAATATTAATATGAAATTTGAAATGAAATATTACATTAACAAATGGAATTCAGCAACACATGAAAGAAGACTTTACTACAATTAAGTGCAATTACATTAGGAATGCAAGGATGGTTCAACGTTAGTAAATCTATTAATAAAATTTGCTGTTAATAAGGATCAAAGGAGAAATGTCATACAAGCCTTTCACTATCTGTGAAAAGTATTCTAAAATAGTATTTGATAAAATTTAACTGTCATATTGCATAAAAATGCTTAGTAAAATGTTCATAGAAATAAATAAATACTTCCTTTATTTCAAACCAGAAACTGGAATCTTGGTTAACAATGAAATATTAGTTTTGTAAGTACTAGGTGATGCAATTAGATATAAGAGAGAAAAAGAGGCATAAAAATGTAAGAGGTAGAGACAACATCATGATTATAAGCAGATGATACGATCATATATTTGAGAAAACCATGAAATTAAATTATTAACAGAAAGAAATTATTTATTATTTTACAAAGTTAATATTCAAAGGTAGTATTTTCTCTAAAGACTCCAAATTAGAAAATGTAACAGAAGGAAAAAAATCTCATGATATTTATAAAATGCCTAGGAATAAAATTAATAAAAATACATAAAACTTATATAAAAGAAAAACTTTAAGTGTCTACTGAAAAACATCAAGGATTTGATATTTTTACAAGATTAAACTTTCGTATTCCAGAAGAAGAGGGTATGAAAATTCAACAGTGTAAAGATACTGTCTTTAAATTGTGCTGTGAATGTAATTCAATACACATTTTTTTAAAATGGCAGTATTAGTTTGTTTGGAAAAAAGATGCAATTTTTTTTTTATGTTTACAAAAAAAGTAAGATAGGAGAACAGCCAAAATATTTCTGAGAAAAGAAAATAGCGATCGTGTCATGTATTTTTAAGTCATTAGTTAAACTTTGGTACAGATATGCATTATTCATCCATCTGTTGCTTGTCTATTTGGTTAAACTATATGAAGCTGCTAATTTTCAACGCTTCCTGACCTATGAAAATGGCAATTTCATATGGCTCAAGATAATGTGTCAGTGGCATTATGGGGCACCTGGCTAGAGGTAGAGCATGGAACTCTTGATCTTGGGGTTGTGAGTTCAAGCCCCACGTTGGGCGTAAAGCTTACATAATTTAAAAAAAAAATGTAGGTGGCATTTCAAATCAATGGGGAAAAGATAGCAATTCACAAAAAAGGCCTCAAATTGCATGGAAACCAACTCAACCTCACTTAAAATTAATAAAAGGAGTGTTTAAAGATAGCATTCTGAAATGAACAAAGTAAAGTACATGTAAATACACATTGTGTTGAAAAATGTATGGGGAAATAGGCAATATTATACATTATTGGTGTTTAGATCGGTACTGACTGTTGGAAACTACTCTCAGTAGTTTTTGTCAAAAAATGCACAGTTTTTTTCCTTGTAATTTCCATTTGAGGAATGTCTCTTGCAGATACATTTAAACACGTGCAAACAATCTGTATAAGAATATTAAGTGTTGCATTGTTTAAAATAGCAAAAAGTAGAAAACAACCTAAATGTCAATCAATAGGGGATAAGCTAAGTAAATTTTGGAGTGCGTATATTATGGAAAATACATAAGCATTGTAAATAAGGTAAACATATATGTGTCTTTATGTAAATATTTCTAAGAAATAGGTAAATGGAAAAAAGCAAGATGTAGAACAGCAAGAATAGTAGGTCTTCAGTTGTGTACAAAATGAAAAGGAATAAATATGTAATATATATTCTATATATACATACATGTATTATATATACACATGCATATTATATAAACATACACATATATATATATTTCCATATTATATATTATATATAATACTTCATAAATTCTTTATAAAGACTATTTCTAGAAAAAATGTTGGACTCAGGAATAGTGGTTATTTCTGAGAGAGTGAACGAGGAAATGAGATTTAAAGTGGGAAGGAGACAGACTTCTCATGTGATGCCTCTTGTACAGTTTGAGTTTTTATGATATTAATTGAAAACACCAGTACTTAAAAACAACATATTTGTCATATAAAATTTTGGGAGAAATTTTTGCTTTGTTTTGACCATTAGAAAAGTTTGAGCTATACATAGAGAGCTGCTTGTATTTCTACTACAGAATAAAAGGAGTTGACAAACAATCTCAGTATGGGAAATTAACATTGGTCAAGAAATATAACAACTAAAAAGACATGTATCTTCTCTCATGATTACCCCTTCTTGAGTTGGGGGCGGAGAACAAGGACAATGTCAAGGGAAAATTATCTGATCTATTTTCTTGGCGAAAACCTGCTGGCCACAGCATGCCTATTTTCCTGTGCTCCACAAACATTTCTGTGAATAGGGGTATACTGTCCCAGGCACATTCCAAAACCCACATATACAGTTTGTATTTGGCATTGAAAAAAGCATATCGGGAAGAAGTCTGAATGATGAGAAATCCCTTTTTATACATTTCCTTCTCACTCTGCAATAGTAGCACCAGCAGGACTGGAAAATAATGTTCGAGTCTGAAGGCACATACGGTAACTACAGAAACCTCCTTTGATACTTCTGAAGTCATTTTAAATGGGCCGTCCATTTGTCTGAGTCGTACAACTCATCCAGAACCTAGTACAGTCATCTATCATCGCCCGCTGATCACCTGTTCCTCCCATGATCTTTGTGTTTGATCTTGGCGACATTAAGCAGCATGGAGAGCAAAAGCATCATTGGGTACCCTGCCACCTGCCCTCGTCAATCGACTTGATGGAAAGAACCTTTTTATTTGCCATTTACCCACTGCCAGAGAGGGTATGCTGGGGTGAGTAGTGTATGTCTGAAGAGTTCAGCAGGGGGTTCAGCCTGCAAAAAGATAACCAAGTTAAAACACAGAAAATGGTAATGCTTTTAAGCAAGGAAGTGATGTCAAACACCAGGTGATCCATTTAAAGAACGGAGTTCCACTAAGAGGCTTGTACAATTGCTTCATGGGATATCTTCCCTCTTTCCTTGAAGGGTCAGCTTGGTCTGGGAGCTCCTCTCAAAAGACTCAGCAGGTAGCACCAACAACTCCCTGGCTAATAAAGAGCTTTTTCTATTTCTTTTTTGTTTCCATCTGGACTCTGATACTTAAGCAACTGCCCTGTGAAAAGCAGTCTATGCCAGGGCACTATTAATCTGCCCATGCAGCCAAGGTCAACAGCAAAGGAATTGATGCCTAGAGTAGTAGACAGCCGGGGTTGGACACACTGCTTAACAGTGGAAAGCTAGACAGTGCTCAGGGGAAATGAGGAGTAGTCTACAGGGGAGAGCCACAGTGGTGGCATTTGGAAAGAACTGAACATTCAAGCATCTCCAGCTTTCTCACGTTGCAGCACCGTGCTCCACAGCATGAGAGTACTAGAAAAGTCTGGGGCAGACTCCTAAGGCCATGGGCCAGGAGTTGTAATCTAACATTCTGCGACCCTGTTTTCTTCAGCAGGTTCAAATGAAAACAAAAGAACTTGTGCAGGAAAGGGCACCTGTCTTCAAGTTCCTAAATCAAACTCAGTAAGTATAAATTTATTCGAAAAAATTTCCGCTTGGAAAACAAAGTTGAATTCATCCCAGTGATACCAAATTACTCTTCCTAGAATAATAAATATATATTTCTTATTTCAAAATAGATATTTGTGGCATTATATTATACAACAGATCTAAAATTTAAATGGTTTTATTTTTAATTAATTAAAGGGAAAGTGTGTTTCTGCTGTAGCTGTTGAACAAACTAACCAAGAACGTCAGGTCATCCATTTTGCAACATAATCCAAGCTACATGGAGATGGTGGTCCAGGTTTTGTCTTTGATGTCTGGATTAGTCTTTTATTAAAACCTCAGTTCATGCATTGTGTAGAAGGAGATGGGCATTGAACTCTGTAATTGGACTAGAGACCAATGAAGTGAGTGTCCTATGCGATCATTCTAAGAAAAGAAGGTAATGAGGGGAATTCTCCTTCATCCTTGGCTTAGAAACATTATAAGTCTGTTAAGTATGGACATTTTTCCATCCTCTCATTTGGCTGTCACCCTAATTGAGACTTCATCAATGCTTCACTAAGAGCATCCAATCTTAATACTTTGATTTGGGGGAATAATATAAAATGTCTTGCACTTTAAATTAAAATATGCTACCCAGAAATTTCTTTATGGATTTTCTAATGAGAAACTCAGCAACGATTTTCACAAGCCACAATTTCTGTGCCAGAATGTCTGGTATGAAGAAATGGCTGTCTTGTTTTGTGAATATATAGATATAAATATACATATGTATTTTGTAAATATATATATCAATTATCTATTTTGTGTATATGTGTATACACACACACACACATACATATGTGAAGTAGTCACTGAAAAGAGTAGCCCCTGGTTCAAAAAACAAACAAAATTTCTGTCCCCAGAGTCTCTTCCATAGATGGTTAATAATCTTTACTCACCTGCCATTACGCTCCCCCTTTTACTCTGGCTCAAGCATAAACAGATAATTTCTTTCCTTGGTTCTGCTGAGCAGAACTGTGACATCATGGCATTTCTGATAAGAACTTTACCAAAAAAGAAAAAGCCACAGTGAAAATTTAAAAATATCCTCCTTCCAGTGGACAGTCTTCCACTCTCTAGCTTGAAGCTGCTGGTCCGACTTTATGAGGTTCTCTCCTAGAAGTCACCTTTCTTGGTTGTTTGTAAGAAATAGATGCCTCTTTTCTTCCTACCACAAGGGAGCAGCATTTTAAATATCAAGTTTCTGCTCCCAGCTACCTAACATACATCTCCAGCCCCAACCTCACCTGCAAGCACACCTGAACTTTCATTTAAAGGCCCATCCATCTTACAAACTCCTCTTCTTTTCTCCCTGCACTCTGCAGCCTCCCCATTAGTAAATGAGGCCACTACCTAGTTTCTCAGCCCAGAAACCCAGACTTTGCCTTTTCTCCTTCCTTCACAGCTCACTTCCAACAGTGAATACACGTGTACACTCACGCGCGCGTGCACACAGACACACGCGCACAAAGGCGCACGCACCTCATTTGTCATTAGGTCCTGGGGATTCTACTTCAAACACAGATTTTGAACTTGCCTCTTAGCAAATTCTCTGCTCCATTGTCTGTCACTGGGTTACTGAATTCATTTCCTAACAGTAGTCACCCTCTTGCTGGTAGCCTCTACGACCTATACTCCACTGGAGACATAAGCATGACCTTCCTAACTTAAAAAGTGGTTCTTTTTCTTTCTCATCTTGAAATAATTCTAGGGTTGCAGAAGAGTTGCAAAGACAGTACAGAGAGCTCGCACAAAACCTCACCCAGCCCTCACTAACGTTCACACCTTACATAACCGTGACAAAATCACCAACATGAAGAACTCAGCATTGGGGTGCAACAGTGTTAACTAAACTGAGGACATTTTTTGAATTTCTCCAGTTTTGTTACTAATGTCCTTATTCTGTTTCAGAATCCTATCCTCAATAGCACTCTTCTGCTTAAAAGCTTACAAGGATTTCCTACTGAACTTAGAATAAAATCCCAATTTTTAATTATAAGGCACCGCACGCTCTCTGCTTGGCCTGTCTTTACAACCTCATTTTTCTAAATTCTGCCCTTTGTTATGCTTGACCTAACTGGACATCTTTTGGTTTCTTGAATACCCTGAGCTGTTCCATACCTCAATGCCTTTGCATGTCTGTTCCCTCTGCATGGGATGCTCTTGTTCTGGTTCTTTGAGCGGCCTGCTCCTTCCCTTCCTTTGGTCAGCTTAAATATCACTTTTACCGACGGTTCTTATTATACAGGTCCCCTAGGGCCTTCTCCATTTCATCTGTTTGCTTATTTCTCCCACAGCAATTATTTTACACTCTGCGATTGTTTTTTCAGCTTATTTCATTTTTACCTGACCCACTAGAATGCAAACTCCAGGAGAGAAGGAATCAGGTCTATGTTTATTTTCTATTGCTGTTCTAACAAGTTGCCATAAAGTTTGCAGCTTATAACGACATGAATTTATTAGCTCACAGTTTTGTTCTCCAGAAATCCAGCTGTTTGCTCGCTCTGAGGTTCAAAATCTAAAATGGAGGATCTGACGGAGTTGAATTCCTTGCTGGAGGCTCTAGGAGAGAATCTGTTCCCAGGCTCATTCAGGTTGTTGGTAGAACTCAGGTCCATGATTCTGTAGGACTGAGTTCCTGTTCACTTGCTGGTGGTCAGCCAGGTTTCAACCAACTTTTATCTTGTAAAAGCCACTTGCACTCTCTGGCTGGTGGCTCCATCCACTGTCAAAGCCAACAACAGCAGGTGGAGCCCCTCTGGTGCTTGGAATCTCTTCTGCCTCTTTCCTATCCCATTTCTCTGACTTTAGCCAGGAGAGTCTCTGCTTTCGAGTGTTCATGTGATTACATTGGGCCCACCAGGCTAATTCCGGGTACCATTTGTTCTCAGTTTCTTGAACTGGCAATAGTTGAAGCGGGGATTTTCATTAAGGGTGTTTCTGTAGCTTTAGCTCTTTCTTCTTTTGAAACAAGAATGTGTGAGTTAATAAAAAAAAAAACCAGAAATCTACTTTTTCTAATGTAAATTTTCTTGGCTACCTACTGTCTCATTCTCTGTGCTATTTGACCTTCTAAGCATAACATAGAAAAAACCTCCCTAACTTCTTGGTGAACTTTTGTTTGAGAAAAGCTCTCTAGGCATTCTTTAGTTTTAAATGCCTCCCTTTGACTTGGTCTTAACATTTCTTCCCTCTCCATCTTCATTTCAGCAGCTGGTGTCCATCTGGGGATTAAGCCCAGGAAGGGTATGGACTGTTGCCTGTGAGGATTCTTTGGCATTCAAATGTGCATGGGAAGCCTTGTGACAACCACTCTTCCCTTGAGCTATGATCATTTACTTGCCCTGCTATTTAACTTTGTGTATGTATCTTTGGAGACCATATGATGATTTGAAAAGAATGAAACTTTTGTCATCAGCAAACTTAAATTCAAATTATGACTCCAAACATGAACAGCTACACATCCCTTAAACTCCTCGAGCCTCAATTTCCTCACAATAATGGCCTTTCTCTCACAAAGATTAGTCCACGTCATAGCTCCTCAGTCAACTCAGAAACAGTCTGGGAATAGGGGTTTCCTGTACATATTTTTGAATCCCCAGAATCCAACAAACACACTTAGACTCTGAGCTGTATGTAAAGCTGCGGTCAACAGAGGTTAACGTTGGATTTGTCCATGGGAGAAGACATTTGCTCAGTGATAAGAATCAGAAAGATTAGGTAGATAGAATGGGTAAAAGAGGGATAGGAACTTTTACAAATCACTGAGTCCAGAGGCCCAGAAGTGACTGTGAGCAGATCCATGGAAAGATTTTTCACCAGTTCCTCTCTTGCTGAGAGGAGGAGGGCACCATTTTTTTTTTTTTTTAAATTAGGGTTCGGACCCTTCCTTGGCATCTCCATACAAGAGATAAATAGATTTTAGAAAAGGGAATACTGTAAGGTGTGTGGGTGGGTGGGTGGAGGCAGAGGTGGAAAACCAGAGAGAGAGAAAGAGATGGACAGAGAGAAAGAGAGAGAGAGAAATGGGGGGAGGATAGCTAACATTTTTTGCCATCATTTCTGTACCTGTCCACACTCCTACAATTTCCCCTCAGGGAGCAACCCTGCTTTTCATCCAGCCTCTTTTGAGGTAACTTTTATGAGGTAACATGAATCCCCGAGGCACTTCTCACCCTTCACTGAAAGAAGAGTAAGCGTTGAGAGACCACCGTTATCAGGCCTCCTCACAAAGACGCAGTGAGCACATGTAGCAGCAGGCGCCCAGAGGGGTCCCTTTGTCACCAGCGTGAACAGAGCTGGCCTCAGGAGGCCCAGAGAGTCCTTATCACCACCCATGCGGAAAGCTGCATGGGGCTGTGAGGGAACTAGAAGGTTAAATAAAGATGTCTGATATTCTCCAGACAGATCTCTGGTAATGGAGGAAGAGATTACGCAGTTTTGAATAATAACGCCTGCTGGGGTAAGGCTGAGGCTGAGTCAGGGGAGGTGAGTGAATCTGCACTCAGAGAAAATGAGCAGAAACCCTGGCAGCTAAGATACACTAGCATGTACTTTTGTTTTTCAAAAGCAAGCCCATGTCTTTGCTGAAGATCAACACCACAGGAATCAAAGCTCACTGCTGACAGATAAGTATGTTTAGAAGAACAGCGGCTTGTTGAAAATTTTGACTGGGGAAAAAAAACACGGATGATCTCTTGAAAACAAAAAGAGAGAGAAGATATATAGGTTCAGTTGTTTTTCCTAGACTGATCCAACCTTGAGCACTAACATTATGTCTATTCAAGGACTGACCCAGAGTAGCATTTGGAAGCTATCACTATGCCCGTGTGTGTTTTAATCTGAAAAATTAAAAGTATATTTATTTGGGAGATACTTATAAGATAATGGTTTTCAGTGACAGGGCCTTTGGTATCCCTCCTCTTCTCAGATATCACCTTCATCAGCAACATTAGCACCTGGGAATCCTTTTCATTTCTGTCTTCTCATGGTCAAGAAAGGAAGGAACCTTTAGGCCTCTGAGCAGGTTAAGGGGAATTTGTCTTGATTCTAGACAGAAGATCTAGATGAAAAGGTTAAGAAAAATACCAAGTGTAGGAGTCCTGGTCCACTTTCAGCTGTCTCTCGTGGCGGCCATCTACATGGGTCCTCGGGAACATCAGCTGATACACACACATGTGAATTCAGGACCACTGGGGTCTTGGATTGGAGTCTGCAGCAGCAGAAAAATAGAAACAACAATGAAAGCCCAAAGTTCAAGTTCCAATATTCCCTTGCTTATTGTTTCTTGTTTTTCCTATGATTATCTTGAATAAGCACCTGAAACCCCCAAAACCAGGGACTGATTATGCACAGTAGTAGCTCCTCACTGGCTCCAGAATTACTGGTGTCTCCCCCTATGCTTCATTCCCCGGGGCCACCTGGGTTTTCTGGCTGGCTCCCATTTGACCTTCCCCTACTTTAAGATGGCCTCTTTTAGATTTGGGAACCTGGCCCATAGATTTCTTGGTGTGCGCTTGACTTAACTTCTAGACCGACCCTTGGCTTTGGTGACTCTGCCTTATACCACAACGTGAATAAAATGCATGAATACTCTAGATCCTTGTGGCATACTACTGGGATGGGGTCCCTCCTTAGTCTTTTTAAGAAGGGAAAACACAGGGAGAATGAATAGCTGAGTGGCTACCAGTGTCCAAGGAACTGAGGAGTTGGTGTGAGTGGATCAAGCATTCAGTTTGTCTTTTGTTTGCTTTTAGGATCTAGGGGCTCAAACATGTTTATCAGCAGAGGAAAATTGCCAGGAAGGGAAGGAAACATATAATGTGCGAAAGAAAGGGAATTATTAATAGGAAAAACTCCTAGAGAAGGCAGATGGGAAGGCATGACAAGACAGAATACCCTCCTTAAAAGAAGAAACACACCTCTCATCTAATAGAAATATAGAAGATGACAATGTATGAAGATACAGAGAAATTGAGTAGGAAAGGAACACAGTAGATGATATTTATTTTGACTGGTCTTAATATTTCTTAGGGATAGTGATTTCAGAATGATACACATGGGGGCTGCTCCAGAATTCAGAATAAGCCTGGACAAGGTCTGGAATATCTTAACCAGGATATCCAGGTTTAATCCATTAATGAATAAAATGTTCCACAAAATCTGAATGTCACGAGCACCCAACTGTTCCAGCAGCATGAAGCTCAATCTTTTCTTGTAATATCTGTACCAACTTACTTCTTCCAAAGACACCTGAGAGGGTCATGCAAGTCCATGATGAGGGCAGGGGTACCTTCTCACGTGAATCAAGATGGCAGGCCAGTGGCTCCAGGGCCACCTTGTCCACACCACTCATCTCGAGGCTCTTTTCCCTCTCTACATGCTTCTGCTTTCATTGCCAGCTTTTGCAGGGGGTGGGGGTGGCAAACCACAGCAAAGCTGCAGGGCCCTTGTGAAGTGGTTCTTTCCAGCCACTGATGTCTGCTTCTCACCGCACACACTCACTCTAGTGCAGGAAGGAGAGGAGAGCAGATCAACAGAAAGCCAGACAGCTGGGGCCAGCTCATGCAAAACCTAGAACTACCAGCTACTTTATCTTTTATACTGACTACTAGTTCAGCCCATTCTGCCAAATTTCTTGTCCCAAAATGATTTTCCTTGGGAGTTTCATTGTCTTATTTTTGGTTTGTCCTTCAAGAACTCTTATTCTAACATCAGTATACACTCAAAGGACAGGCTAGATTCTTATCGACAGGACTGCTTGAGTCATGACAATGGAAAGATGTTGAAGGATATCTATCTCAGTGACTCAGCCCCAGGCATGAAACAGATTCCTAAAAGACCACCCTTGATTTGACTGAAGAGTGTGCTGACAATGCTAATTCCCAAATGAGCATAATGAACTCATGCAATTTGGTGGATGGGAGTGATATGACATGATGCTGGGCTTCCTTCTGATCCCTCCTGAGAAATTAATCAAACTTTATGAGGGTTAGAAATGAGGTACTTTCTTCTGAACTAACTGGATATTTCAGTCCTATGGCAGTGGTTCTCAAACCACTCCATAATTGTCCATAAGAGTCAGGAGAGGAGCATGGAAGAACACTGTGATTCTAAGATATAGGCCTAAACAGGTTTGGAGCTAAAATTTGCACTTCTTTTGTGTTCTGGAAAATCCCAAACAAAGAAATTGACATACCTTCAAACTATGCCACCTCACATTTCTGTAGAAAAAGAACCCATCTCCCTAAATGCATAATTCAGTATTTTGCAGTGCATGATGAAATGAGCCACAACACAATATAATATATTAAAACACATAATGAGCGGCACCTGGGTGGCTCAGACGGTTAAGCATCTGCCTTCGGCTCAGGTCATGATCTCAGGATCTTGGGATCGAGCCCCACATTGGGCTCCCTGCTCAGCCGGGAGCCTGCTTCTCCCTCTCCTGTTCCCCTTCCTTGTGCTCTCTCTCTCTCTGTCAAGTAAATAAATAAAACCTTTAAAAAATATTAAAAAAATAAAAATAAAACACACGATGAAACAACCATAGTGAGTGAGTTAGCTCTTTATAAAACCAAAAAAATGGAATGAGATTCAGAGGAACTTGAGGTAATAGAATTATCATGCAATATATTAAGTAAGACTATTTTAGAAATAAAGAACAGAGAAGACATGGGAAAAAAACAACATATTCTAAAAACAGTGTGGGCACATTTGAAGAAAGACCTGGAAGATACACAAATGGAAATCATCATCATTGACATTAAAAAACTTGATGGATTAGATTACAGAAACTAAAGAAAAAAAGCAACACCTTAAAAGTTGAATCTGAAATGAAGACTGGAGCACAGAGAGTCAAATGACAGGAAATATGAAAAGAAATTAAGAGATATGGAGGATGAAATGAAGACAAACACACATTCCTGTGAAGTAAATGAGTCAACATTTTCAGAATTAATGGAAAACGTAAGTTACTGCATTCAGTAAGTTAGAAATCTCCAGTGTATTTATTGTAGATTTATTGCAGTAAACTATGGAACATCAAAGACAAAAGAAGCTCTTAAGAGCCGTCAGAGGGAAAGACTGATTACCTGCGATAGAAGAATAACTAAAATTATAGCAAACTTCTCAAAGTAATAATAGAAGGCAGAACAATGCGGTGATATCTTCAACTTACTGAGAAGTAAATGCCAACACACATCTCTGTGCCTCGACAAATTGTTGTTTTAGAACAAGTGAAAAATAGAAATATTTTCAGTAGAAAGAAAGAGAGTTTTCCTTGAGTTGATGTTTGGCAATGCAACTTTCAAAGGATCTACTGAAGGAAACTGAGTCCAAAAGGAATAACTAGAGAGTGAACAAAGAAACTGATGAAACATGGAAAATCAAATAAGCAATGACCATAAGAAAATAGTAGTAGCAGTCATAGTAATAAAAAAATAACATTTAATCAAAGAATTAAAAAACAATATTATTACGAAATATGTCACTGGGCAACTGTGACCGGTATGAAGGAAAGATGATCAGAGTTGAAGTATTCTAGTATCCCTAAATTGTATGGTAGAAGGATGGAGATGTTGATTCGGCTCAGACTCTGTTGGGTTAAACATGTGTGGTAGACCGTTAAGAGTGCTCCACAGTATCTCAGCTCTTCTTCCCAAACACCTTACTTCCCAGGTCCCTTGCAGTTTGGAAGGGCCATGTGATTATTTCTGGGCAAGGAAATGTGACTGAGAGTGGTGTGTATCTGTCACTTCAGGGCTAAGGCCCTGACAAGTCACTTGCACACCCTTTGCCCCCCTTGCCTCCTGATGTCCTCATAGTAGCCTGGGTTATTGAGAACCACTAACTGTAGTGGTCTCTGCATAGCAAGAAATAAATTTTGATGGGTTAAGTCACTGATACTGAGGATTGCTTATATTGTAGCATCACTAATTTTATCCCGATGAATACAGGATGAGTGTTTAACTTTAACCATAATTGTTAAAATAATCTAAATATATGATACAACTTCAAAAGAATATGGGTAGAAATTTTGAAATGAAGATGGAAAGGAGGGAAGAAAATTGCAAAGAAATCAGGGTAACATGGATAAGCTTGAAACTATGGTAAATTCAAGGGGCGCCTGGGTGGCTCAGTCGTTAAGCGTCTGCCTTTGGCTCAGGTCATGATCCCAGGGTCCTGGGATTGAGTCCTGCGTCAGGCTCCCTGCTCCGCGGGAAGCCTGCTTCTCCCTTTCCCACTCCCCCTGCTTGTGTTCCCTCTCTCGCTGTGTCTCTATCAAATAAATAAATAAAATCTTAAAAAAAAAAAAAGAAAATATGGTAAATTCAAGTATTTATGTATATATAGAAATGAAAACACATGTTAACTGGCAAAGCAGTCCAGTTAAGAGATAGAGGTCATCAAACAACTGTTAGAAATTTAAAAATTTAATCTGCTGTTTATGTGACACTTACCCAAAATATAAAGAGGTAGAAAAATGAAATTAAGATACAAAAAAATATGCAATATCATCATAAACAAACAAACAAAAACTGGAGTGGCTCTGTTAATATCAGAAAAATAAAATTTAAATTTATTTATTTATTTTTTTTAAGATTTTATTTATTTGCGAGAGAGACAATGAGAGACAGAGAGCATGAGAGGGAGGAGGGTCAGAGGGAGAAGCAGACTCCCTGCCGAGCAGGGAGCCCAATGCGGGACTCAATCCCGGGACTCCAGGATCATGACCTGAGCCGAAGGCAGTCGCTTAACCAACTGAGCCACCCAGGCGCCCAGAAAAATAAAATTTAAGGTAAAAAAGTTATTAAGGACAAAATGGCTGCTACAAAATGATAAGAGTTTCAATTCAAGATAATATAAAATCCTAAACTTTAATACCATGGCAATAAAAGCAAATACTGTAAGTATGATAAAATTATGAAAGTGCGAAAAATTGATCATCCTGTTAGGAGCTTTTATTTTTTTGTTTTTTTTTAAGAGAGAGAAAGAGAGCATGGAGGGGAGGGCATATGGAGAGGGAGAGAGAATCCTAAGCAGGCTCCATACCCATTGTGGAGCCCAACATGGGGCTTGATCTCACTACCCTGAGATCATGACCTGAGCCGAAATCAAGAGTAGGATGCTTAACTGACTGAGCCACTAAGGTGCCTCCTGTTAGGAGCTTGAAATACATCTCTCCCAGGAAAGGTTAGATCAGATGAACAAAGGTTTTTTTTTTTTCGAAAGAGAACAGGGACAGATGACACAAAGATTTGAATCACCCAATTAACAGACTTGAAATAATGGATATATACAAAACGTGATACAGAACAATTAGAGAATATTCCTTTTTCTTAAGTGCTCATGAAATATGTATGCAATTTACCTTATAAAGCCATAATATGACTCTTTAAAAATTAATTCCTGGTTTTCTACAGACTGGATTTGCTAACTAAAATAAAATTAACTCTGTTATAAAAAACTAAACTATAACTTAAAAAGAGATCCAAAAATTTAAAAGCACCACACCTAAATAATTCATGGCTCAAATAAAAATTCATAATAAAAGCTAGAAAATGAAACAGAACAGTAATGAAAGCAATACATTACAAAATTGATAAGACGTGTGTAGATGGCAGTTTTTGAAGGGAAACATGGACATATGTGTTTGTGTTAAATAACATTTCATTACTTAGGAAAAAAGGAAGATTGAAATTTAATTGGAAAAGCATCCTAGTAAAGAAGTTTTATAGGGGCGCCTGGGTGGCTCAGATGGTTAAGCATCTGCCTTTGGCTCAGGTCATGATTCCAGAGTCCTGGGCTCGAGCCCCGCAGCGGGCTCCCTGCTCAGCAGGGAGCCTGCTTCTCCCTCTCCTTCTCCTGCTCCCCCTGCTTGTGGTCTCTCGCTCTCTCTGTCAAATGAATAAAGAAAATCCAAAAAAAAGAAGTTTTATAGTAAAAGAACCAAAAAAAATTACAAATATTGTAGAAAAAATGTAATCTAAAAATAAGCAGAAATTAACAAATTAGAAAGAAAAATTAACATCAAAATGTTAAAAGCTAATTTCTCCAAATCATTAATATAATAAGCATCTTTATGACAAACTTGATAAAAAATTAAATGAACTTTAAAGAAAGCATATGTTTACAATAATAGTAATGAAGGGGGGACGTAAGTATAGGTAGAGTCGTGATTCAATGAGATTAGAGGAGATTAATGAACAACTTATACCAATAAATGAAAATGCACACTGGACAGTTTCAAAAAAATCACCAAAACTGATTCAAGAAGAAAAATGTAGTTACCATTTTTCAAAAAATTTTATTTGTTTATTTTTCTAGAGAGAGAGAGAGAGTGAAAGCTCGAGCAGGGGGAGGAGCCGAGCGGAGGGAGAGGGAGGAGGAAAGAATCCCAAGTGACTCTGCGGAGCGGGGAGCTTCACGTAGGCTCTATTTCATGACCGTGAGATCATGACTTGAGCCAAAACCAAGAGTCAGCTGATCCACAGACTGAGCCACGCAGGTGCACCAATGTGTTACTTTTAAAAAAAAATTATAGCAATTATATCTAGAATTACACCAAAACCTAATGATGTACTATATGTTGGCTAATTGAATTTAAATAAAAAAAATATCTACAACACTAAAAAGCTTAAAAATACCAATTCAGACAGTTTTACCAGTAAGTTCTTCTAAATATTCAAGGAAGAAATAATATCAGGTCATGGG
>NC_138371.1:91321350-91339971 GCF_054177405.1 Leptonychotes weddellii | reverse complement strand
TTCCAATGACTGGTCAGTGTTGGGGTACAAGGGCCCTTGCCTCAACTGGAGACAACTCTGGAGGGCTAGCCTGACTCCAGCTCCATCTGCAGTCAGCTTCAGGGATAGAAGAGGAGTGAGGGAATGCAATCAGATTGGTATCTATAGGGCTTCCAAATGTATTTTTAAAATTCCATTTCTTAAACAACATGGCCAGTACTGAGATATTCATTATATTATATGTTATACCTCTGTGTGTTTCTGAAATAGTGAATGATAAACAAATAATTTAAAAATAAACTGATATCAACAACTTGTGTTTTTAGCTAAATAGATCTGTGTTCATATTCCATTGGTTCATCTCATCTACTTGAGAAATCACACCTCACTGAGCCTCTGTCTCCTTACCTATCATTAAAAATAAGAATTCTATTGTGCCTCTTTAGAGTGTCCATTCTGGTACCTCGCTCTTTAAAGAAGCTCAGTGTATGTTAAGTTAGAAAATAAAATTTGGTGTAAGAGAAGATCAGTAGAATACAACGTTGAGAGGATGGGAACACTTATAAAACCATCTGGTGCACAATTTAAACCAGAGACTTTCCTGGAGAGATGAGAGCTCGGTAGTAATTATCTGAAAGATTCAGAGAAGAGCAATAAGTATATGAATTGGGTGAGGATAGGAGTAGTGGTCTTCTTTGAAGATGCTTTTTTAGGAAAATTGGTTGTTTTGTTTCTTTACTTCCACATACGAGTGAAATCATAAGGTATTTGTCTTTCTCTGACTTATTTCACTTAACATTATACACTCTAGGTCCACCCATGTTGTCACAAATGGAAAGAGATCTCATTCTTTTTTACCAGCTGAGGTTTTAAAAAAATTTTTTATTTTTATTTTTAATTTTTATTTATTTATTTTTAAAGATTTTATTTATTTGACAGAGAGACACAGCAAGAGAGGGAACACAAGCAGAGGGAGTGGGAGAGGGAGAAGCAGGCTTCCTGCTGAGCAGAGAGCCCGATGCAGGGCTCTATCCCAGGACCCTGGGAAAGTGACCTGAGCCGAAGGCAGACGCCCGACTGAGCCACCCAGGTGCCCCCAAAATTTTTTTAAAAATTTTTAAATTTTTTAGTTTAAATAAATTGGGAAAAATGGAGAGATGTTACCACAATAAAAAGAATACATGAAAAAATGGAGTTTAATTTATAATTAAAAAGGCTTTGCAGGAAGCTGGTGCAAGAGATGGTTGGGAGAGAAATGATCTGTGGAAGGCAGGTAGAGGTTGCACACAGATGAGTTGGAGACCCAGGAGAACAGAGGACAGAAGTGAGGAGTAGAAGGGGGGTTAAGGATGTGTTACTCTTAGTGTTGAGAGAGTGGTAGGATCTGCATGGATGGGACTGGGAAAGGGGTCGGCTTTCCACCCCTTTTTCCTCAGAGTCTAGACTGGGAATTTCCTTTCTTGACTTGCTTATCCTGTTAGGACAATGCAGATGTTCTAAGTTAAAAACTTTAGTCCTATTAGTTACCTTCTGCTTTCATGTCCTATGATACTAACAAAAGAGAAACCTAGACTGTTAAATACTTGTCAGGACACTGACATCACATCCTTCAACCTGAAGAGATCTCTTTAGGCTACAGAAGTTCTCAACTTCGGTTACACATTAGAATCCCTTGGATGCTTTAAAAAAAATAACCATGCCTGGGCCCACACCCTCAGAGGTTTTCAAATACTTGGTCTGGAGTGGAGCCCACGTATATAGTTCTATTTAAAAACTGGGCAGGTGATTCTAATTTGCAGCACTGCTAAGGAGACACTGGACCAGAATTTCTCAAATCTCAGTCCACCTGCATATAGCTTCCCATGTCCGATCCTGAAACCATCAAATCAAAAACTTGAAATTTGGGGGTGGATCTTAGAATTGTAGTGTTCTAACATGCTCCTCCTGGACTCAAAGCTTCAGAACCACTGCCTTAGGACTGAAGCATCCAATCAATTCGGAAGAAAGTATTTTAGTCTTAACCTTTAAAAAGTTGAGACAGGTTCTCCAAGAGGGAACAGAATGAAGCCCAGCTTCATTTTATTTGACACCCACCCATCAAACTCCTTTGGGAATTAGCATGGGCAGCCTACTCTTCAGTCGAACTGAAGGATGGTCCTTAGAGAATCTGTTTTCAGAGATCTTTGAGTTTTGCTATAATAAAGGACTCTGGTTCTAACTGTCATCCTGTTTTCTGATTTCTTTTCTCAAACAAACATTTGACTTCACACAGAGCCTTTACCGTTGATCACAAAAAACCTCTCCTTTGTTGGTTGGCTGCCTAATTGAGTCTCTCTTCTCATCAGACAATCTGCTTCTTCCTGAAGAGTGAGACCTTTGAAACATATATATGACAAGAGCAATTGCCTTTTCCTCAGGAGTCCTTGGATGTGTAAGCTCAACTAGCAAGATAAGACTTGTCTATACCAAAATGACATACTCCAGCAATAACCTTCAGTCTAGCAATGGAACCACTGAATGACTTGTTACACACTCCAGCAATAAATGTCAATCTAATAAATAGAATTGTTGAAGCACCTTCAATAATATTTTAAGCTGTATCTTTACAACAGCTCATGCAGGAATGTAGGCTCTGACATATTTCTCTTTGGCAAACAAAGAGCATGAAGTTTGGAGAGGTAAACTAATTTAGCCACATAAACTCAGACACAAAGCTATGTAGTTGAGACTTGAACCTAGTTCATACTGAAATCAGCTATGTTTATGATAACACACTGCCCTGTGCAATTTAGTGAGGATTCCGTCCTGAAACTCACATGCTGAGTTTCTTTGTATAAATTCTCAGAGTTTCAGTTATCCTACCTGTGAAAATGCAAATGTGTGTCTGGACAAAGGATTACAAACTGAAAACTTTCAGAGTACATCCAAACTAAAAACTAATTTTATTTGGAAGACTCAGGTTATGTATGCACTTAGGAAGGGTGTGGTAGTCAATACTACTATCAACCAAGCATGTCTACTCATCCTTCTCTGGCACATAATTAGTTTGCTCTTCTTCACTCCCTTGTATTTATTTGTATCTGTTGCTTTAGTCAATTAAATACACAACAAAGGTGAGAGCCAGTGTACAATTTTATACATTCTTGTTTTCCATCTGTCATGGCAAGTGACAGCGTTTGAGATGGTGGCTGCTTCATGAGTCTGGGTCCAGGAGTGAGGAACATGGGACAGAGCCCATAGCCAACTCACAGCAAACAATAAGCATCCGTAGGAAATAGTCCTATATTGTTACAAGTTTCTAAAATTATGGAGGTTGTTTGTTGCAATAGCATATGCTAGGCTGTCCTGACTGCTACAGATAGAAGCTGCTGCCTGGTAGTGAGTTCTACATTACAACACCACCAAAAATAACAACGATCATAACTGGATATATGTTGCATTTCCCTAGTGGTCATTTGGCAGGTAGTAAGTAAACTTATATCAAAAGCTGGTGCACTGGTTTTCCATCTTACTCAGTGGCGATCATTTGGTAAAAATATTATCTGCAGTAACTGGAAGAAGAAGTCAGAAACCAGAATACTAGTACCCAGCTATACCATGAAAGAAATAAGCTCTAAAAGCAGTCAACTAATTTGCAAAAAGAAATAAAAGCGTATAGAAAGAATTATGAAATTCAACGATTTGTAGCTTTGGAAGAGGTAGCTGCTTCTTAACCCAAAACAACTTAAGCATAAAACCAAAAAGACTTTTGAAAAACGATTGGTTAAAACTCAGCCTTACAACAAGGATCAAATCAAGAGTATGATTGGACTGAGGTAATTTGGTGGTACCCAGTAGATCCCCCAAGTGAACAAATTGGCTCAGAGAAAAGTCAACAAGAAGGGCTTATTGAAGACTGTTGTGCTTAAGGTCCCCACAAATAAATCAAGAATGCAAGAGTGAGAATCATGGGGTTGAGAAAGTGAACACACACAGACTACAAACACACATGTGTATACATAACCTAGGAAGTAAACTAGAAAAAAAAAACTCCAAATTATACTGATTAGAATATAATATATCATTGGCTCATCTGACTCTCCATCTTTGTGTTTGTAGATCTTAGTATTTCTCAGCTTGCATAATTGTGTGAGCCAATTCTATATAATAAATCTCTTTTCTTTTTTTTTTTTTTAAAGATTTTATTTATTTATTTGAGAGAGAGAGAGAAAGCACATGAGAGGGGGAAGGGTCAGAGGGAGAAGCAGACTCCCTGCCGAGCAGGGAGCCCGATGCGGGACTCGATCCCGGGACTCCAGGATCATGACCTGAGCCGAAGGCAGTTGCTTAACCAACTGAGCCACCCAGGTGCCCAATAAATCTCTTTTCTTTCTCTATGTATACATCTTATTGGTTCTGTTTCTCTGGAGAACCCTGACTAATACACCTTATAAGTTTTTATGAGAGTTATACAGCCAAAGAAACTTTCAGCATGTACTAAGCAATGTGTGATCATATTTACAGGAAAATGTTATGTAAATGTAAGTTGATTTTGAAAACATTATCACTAATTATATTTTTGTTACTTAAGAATGCTAGCCAGTCTGTGAGTGCTTCCTCCTTTCTTTGGTCAATCCAAGTGTTTGTTTTTTTGGTAATATTAGCAAATAATATTGGTGTTTGTTTTTTGTTAATATTAGCAAATATTACTACTTAGCTAGTTGAATTGAAGGTTCGTCTTCTAATTGCTTTGCTAATATCTGTCTTCGTTATTTAATAAATAAAGCAACGAAGTCATTCTTTCCATTTTTTTGATGATATTTCAAAAACAATATCAGAAAAATTACCACTTTTAAATGTGTACTCTGTGCATCTAATAATGACTTCTACATCCCATCTGAGTTGTGAAGAAAATGTATTAAGGTTATGTCAAACAACAAAAATGTACTTTTCTGAGGAAGAAATTAGTTTACTGTGGTTCTTGACTAGCGGCTTAAATCAACTCAATTTAAATCAAAATCAGCTGCCACATATTCTTAAGTCTATGAATAAAATATTGGATAGTGTACAGTGATGTTGATTAAAATTACTTTTGTTCTTTGCCTCAAACTTCTCTGAAAATTCGCCAACCTGTTTGTTCATTACTTAGTGCAATATAATGTCATTTATTCCATATCATCAAATAGCGGGCTTGATCCCCAATAAACCATGTTTCTAAATAAAGTCAACTAACATGTTTATATACTAAACTTTTATTTTTTAATTCTGTTTTTGGATGAGACTCTATAACTACATAGCATTCTGGCATTCTTTAAGTACTGAAAATACATAAGCACTGAAATGCTTGAGCATGTTCTTGCTAGTTCAAGGTACCTTGACAGATTCTCACTTTCATACTCCACTGAATTATAATGCAGGAACTTGAGGTATATGCAAATCTGCTTGCCCTTATTCTAAATGATCCCAAATTGTTGAGTGTTTGCATTTCTTTTACTAGATTCATTGTTCCTTACTCTACTGTAAGTAATTTTTTTTTTTTTTTTTGAGACAGAGTGTGTGTGAGTGGGGGCGGGGCAGAGAGAGAGGGAGAGAGAGAATTTTATCTTAAGCAGTCTCCACGCCCAACATGGAGCCCAATGTGGGGCTCGATCTCACAACCCTGAGATCATGACTTGAGCCAAAATCGAGTCGGACGCTCAACTGACAGCCACCCAGGTGCCCCTCTACTGTAAGCAATTCTTTCCATATGCTGTCAGTTCATCCAGATTTTAGTCATAGTTAAAAATCAGTATGTTTACTGTGGAGAAAAAAAGTAGAAAAACTGGGGCACCCGGGTGGCTCAGTCGGTTCAGTGACTGCCTTCAGCTCAGGTCATGATCCTGGAGTCCCAGGATCGAGTCCTGCATTGGGCTCCCTGCTCAGGGGGGAGTCTGCTTCTCCCTCTGACCCTCCCCTCTCTCGTACTCTCTCTCTCTCTCATTCTCTCTCTCAAATAAAGAATCTTTAAAAAAAAAAAAGAAAGTAGAAAAACTAAGTGAGAAAGTGCTGAGAAAATTTTTCTTAAAAATTCCACCTTACTACTTATTTGCCAGATTGTTGCAGAAGCTAGAAGTGTAGTACTTTTGTGTCAGTTCAGGATGACTTATGTTGTCATTGTCATTATAGGGGTGGCTTAGCTTCTTTGTTACTGTGAAGTTTTAGGAATGTAGGTTACCTGTGCCCAAATGTTTGAGAACTGTTGGCGTAACACATGTACTTCCTACAGTATATTTTAAAAGATGCTAGTTTTACAGGATATTACTAGATGATACATGAAAATGAAGTTTTGTGGTCAAAGAAACTGGGGAAATAGAAAGTTAAAGTGATTTTATTACAGGACACTGAGATACAATTATGGACTACACATTTCTATTTGCAGAGTCATGAATATGATGATGTACATCGTAGATTACCAAGAGGGATCACTGCTAGGATGCCCATGTCTCGTTGGCTCAGGATAGTCTTGGGTCATACCTGCTATCAATAATAAAGGCCCTTATTCACCCTTTTTAAAAAAATCTGTATAAATTTTATACCCCCTTCACTCATTTCTCCCACTCCCAAACCCCCACCTCTGGAAACCGCCAATCTATTCTCTGTATCTATGAGCTTGTCTTTTAAAATTTAATTATTATTATTATTTAGATTGCACATATAAGAGAGATTATAGAATATTTGTCTTTCTCTGTCTGACTTATTTCACCTAAGTATAATACATTTGAGGTCCAGCTATGTTGTCACAAATGGCAAGATTTTATTTCTTTTTTATGGCTGAAACACATTCCCGTGTGTGTGTGTGTGTGTGTGTGTGTGTATCTCATAATATTTTTTTTCCATCCATCCATCAGTGAACACTTAGGTTGTCTCCATATCTTGGCTATTATAAATAATGCTGCCATAAACATGGAGAGGGATGTATCTTTTCAAAATAGTGTTTTTGCTTTTTCATAAAATAACCAAAAGTGGAATTGCTGGATCATAGGGCAGTTCTATTTTTAGTTTTTGCGGGCCCTCCATACTGTTTTCCATAGAGGCTGCACCAACATTTCCACTAACAGTGCATAAGGGTTTCCTTTTCTCCACATCCTCCCCAACACTTGCTATTTTTGTCTTTTTGGTACTAGCCATTCTAACAGGTGTGAGATGATATCTCATGAGGATTAGTGATGTTGAGCATCTCTTCATGTACCTGTTGGCCAGATCCATATCTTCTTTGGAAAAAATGTCTGTACAGACTTTTGCACATTTTTTAATTGGATTTTTTTCTTTTTCTTTCTTTCTCCCCCTCCCCCAATTTTCCTCTTTCTTTCCTCCTTTCTTTTTTCCTCTCCTCCTTCCCTCCCTCCCTTCCTTTCTTTTGCTGTTGAGTTGTATGAGCTCTTTATATACTCTGGATATTTGCTCCTTATCAGATATATGATTTGCAAATATTTTCTCCCATTCAGTAGGTTGGCTTTTCATTTTGTTGACAGTTTCCTTCACTGTGCAGAGGTTTTTAGTATGATGTAGTCCCATTGTTTATTTTTTGCTTTTGTTGTTTTTGCTTGTGGTCTCAGATTAAAAAATCATTGCCAAGATCTATATCAAGGCACTTACCATGTATTTTCTTCTAGGTGTTTATAGTTTCAGGTCTTACATTCAAGTCTGTAACCCATTTTGAATTAATTTTTGTGTATGGTATAAGAGAGTGGTCAAGTTTCATTCTTTTGCACGTGGCTGTCCAGTTTTTCTGACACCATTTATTAAAGAGACTGCCTTTACTCATTGTATATTCTTGACTCCTTTGTTGTGAACTAATTGACCATATATGTATCAGTTTATTTATGGGCTGTCCAATTTGTTCCATTGATCTATGTGTCTATTTTTATGCCAAGATGATATTGTTTTAATTACTATAGCTTTGTAATAGGGTTTGAAATCAAAGAGCCTCCAGCTTTGTTCTTTCTCAAGAGTGCTTTGGATGTATGGGATTTTTGTGTGTGTGTGTGGTTCCATACAGATTTTAGAATTATTTGGCCTATTTCTTTGAAAAATGCCATTGGAATTTTAATTGGGATTGCATTGAATCTGTAGATTGCTTTGGGTAGTATGGACATTTTAACAATATTAGCTCTTCCAATCCATGAGCATGTAATATTTTTCCATTTATTTGTGTTTTACAATTTCTTTCACTAATGTCTTGTAGTTTTCAATGTACAAGTTTTTCACCTCCTTGGTTAAATTTATTCCTAAGAATTTTATTTTTTTGATGCATTTGAAAATGGGATTGTTTTCTTTATTTCTCTTTTTGATAGTTCATTAGTGTTTAGAAACACAACAGATTTGTGTGTGTGTGTGTTGACACAAGTCCTGCAACTTTACTGGATTTTTTTGTTAGTTCTAGCAGTTTTTTGATGGAGTCTTCAGGATTTTCTATCTATAGCATGTCATCTGCCAATAGTGACAGTTTCATTTCTTTGCTTCCAACTTGGATGTGCTTTATTTCTTTTCTTTGTCTAGGACTTCCAATATTATGTTGTATAGAAGTGGTAAGAGTGGGCATCCTTGTCTTGTTCCTAATCTTAGGAGAAAGGCTTTCAGCTTTTCATAATTGAGTATGATGTTAGCTGTGGGCTTGTCATATATGGTCTTGATTATATTCAGCTATGTTCCTTCTATGCCCACTAATTTTTTAAGGTTTATTTATTTATTTGAGGGGGGGGCAGGGCCAGGGGCAGAAGGGGAAAGAATCTCACACTGAGTGAAGAGCCTGATGCGGGGCTCGATCTCAAGACCCTGAGATCACAACCCAAGCTGAAACTAAGAATTGGATGCCTAACCTACTGAGCCGCCCAGGCGCTCCTATACCCACCATTTTGAGAGTTTTTATTATAAATGGATGTTGAATTTTGTCAAGTGTTTTTTCTGTATCTATTGAGGTGATCATATAATTTTTATCTTTCATTTTGTTAATACAATGTATCACATTGACTGATTTGCTGGTTTTGGACTACCCTTGTATCTCTGGAATAAATCCCATTTGATCATGGTGTATGATTCTTAGAATGCATTGTTGCATTCAGTTTACAAATATTTTGTTGGGGATCTTTGCATCCATGTTCATCAGAGATATTGGTCTGTAATTTTCTTTTCTTGTGTCATCTTTGCCTAGTTTTGGTATGAGGGTAATACTGGCCTCATAAAATGAACTTGGAAGAGTTCTCTCCTCTTCTATTTTTTGGAAGAGTTTGAGAAGGATTGGTATTAATACTTCTTTGAATGTTTGGTAGAATTTACTAGGGAAGCCATCTGATCCTGGACTTTTGTTTTTTGGGAGGTTTTTGATTATTGATTCAATCTCCATACTTATTATTACTATATTATAATATTGGTTCAAGATGACTTTTGTTGTTGTTAATATAGTGGTTGGTTAGCTTTGTCTTTTTTTTAATAAGGTAAAATTACCTAATGTAAAATTTAAAATTTTAACCATTTTTGAGTGTACAATTTAGTGACACATTCATGTTGTTGTGCACCCATCACCACTATCTACCTCCATAAATTTTTTATCATCTCAAACGTAGAACTCTGTATCCATCAAACAACTCCTCACTACCTTTCCCTCTGGTCCCCGGTAATCATTATTCTACCTTCTATCTCTGTGAATCTGACCATTCTAGGTGCCTCATATGAGTTAGGACACACTGCTTATTCCTCTTAGCGTAATGTTTTCAAGGTTCATCCATATTGTAGCATGTATCAGAATTTCACTCCTTTTTAAGATTAAAAAATATTGCATTGTATATGTATACCAGAATTTGCTTAGCCACTTTTCCATCATTGGGCATTTGGGTAGTTTCCAACTTTTGACTATTGTGAATAATGCTGCTAGTAACATCGTGGTACAAGTCCCCTCTTTCAATATTTTTGGGTATATACCCAAGAGTGGAATTTCTGGATCATATGGTGATTCTATGTTTGTCTTTTTGAGAAACTGCCAAACTGATGTTCACAGCTGCTGTATCATTTTACATTTCCACCTGCGATGTCTAAATGTTCCAATTTCTCATCCTCATCGATATTTGCTATTTATTTATTTTTTAAAAGTTTTTATTTAAATTCCAGTTAGTTAACATACAGTTTAATATTAGTTTCAGATGTACAATATAGTGATTCAATCAATACTTATTATTTAAATTTTAAAAATAACAGCTATCTTAATGGGTGTGGAGTGATAATTTAGATGACCTGTGAGTAACATAGTTTTAAATGTTAATTGATTAAGCTAAGAGTTATGAGGATATACAGCATCTGAACAATGTTCAAATTCAATGTTCAAGTTTACCCAACTCCAGTTAAAATTTCCCAGATATAAAATTAAACTAAGATGTATTCATTAACTACATAAATACTGTACCATTCACTGTGTTGAGCATCCTACTAGGCCCAAGAGTATTGTCAAATGCTCATGATGAATTCCAGTGTATTTGAGAAATTAGGCCAAATGGCTCTTTAGATGAGATGTGGAGGCAGTGATATTATCTTACATTTAATTCTTTATTTCAGAACTTTTAGGGTTGTTTGACATGTACCATCACATTTGATAGAGTCTTTGTCCTTGTGTGTAAAATAGTGTTATGTATTCTGAGAGAGGTCAGTATGTAAAAACTGTAAAGTGTATCAACTATTCCTGATGACTCCATCTAACTCACAAAAATCCTTCAAGCTCCAAGACATCTGACTACTGTATTTGGTATGGATATGCTCTTTGAATCTGAATCGTCTCCAGATGTAACATCTTAAATGTTCTACTCCTGTGCTCACCTTTCCCTCTCTCTTACAGTAAGAAGGAAGAAATCTGGCTTGGTCCATGGTCTGCCTTCATTAATTAATTATTGGACTCTTCCACTGGGCCTGGGAATCACAACCCCCTCCTTCTCAGGACAAACTTCAGCAGCCATTAGCAATGACTTCTATTTTGGCTCTCAAGCTACCTGCCAACCCACCCTGGATTAATACAATTATCTCCCATTGCAGAGGCTCAGAATGTTGGTCTTTCCGTCAGTGCTTCTATTATGAGCCTCCTTTCAAAAAATGAATAATCCAAGGTCAGATAGAGCTGAGCTACTTGGTTAAAATTTCAGGTTTCCTGACTCTTAGGCTAGGGCTCCTCCTACAATTATAGGAAATTTTTTATGAAGGTAGAGTTTATCTTTTTTTCTGGGCCAAGACTAAACGCAAGAAAACTATGCTAAAATCACTTTTTCATTCCCTCTGTAAGGCAGATGTCTTTATTAGGACAGTAAAAGAACAAAAGTTCTGACTATAAATTTACATTTTTCTTTTTTTTCTGACTGAATATTTGTCCAGCAGAAGTTTATCCTGAGATTTTGCTACTAATATTGTGCTTTTAAGCCTCATTGTTTTCCCCTGTATTTTTTATTTAAGCAAATAAATTAAGAGGATAGATAGACTTAAGAGCTGAAGCTCCAAATGTAATTTCCCATAACTTAAATATATTGCAGTCTGGTCATCCTTCTCAAACTCCAAATATTTATCTTCAGGACAATCTTTCTTTGCCTATCAAATCAGGGCCAAGCTTTAATTTGGCAGGCAACCAAACCCTCCCAGGTGACTTTGATCCCTGAAAGAATGACTGCCTTTAAAAGGCTCATGTTTTATTAGAGGATATGATGAAAACATGAAAGCAAGTGGTGAAATCATGGCCAGGGAGACTGTCTGAATATATGGTCCACTCTCTAGAGAGGACTGATTTGAGGTCTATTAAAATAAAATTATGCTGGGCCATAATGCAAGGCAGTTGTGCTATGAGCTGCGTTACGAACATTTCTATACGCATTACAACACTGTGTCTGTGGAGTGATCATGTTGGCAGATGTGTATGGGCCAGCTGATCTACCTGGAGATGGTTGCTTCTGCCCATCGAACTGTCTCCTACCCAGTCTTTAAGAAACAATTTTTTGTCTCTACCTTCAGCCTTCTTTGGTCTTTGTGCTGGATATATTTTCTTCCTCCCACTATCCTTTATGAATATCTTTACCAAGACCCTTACCATGTTTGAGTGTAAATGCTAACATTTTCGTATGTCACACTTGGGAGATTGTGAGCTCCTTACAAACAGGAAATGAGTTTCATATGCTTTTATATCCTTAGTCCCTAACATGATAGAAGGTGCTCAATAAATATTTGTTGAAAGTGTGAGGATAAACTGTGGGCAAAATTCCATGAGTTGATTTGCTTGGTGGGTCTCCTGCCCGTGCCTGTCTCTATCATGATACTTAGCATATGCCTTTGTAAATATTTAGTGACTTACCTATCACCTTGCCATGCTGTAAACACCTTCAGGGTAGGAACGGTAATATAGTCATCCATATGCTCTGTGTACCTCTGGATAGTAAGGGCTCAGCCTCTGTTGAAGAACATTGTGACTTGCTGCCACTTCCCCTCCAGCATGATTTTGCATCACTTGTCACCTCTCGCCCTGTGTCGGATTACACAAAATATCTTCCAGTTGGCTCTCTTTTCCCTCTGTATATTTCCACTTTCTATTCCCACTTCTACCCTGAACACACTACTCTTGCCTCCTCCTCACCTAACTCCCAATTTTCCTTTAGGTCTGGCTTCAACATCCTATCTTTCATACGGATTTGCCTGGCAGGTCTCTCAGGTTGAGTTAGACAGTCCTATGACACGTGCACATGGTTGCTGGTGTTTGTGCTATCATCATCTTTATTCTACCATATCATCCCTTTGGAATGGAACATCTTCCTTTCTGAACTGCAAAGTCCATGGACCTTGCTTTCCAATGATGGCCCAACCCCCACCGCAGTCCTGGCATGCATTACCAACGAAAGAAACATTTTTTGAAGAAGTAACATTAGGGGCGTCTGGTCAGTTAAGCGACCAACTCTTGGTTTCAGCTAAGGTCATGACCTCAGGGTTGTGGGATTGAGCCTTGCATCGGGCTCAACGCTCAGTGTGGAGTCTGCTGGAGATTCTCTCCCTCTGCCCCTCCCCCAACTCGCACGCGCGCTCTCTCTCTCTCTCAAAATAAACAAATAAATCTTAAAAAAAAGAAAGAACACTCAAATTTTCCCACAACCTGACCCCACCCTCCCATTTACCACATTTCCCACTGTTCTCCAACTCAACATCTGTATCCCATGACATTTATAGTTCAGTTCCTCCTTTACGGTTCTGCCTAGAATGTTTTGTCCCTTCCTTCTAACTCTGCTTAAAGTCCATGTCTCCAATAAATTTTCCTTGGCTTCATCAGCACTCATTTATTACCCGACCTTCAGAAATCTGTTATATCACCACCTGCACCCCACGGATTATTTCCTGAGGAAATTCCACCTGGTGCTGCTTGTTGAATGAGGCGTTTATCTCCTCAACCAGAACATATGCTTTGGTAGCTTCCATGGAGCACTGGTTCTTCTCTATGGTTCCCTCTTCTCACACCAGTTAGTTCAAGCTGAGCAAGACCAGACTCTATAAACACAGAGAAATCTGGTATTATAATGAATGTGTGTGAAGGGAAACAAAAGGCACAAAAACACCTTGTGAGAAATTGTTTTTGATATTGCAAAAGAAGCATCAAAGTCATTGTCATGGGCAAAAAATGAACAAAAACTTCAGGATTTTATTGGACTTTTCGGCCTTTATTTTATCATTTGGGGTTTTGTACTTTTTACTTTTTTTGTTCTTACAATATCTTTGTTTGTTTGTTTGAGACCTTTAGGTTTCTAAATCTAGCCCAGAGACAGATTATCTTTGACATCAATTTCAGACTAGTTTATCCTAAACTGGGAAACAAGAGACCTGAATTCTAGTCCTAGAAATGTGTCCATAAGCAGCTGTGTGATCTGCTGCAAGTCACATATTCTCTCTGCACCTCCAAAATGGCAGGTGATGTGGATGATGCTAAATGGCTGGAGTAAAGAAGGCACACCTCTCCAAGCCTTCCCTCCACCATTCTCCTCTCCCACACTTATCTTCCCATGAAGCTAGTTAGTGCAGTTTCATTACCACACGGGGCAGGCATTACCTCCATCAGGAAAGCCATCTTGATTGTTTTCCACTAACTGATGTTCACTTCCCTTGTCCACTGTGACTCAGAATTTGCCTCTTCAAGACATAATTAAGTACCCTACAAGGATGTCAGTTCTCTCTTTGTGCATATTTCAGTTAATAGAGTCTTTACTTTCCTAGTATTCCTTAGTTCCTTGCTACAGAATTCTTTTAAATTACCCCAAAATTGTAATCTCCATTTTTTGTCAGTTCTTTGTATTCTAATGCATTGTAACCTGTGCGGTATGTAACAAAATTCTCTCCCAATAGTAAGAACCAGAACCCCGAGCCTCAGGCAAAATGATAAGATGGCAAAAAGGGCTTCATTTAAGCTTTGGTCAGAGAAAGAAAAGGACTGACCTCTTGCTTAGGGAGGAGGATGTCATATTAAGAATGGCAAAAAGCAGGGGCACCTGGGTGGCTTAGTCGGTTAAGAGACAAACTCTTGATTTCTGCTCAGGTCAAGATCTCTGGGTCCTGAGATTGAGCCCGGCATCTTGTTCTGCTCTGGGTGTGAAGCTTGCTTAAGATTCTCTCACTCATTCTCCCTCGGCCCCTCCCCCATTGCTTGCACCCATCCCCACACACACTCTCTCAATTTCTCAAAAAAAAAAAAAAAAGGCAAGCAGATAGATCCAATTCTTTCCTCCTGCTTCTGTGTTTAAGAAGCTGGGCTTTAAAACCACGAAACCTTGAGCAGCCACCCAACGTATCATTGGGAAAAAGGTAAGAGAGCATCCAGCGCATTTAATAATGAAGCTTTCCTACTGATATCAGTGAAATCACAGGGTAGAGAGGGTATAGGATTGCTGTGTATTTTAAGTTGCTGCTGAGAAATCATGAACTAGAAGAGAGCTATGGAAAGGAAGGAGAGGGCCAGCAGAGAACAGGAAATATTAGTGCATTCAGAGGCAGCAGGGCACCAAGAGGCCAGGAAAAATAGTGCAAAGTGACTAGGAGGATGCATTTTGGTACCAGCTGGTCCCGATTTGCATCCTGGTTCGACCACTTTTTAGCTTCGTGGCCTTAGTCAAGAGTCTTACCTCTGTGCCTTGGTTTCCTGACTGTAAGAAAGACAGCAGTTATCTTTTGTTGATTGATGTGAGCACTAAGTCCCTTAATGTTGCCAAGCATGTGGACTAGCATCCACCAATGGGTGAACACTCAAGAAATGTTGACCAACATTTCTGTTGGCATGGTTCTTCTTCAAAATTCTTGAGTGGACTAATAAATAAGCTGCACTTCAGTGTTTAGGAAAGAAAACATTGATTTCTAGACAACCACATGGTTTCCTGAGAAACCATGTTCATGGTCAAGCCTGACTAATCTCATTACCCATTTGATAACATATAAGATGGCAGATCAGTGGAATTCTACAGTGAGTGCCAGTCTACATTCAACCAGGCATGAAATGGATCTTCTCACAACAACTGTATGGACAAAGAGAAAACACCTGAAAAGCCTATTACAATGTGATATGGAGATAGAACAAATTTCCAAAGCTTATTGATTAATAAAGCGCCATCAAGCTGCAGGAGCATTTTTACATGTAAGACAGAGGATTCTGTTCTTAGTCTTCTCCTTCTCAAAATCTTTATTCCTGATCTGTGTGAAACATAGAAGACAAGGTGATTGGGTCTGTATCTTTTACCCAAAGGAGAAAGTTGTCAGATAAAGGAAAACAGCTCAAAGATTCTGGTTATCTGCAATGTTAGGGCAACACCAAGATAGTTTTAGGGTTTAAATGTAAAATGCTCCTTTTTTTTAAGGTCAACCAGGAAAGAATCATTCATTAGGGTCCGTAGAGATCCTGGATTTAGAAGCCAGGCTATATAACTCAGAGTTAAGTTGGGGTTACATGTGAAATGTAAAAGGCTACATGTAGATTGAAAGATATGAGAGGTATGGGTTGGTGTCAATTCTTTTTTTTCCAATAAACTGAAGTCTAATATTAGAGAATGATATCACATATCAGGACACTAACAGAAAAATGTTCTCCAGATGAAGGAAAGATATACTTCCTCTGTGTTCTCCTGATGTGTTTAGAACATGTATGCAGCAGAAGTGGGCAAGGCATTGTTTGGGCCACTGTATGTACATCGGTGGATTGGGGTCTGTATTGAGTGCTTGATGAGACATTTTAAAACTGAGGTTGAGAAATCAGACAGAGCCCAGAGGAGGTAGCCAGGATGGTAAGGAGCTAAGATGTCCCACAAGGGAAGTAAAGATGAAGAGGATATGATCACCTTGAATTTATTTTTAAATATTACCTTGGAAAGGAGAGCTAGAATCAAGAGATGGATTGTCAAAGTGAGGTGACTTAAAGAAGACCTTTTAGTTAGACTAGAGAGAGCTCTCTGACCCCCCAAGGGCCCGGGCCAAGCTGGAGTATCTCTAGTAGAAGAGCCTGTGGGACAGACCATGAGCAGATGACTCCTGAGATCCCTTTCAATTCTGCATCTTGTGGTTCACTATTAACAAATAATGATTGAATACTATTTTTAAATGAAAAGAAATAAGATTTAGTGATTTATGACATTCCATCTAAGCCATAAAATCTATTCTCACTCTCTAACTCTTCACCAGGCTCCCAAACCATAAATACGCTGTTAAGATAAATCACAATTTTAGATGAAAACAAAGTAAAATAATGACCTAAAAAGGCATCATATCCAGGAAAATGTCCCTGATAACCACTCTTTTTTTTTTTTTCCTCCAAGTCCAGGAAGAAAAGAGACTTCAGTTCTAGCTCTCTCTCTCTCATCTGATTCCATAAATACTCTGTCCCTGGGAGCTGAAATGAGGAGCTATAGTAAGATCCCTTCCCCCTGTTTTTCTCTTTCATCTTCACAGAGGCGGGTTCATGAAGGAAGGTGATTTTGTGCCATCAAGTGCTTCTGGAATATCAAAATATGGCCCTCCTTAAAAGTCTTTTCCCCTCTTTAAGGGTACACCTCTCAGAATTGTTTTTTGAGGTATGGCTTTGCTACAAACTCTTCTCTTCCCTCACTCTTTTCTTACAGACCCAGGGTAGAGCCATACATTTTCAACCGGCTTTCCATACATTTCCGCTGTTATCTGTCACTTCATGCTCTGGATGAAAATGTTTGCTTCCAACGTCTTTTTAAGATAAATATGCTGCCTAAACCGTACCTCTTCCAAAAATTATTAATAATTCCTCACTATACCTTTTTTCCCTTTGGAAGTAAATAGCTTGTTGCAACCAATGAAAGTCTGATTCTATTTATAAGAAGGAGGCTGCTCCTCTTCCAGAAGATTTTATGATCCTTTGGCATGAAGACAGACCTTGTTTTATTGGTCCAAGAGGATTTTCAGCAAAACTGTGTTCGCATAACTGCAGAAGTAATTAAGTTCACACTGCGGCTATCCGTCCTACTGTCAGGGACTGGGGGAAAGTCCATGGCCCAATTTAACATGGGAATTGCTGGCATTAGTCCTCGGGGATATGCTAGATTGTGGGAGTCATTTTTCCTCTGGGAGGTCATTGTCACCGGTTATGAAGTTGGGCTTAGTTTGGAACAGAGCAAAGTACATCAAATTCAGGCAGAAACCAAAGCTTCCAAAAGTTCTGTGTTCAAAGATTGAGAGAAATCAGAGGAACCATGATAACATGGTTCATATTTGCGAGCCCTTCCAAGCAGGAGGCCTAGAGGATAGTGGAAAGAGTGTGGGCTGTGGGTCAGGCTGCCTGGGTTTAATTTCTGCCTACGGATTGAGTCTCAGGGCTCCATGTTACTAATATCTGTGCTGTGTCCACCACATTGAGCTGCCTGCTTCTGCACCCTTATACTTACTTGAGAACCCAGAACGTACTAAGTTTTCATAAATCTGCACAGAATAAATGAAGAGGCCAAGAGGTTGCATGACCTATTAAAAAAATACGGGCTTAATTCAAGTTCCTGAGCTCCACCTTTGCTGATAACTTTTTGTGGCCTTGGACAAGTCATTTTGGTTGTCGGGACCTTATTTTGTGATCTGTAAAGTGGGGCTAACACCACTAGCTCTAATGCATGGAGTTCTTTGAGCGTAACATGGAAGCAGGGGCGTGGGGGTGGCCGAAGCACCTTTGATAATGCTTTTATTCCAATAAAGGCAGCAAAAGCTATTGAGGAAGATTCCCAGGCATGGCTAGATATGGATAGCAGTCTTCACAATCTGACTTTGCCCAGGACAGGTTACCATGCCTGCGGGTGTCCCCTACCCTAAGATGAGGTGTACAAGAAGCTTTTTTGCCAAAACAGTAGATGCCTCTGCATTAAAGGCATCTTCCCTTTGATACCTCACATATGGCTCATGGACAAGAATTTCCAGCAAAAAGGTAATAATATACACTCACCTAATATCACTAGCATTTCTTTTTATTTTTTTTTGTAGGTTTTAATTTTATTATGTTAGTCACCATATAATACATCATTAGTTTTTGATGTAGTGATCCACGATCCATTGTTTTCGTATAACACCCAGTGCTCCATGCAGTACGTGCCCTCCTTAATACCCATCACCGGGCTAACCAATCCCCCCTCCCCCTCCCCT
>NC_138371.1:91240355-91320850 GCF_054177405.1 Leptonychotes weddellii | reverse complement strand
CGAAGACATATTTGATGTCACAACTGAGGGGATGTTACTGTCGTCTAGTGGGGAGAGGTCAGAGTTGCTGCTAAATATCCAAAAATGCACGGGACAACTTCCACAACAAAGAATTATCTGGCCACAAATGTCAATACTGTCAAGGTATTGACATGAAACCATGAGCTGAGCTAACTTCCCAAAGGGAGAATGGTGAGTACCAGCCTAGCGTATGGGGGAGAATATGAAAGAAGAGGGAAAAGAAAGACAAATAAGTAATAATTGCAACATTAGTGAACATTTTCTGTGTTCCAAACACTATAGTAAATGTTTGACCAACATCTTTTTTTGACTCTTCATGACAATCTTGCAAAGCAAGTGAGTGGTATCATCATCTTTGGTTTATGGCAAATCAAACAAGGACTCTCCCCCTCCAAAACTGATGTTCTTAACTAGTAACTAAAAAGTGAGAAGGGAAAATCACCCTATCTTGTGCGTCTGTACCTGTTTTCACCTAGGGTAGCTAGAAAGATATAAACAGATTCTTAAGTTCTGAGCTTGTGAGTCTAACAAATGACAGTCAATAATAACATCACAGCCATTAGCTGCTAGGAGGCAATATGACAGTGACAGTCAGATCATGCTGTCTATCAAAGGTATTTGAATGTAACATAAGCAGCTATACAAATATGCAGGCTGACGTGAAGAGGGAACAGAGTAGAAATCTCAGGCATAAGGCATGTTGAAGCAAAACAAAGGGCCCAAGGGCTGATGTTCTCATGCGTCTTCCACTCCCAAGCTTGTTGGCCCTGTGCTCAGTTCATACTGAGTCCATTTCTACACCTTCAAACAGGAATGAACATATTAGATTTGTAGGATTGTGGTGATTAAGCTCAGAAACACATATAAAGCAGGGGTTGGCAATGGTGTGCATCATTTTATTTTTTTAAAGATTTATTTATTTATTAGAGAGAGAGAGAGAGCATGCACATGCACCATGGCGGGGGAGGGGTGGAGACAAGGAGAGAATCCTCAAGCACACTCCCCACTGAGCGTGGAACCCAATGTGGGGCTCAGTCCCAGGACCCTGAGATCATGACCTGAGATGAAATCAAGAGTTGGCCGCTTAACCAACTGGGTCACCCAGGGACCCATAAAATACATTTTAAATAACATTTATTGGAATACTGTCATGCCCTTTTATTTATGTATTGTCTATGGCTGCTTTTGTGCTACAATAGCAGAGCTGAGTGGTCACAACAGAGATTGGGGTATGGTCTGCACATCCAAAAATATTTACTCTCTGCTTATTTCCAGGAACTATACACTAACACCTGGTATAATGTGAATGGTTCTGGCACATGTGCAGTGCCCTGCCTTCCCTGACCCAAAGGGTGACTGGATCCTTCTATCTACACTGGGAGATTTGCATTTGTTTGCTCACAGACTTGTTTAAGGTGTTCCAGCCGAACTGGCCTCAGTCACTTTCCAAATCATGGCTGAACACACTGAATTAAATGACACAGTGAAAGACAACCAGATAAGAACATGTTTACCCACAGGAGATGCAGATGGTTTGCTTTTGTTTTGGAGTGGGATGTGGGCAGGATAGGGAGTTTGGGGTTGACGATACTATTTACAAGGCAAGGTAATGAGATGAGGAGAGAGGGCAGGGGAGGGAAGAGTTTCAAATCTTAGCTGCTCTGCACGTTATTTGTACAACACTTGTGTCAAATTGGTGAAATCTCTGGTCATCAGTCTTCTCATGTATAAAATAGGGTGGACAATATTACCTTTTTTGGTAGGCTAAATGAAATAACTTCTATGAGAATTAAATGAACATTAAAATGTGGAAACTAAATGTTATACTAATCATTTATTCATTCCACAGTATTTACTGAGTACCTATTACAGAGGTATTACAGGGTAAGTCTGTCTTCACACCCCACCTCCCGTGGTACTATAATGACAGTAATAAGAGCTAGAATTTACTGAAAATTTTCTATATAGTCTGTCCTGTTCTAAACACTTTCTTTATTTTGTAATAATAAATTTAATCCTTACAAGAGTACTTTGAGGTATGTACTTTTGTTGTGAAATCCATGTTGGAGTTAAGGGAACTAAGGCACAGAGAAGTTAAGCGCATTGCCCAAGGTTACATAGCTAAGGAGTTAGGCAATTAGGATGAGGGACTCAGCAGGTCTGGCTGTACAGCCCAGTTTTCAACAGCATGCTGAGCATCAGCTCTGTAACATGTTTAGCAGTGATTCATTTTAAGTCTGGATGGTCTTCACTGTTGGGGCTTCTGTATATGTGTTGAACTCATGTGGCACCAGGTGCAACTTTTGGCACGGGATCTGTGGAGCCTCTGGGAAAAAGAAGCTCCTGCTGACACAGGAGTAACACTGGCTTAGCTCTCAGAGGTGTAGAGAAATTCTTAGTGGCCTGTGGAGGGGATCACCACATGTGAGTCTTCAGGATACAAGTCTGTACCATAGAGAGGGAGAGAAAGTGAAAGAAGCACCTTCTCTATGATCTGAATTGCACGGGTACTTGTTATAAACTAAATTCAGTCCCTCCAAGGTTCATAAGTTGAAACCCTAACCCCAGTCCCTTCAGATGTGACTGTATTTGGAGACAGGACCTTTAAAGAGATGGTTAAGTGAAATGAGGCATCTAGGGTGGGCCCTCATCCAGTCTGATTGGTGTCCTGAAGGAGAAGACATGAGGACATGGGGAGAGACACCAGGGACATATGGGGACAAAGGGAAGACCACGCGAGGACACAGTGAGAAGGAAGCCATCTACAAGCCAGAGAGGCCTCAGGAGAAACCAACCCTGCTGACACCTTCATCTTGGACTTCGAGCCTCCAAAACTGTGAGAAAGTGAATTTCTGTTGTTTAAACCACCCAGTCTATGGGACTTTGTTATGGTGGCCGAGCAAAGGAATCTAGTGCTGAGCAACCCTCCCCCAGGTCACCTTTACCTGAATCCAGAACAAAGAGTAGGAAGTCTTTCTCTGTCACCCTGCCACACGCCACAGAGCAGATTTGACTTCTGGATGTCTGGGGAGGTGCCAATAGCCAAGAAATGCCGAGCCTGGGGGTTGGCGAGAGAGACTCGGCACCCAGAGAAGGAATGCGATGTAGTGACAGTACTTGTTGTACCCAGGGGAGCGGCGGCAGCCATTTTCGGGGAACTGCTGCCCCATAAACAGTAGGGACAAAGACACAGAGCCAGCTGAGCAGCAGGAGGAGGTGGCTGTGGCCAGCTGAGGGGCACAGAATTCAAGGGAGGGCAGCATATGTCACACATGCCTCTGGAGAGTCTAAAAATTCTTAAGAGGGAATTTTCAGGAGCTGGAGTTCATACATCAGTAGTTTGGGGGAAATGAGCCAGAAAAATTAGGTATTAATATTAGCACTCCCACATATGTACCCAGAGGGTGGTGAGGCTTGGGGAAATTACAGTTCCCCACAGTTGACCCCAGAGCAGATGTCGATGAAGATCTATCTGAAAAGCGAAAGAAGATGCATGGAAGAAATGGAATGACAGGCAAATAACGGTGAAATGGGGTAAAAAAAAAGAGTGGGAAGATTTGTGCATGAAGAACCCAGGGAGGCAGATGTAACCGGACCCAACCACTTCCCAGGGTTATTCAAAAAACCCTAATTAAAAGGACTTTGTACATAGAACATGTTATATAGATGGTTTATTCAGTAAAAAAGCTCAACTCTATTCGAGATGATCACAAGCAGGAATTCAATGGCATGAATAGAAATTTCACTGGGAGGAAAACAATTAATAGACTGGAGAAAGGAAAAAAAAAGCAAATCATATTGGGCAGATTAAAAAGAAGCCAGTTAAAAAAATGTTCAAGTTTCGATGTGAATGTTTTCAATGCCAGGTCTTCAGAAAATCATGAGTGCCTCTTGCAGCTTGAAGATATTGAATGACAGCAAGTCCAACTTTCGCGTTTCTCCTTTCCGAAATCAAGCAAATGCGAAAAGGACAAGTGAAACCACAAAATCTTCCTCGATGAGACTAGAAAGGAGATGGAACTGTGAACAGCAAAGATAGTAGAAGGGTGGCAGGGGCCCAGGAGCACAACACAGATCCTGGGCCATAGGGATCATTTTCAGACAACACAGGTCATCGGAATGTGATGGAGCGGGGTTCCAGAAAAATATAGAGGAAATAATAAACACTCATGGAAAATGTGAAGGTAAATGGGAAGTTGTGAAAAAGGAGATAAATAATACTGAAGAAATGAAGACAAAGGTAAATTTAAAAATAAAATAATATGCATTTTATCTTCTCAAGTCAAATTAATGAAGATGCTAAGAGTTATATTTAGCCTTCTTGGGAATGATTTGAGTTCTTTGTTATTGAGGTTATGTGCTGTCCTGTTGAAATGACATAGGATGTCTTCAGCGGCCATTAGGATTTTCAGCGGATTGCTCTAGGGCACTACATCTTTGCTATTTCCTTTGATTTAGGTTTTCTCTCTCATCCCCATCATCATTCTGTACCCTATAGGTTTTTTGTTTTGTTTTGTTTTGCTTTGTTTTCTATGTATCTGCTTCTTGTATATTCTCCTTTACATATTTTCTAATTCAGTATTTTTTAATACTCTGTTAAAAATGCCATATAACCAGGTATAACCACTATATGATAAAAGTTGAAAACGATTTAGTAAGTACTTCCATCCCTAGTTTGTTTGTTTAAATTGCAGAGAAGTGGGCATATGGTATTTGTCACAGCAAAGGGCTTTTCAGGAGCCCCTTTTGCTTGAGATGAGGTCTTAGTTTGCTGAACTGTTAAGAAAACTGATCTTCTGGAAAATGAAGTACTGTTTTCTTATGATCATGGTTATCAACAAAAAATTATTAGTGTGTTATTCTAGTCGTAGTTTTTCATTGTTTTTGTTTGTCTCTTTGCTTTTTTTAAATAAAGAGTGCACCGTTACTCTGAAATCACTAGGCTGATTTGCATCCAATTTATAGAGTGAATCTTTAGAGGAACTAATGTAATTAATTGCTTGAGATGGGGTTGGACAAAATACAACTTGGAACAGGGCTGAATAATATTGTGGTCATGTACAAAAGTTTGAGACCCAAGTTGTCTGGAGTTAAGTTCTGGTTCTACCAATTATTAGCGGGAAGACCTAGGGTAAATAATTTAATACTTCTAGGTTTCAGTTTCCCCATCTATGTAAGACGGTAGTAGAGATGTCTACCTCGAGGATTGATTGTGGCCGCTAACTGTTGATGCATGGTTAGCATTTAGTATGGTCTACTGTGTACTCACAGGAAGTAATAAATGCCAGCAGCAACTATTCAAATATTACAGTCTAACTAAAATTCATAATGCTAATGTGAAATAATATTTAAGAAATAAAACCATGTTGTGAAGGGTGATAAATAGGTGAAAAGCTTGTGTCCAGAAGAGTTAACTGTTAGCAAGATAGAATCGTAAAGCTATATTAGGGAAAGCTAGGGCAAAACTTTCAGTTCTGGTCTTGGGTCTTGGAATGTGATTACTGTCCATTAAGCACAAAATCTTCAGGAAGAGATGGAACAGTGGGTGAGTTCAAAACTGTGAGCTTTCTTATTTGTTCTAAGGACAGCCTTTTTATCTGTTTTCTTCTTGATTGATAGAAGAGATGAAAGTAATGGAAATAAAATGAATCCCAATAATATCTTGGAAGAGAAAGCAGCTTAATAACAAGCAAGTCTAATGTAGGAGTGAGAGCAAGGGAAAAAGAGAAAACCCTTCAAGATGATAGCTTTGTGTCTGACAAGATGAGGAGAGAAGAAAGAGCTTATATAATGTGTTTTGCATCAGTTTTTCAACAGGCAGCTGAGCTGTGCTATTGTTGCCTCGTAGAAGGAAAAGAGCTGATTCCGGCTTGACTGGCTGAGAGGGGCAGAGACCAGAGCATCCACTTAATAATGCTCACTTTTTTTAAGAAACACCTGAAGAGAAAGCAGAGACTTGAAGAGTTCAATCTTAATCTTCTTGAACATAATTCCTAGGCAGTAAAGCACGATACCAGCCCTCTGGGTAGGATGGGAGGTAGGGGAAAAACCGAAAGACCTCCATCAGCAGTTGGTGCTTACATTTATTTGTTTTGCATTTTATTGATTTATTGATTGATTTTTAAGAAGGCTCCATACCCAGCATAGAGCCCAATGCGGGGCTTGAACTCATGACCCTGAGATCAAGACCTGAGCTGAGATCAAGAGTCAGACACTTAGCCAACTGAGCCACCCAGGGGCCCCTATTTTGCATTTTAAAAGCCTTAAGGAGTGGGAGGCAAAGAGACCTGGGGAAGAAAGCTCTGAAGTGAGAATCCTGTCTTTCTGCTGCCAACAAACTGTGGAGAACGGTGTAACCTTGAACTCTTTGCTTCGCGTCCTCCCCCAGGCCTCAGTTTCTGTCTGTACAACAAAAGGGTTGTACAGAGGCTTGTAGGATCTCTAAGTCCCTTTTCAGCTCAAAAATCCTGTCATATATTGTAATGTCAAGAGAATCAATCTGTGCTCCCACAGTTTGGTCCATATTGTTTTAGGTGCCATCTTACCTCATTGCTCTTTTTCTGACCCTTTCTGTTACTGGCAAACACAATGCAATTTTACCTCCCTGCCCTTGCTTAATTTGTGCCCTTCACCTTCACTGCTTCTGCTTTAACACTTAAATACACTTGTCTTTGGGGCTTAACTCCAATGCCTGTTGACAAAAATTTCTAGGCACAAAATGGAGCTGCTCCTGCCCAGGGTGCCATGTCAGCAAACAGAACTTTCCTGTTCCTGTAAATGTTTTACATGACCAGAATAACGGAATAGCCAGTCAGCCAGTTCCCAAACCCTAAGCCAACCCTTGTTTCTTAATCTTTCTAAATAAGGTCAGAAACACAACCCTAGCCAATCATGCCCCATCTCCACGTTGCTGTTTCTATGATTCCATAAAACTCACTCTTGCCCCAAATCTCTTGGTAGGAGAGTGCCACAGCTTGTGAGACCCTGTACTCCCCAATGCCTAGATGTCTTCCCTAGACTCAAGGACATTGACACTGTCTTATTTTTGTCATTTGTCATGTCCTTATCCTCCTCTCCAAAAGAAGAGATCTTCACTTCCCCGAATTTCCATAAAACTTCCCCTGTGCCCTCTCGAGGAAATCATTATATTCCACATGATGTTGTAATCATTACTTTGTGTATTGTATTCCTGATTAGCAAGTGCAATAACTCTCTCATTCTTGGGACCACTGGGGGGATAGCGACACACAAGTTCTCAAAATATTGAAACATGTCTATGGCATTTGGTAAATAGTCACTATCCCGCGTCCTCCACAGAGAATGCCCTTGCCCCAGATTTTTTCTCACTCCTTCCCCCAGGACACCTCATGTCCCCTCATTCAAATAACTAAGATTCGTACCTGGCACAGCAGTGTCTCCAGGGTCCAGTCTAGACTATGGCTTTGTTCTTTCAGATAGGTCAGATGTTGTACAAACTGTTAAATATTTTGAATGTCATCCTGCTCTGTATCTCCCCTGGCCACAGTCTTCTGAATCGTGGCTTGCACATAATAAATGATGAATGAATGTTTGTTAAATAAAAGAACTCTGGCTTGTTCCAGTGCCACAAAAATTCTAGGAAACATGTTAGAGATAGTCAGGTTCAAAGATGACATGGGATTGTTTGATGAGTCAGTGTTTAAGCTTGTCCCTTGACTTCAAAAGATACCTAACAATGGGCATTAAGGAGGGCACGTGTTGTGATGAGCACTGGGTATTATATGCAACTGATGAATTATTGGACACTACATCTGAAACTAATGATGTACTACATGTTGGCTAATTGAATTTAAATTGTAAAAAAAGACACCTAAACATTTTGAAGAGAGAGCAATGAGTACAGGAGCTAAAATAAAGATATTAAGCAAAATTGAAGGGAAATAAATGCATAATCGAGTAATGCACTGGGTAATAGATTTGAGCTTTTCAAGAGTTTGGTTTAAGGTTGCTTGAATTAGAGAAGTATTAAATGTACTGCTTTCTCCTGATTATCCCTCTTGCATCTCAATTCTTTTTCTGTCTCTCTCAGGGCGCTCTTTTCCTTCTAGTTCTAAGTAAGATCTCTCCCTAAACTCTGGCCCCTTTGTCCTCTTCATTGTATATTCTTCTGCTATAATTAATAAATAAGTTTAGCAAAGCTGCATGATATACAGAGAATATACAACAATCAGTTGGAATTCTATAAACTAACAATGAATAACTGAAAAATCAAAAGTAAAAAAAAATGTGCCATTTAAGTGTTGGGAAAACTGGAAGGCCACATGCAAAAGAATGAAACTAGATCACTTCCTCACACTGTAAAAAACAAACAAACAAACAAACCAAAAACCAAAAACAAACAGCCTAGAAATGGATTAAAGATCTAAATGTAAGACCTGAGGTGCTCCTTGGTGGCTCAGTCAGTTAAGCATCTGCCTTTGGCTCAGGTCATGATCTAGGGGTCCTGGGATCAAGCCCCCATCAGGGGTCCCTGTTCAATGGGGAATCTGCTTCTCCCTCTACCCACCCCCCTGGTCATGCTCTCTCTCTTTCCTGTAAATAAATAACATCTTTTAAAAAAATAAATGTAACACCTGAAACAATAGAAATCCTAAAAGAAAACAGAGTTGGGGGGTGGGGGAGACTGTCTCCTCAGACTAGGGCAACAAAAGCAAAAATAAATAGTTAGGAATACATTATACTAAAAAGCTTCTGCACAGAGAAGGAAACCACCAACAAAACAGAAACTCAACCTATGGAATGGGAGAAAATATTTGCAAGTAATATATCTGATAAAGGGTTAATATCCAAGATACATAAAGAACTCATATAGCTCAACACTAAAAAAATAAACAATCTGTTTAAAAATTGGGCAGAGAACCTAAATAGACATTTTCCCAAAGACATACAGATGGCCAACAAGAACATGAAAAAGTGCTCAACATCACTAATCATCAGGGAAATGCAAACCAAACCAAAATGAGATATCCCTTCACACCTGTGGGAACGGCTATTATCAAGAAGCCGAGAGGTAACAAGTGTTGGCGAGGATGTAGAGAAATGGAACTCCTGTGCACTGCTGGTAGAAATGTAAATTGGCGCAGCCACTTTGGAAAACATTATGAAGCTTTCTCAACAAATTTGAAATATATATATAGGAATGGAATATTATTCAGCCATAAAAAGAATTAAATCTGGCCATTTGTGGCAACATAGATGTACCTAGAGGGTATTATGCTAAGTATACAAGTAAGACAGAGAAAGACAGATACCATGTAACTTCACTTATATGTGGAATCTAAATGACAAAGCAATGAACAAATAAAACTGAAACACATAAATACAGAGAACAAACTGCTGGTTGCCAGAGGACAGAAGGAGGAGGCTGAAGGGGATTAAGAGACACCATCTTCCAGTTATAGAATAAATTAATCATGGGGACATAAAGTACAGCATAGGGAATATAATCAATAACTTGTAATAACATTGCATGGTGAAAGATGATAATTGGAGTTATCATGGTCATTTCATAATGTATATAAATGTTGATTCACTATGTTGTGCACCTGAAACTAATGTTGTATGTTGACTACAATTTAAAAAATAGCGATGATACCAAATTCTGGCAAGGACATGGAAAAAGAGAATCTCTCCTATATTGCTGGCAGAATGTAAAATGGCATCGCCATTAAGTTGGGCAGTTTCTTTTTTTTTTTTTTTTAAAGATTTTATTTATTTATTTGACAGAGAGAGCGATAGCGAGAGCAGGAACACAAGCATGGGGAGCGGCAGGCAGAGGGAGAAGCAGGCTTCCTGCCGAGCAGGGAGCCCAATGTGGGACTCGATCCCAGGACCCGGGGATCATGACCTGAGCCGAAGGCAGACGCTTAACGACTGAGCCACCCAGGTGCCCAAGTTGGGCAGTTTCTTACAAAACTAGGCATACACTTACCACATGACCCAGCAATCACACTCCTGAGCATTTATCCCGGAGCAATGAACACTTATATCCACACAAATACCTGTACACAATTACTTTTATAATAGTAATTTTTAATAGCCAAGAACTGGAAACAACCAAAATGTCCCTGAATAAATTAGTGATTAAATAAACAGTGGTGCATCCATACCATGGGATTCTACTCAGCAATGAAAAGAAATTAACTAATGATAAAAGCAACAAACCTGATGGATCTCAAGAGCAATATGCTGATTTTAAAAAGCTAATATCACAAGGTCACATACTATGTGATTCTATTTATGTGACATTCTCAAAATAGCTAAATTACAGACATGAAGAAAATTGGTGGTAGCCAAGGGTTAGGGATGTTGGGAGGGAGAGGGATGTGCATTACTATGAAGGAGTAGCACAAGGTGGTTCTTTGTGGTGATGGAATAATTCTGTCTCTTAATTGCAGTGGTGGTTACATGAATCTACCTACTATAAAATAACATAGAACTATAAACACTCACTGTACCATTTCCTGGTTTAGGATATTGTACTATAATTATGTAAGATGAAATTATTAAGGGAAAGTGGGTAAAGACTACAGGGAATATCTCTGTTAAAAATTTTTTTCCAGAATTTTCCAGTTCTAATTTTTGAGAATGTCCCAACGGATCAAAGCATATGTGAACTCAAACATCCAAGGCTAACTAAACACAGTGACCTCCGAAGTTTATTCCAAACTGGAGAAGTCAATGAATTAATAAAATCATCTGGAAGACCCTTTAAAAAGTACCATTTAAGATATCACAAAAGAAAATAAAATACTTAGGGATAAGTCTAATGATATTTGTGCAAGATCTCTATCCTGAAAATTACAAAAGATTGATGAAAGTCATCAATTAAGACATAAGTAATCAGAGAGATATATTGTGTTCATAGACTGGAAGATGCAAGATTTAAGATTTCACTTCTTACAAATTGATCTACAGATCCAATGCAATTAAAATCCTGTCAGAATTTTTTGTAGATACCAATAAGCTGGTTTTAAAATTTATTGGAAAAGGGAAAGAGCCTAGTACAGCCAAGATGATTTGCGAAAAAAAGAATAAAATTGGAGGACTTACATTACCTGATTTTAGGATTTATAATAAAGCTGTAATAATCAAGACAGTGCAATATTGGAGAAAGAATATATAGATAGATAAATGGAACAGAATAGAGTCTAGAAACACATATGCAGAAATATGACCAATTGATTTTTGACAATAGTGCAAAGGAAATTCAATGCAGAAAGGATAATTGTTTTTTTTTTTTTTTCAACAAACGGTGCTAGAACGATTGGACATCCATATATAAAAAAAGAATCTCAGCCTATAATTTACACTGTATGCAAACATTAATTCAAAATGGATTGTAGAACTAAGTATAAGATCTAAAACTATACCTTTTTTAAAATAAAACATAAGAGAAAAACTTTTGTCACCTTAGGTTAAGCAGAGTTCTTAGAAACATCAAAAGTATAATCCATAGGTGAGAAACTGATAGATATGACTTCATCAAAATGAGATGGTTTCAGTTTGCAAAAGACATCTGTGAAAAGAGTCGAAAGGCAAGTCACAGACTGGAAGAAAGTATCTGCAAATCACACATCTGATAGAGGAGCCTGGATGGCTCAGTCAGTTAAGCATCTACCTTCAGCTCAGGTCATGATCCCAGGGTCCTGGGATGGAGCCCCTCATTGGACTCCCTGCTCCGCGGGGAGCCTGTTTCTCCCTCTGCCTGCTACTCCCCCTGCTTGTGCTCTCTCCCTATCCAATAAATAAATAAAATCTTTAAAAAAAAGTCATACATCTGATAACTCAAAACTCAACGACCAGAAAGCAAACAACCCAATAAAAAATGCACCAAAGATTGGAGCGGACACTTCATCAAAGAAGGTATATGGACAGGAAATAAACACATGAAAAGATGCCAATACCATTAGTCACTTGGGAAATGCAAATTAAAACCTCAAGGAGCTGCCACTACACACCTCTTAGCAAAAACAAAGAAAACAAACCCAGTAATGGCAACTGGTGGCAGCATACTGAATAACAGCAATCTCATGCATTGCTGATGGGAATACAAAATGGAAAAGCCACTGTGGAACAGTTGGTCAGTTCCTTATAAAGTGGTACGTACGTGTCCTATGTGACCCAGACTTCCTATTGTAGGGGTGTAACCTACAGAAATAAAAGCATATGTCCACAGCAATACCTGACATGAAGCTTTATGGCAGCATAAAACTAATAATATGATTGCCGGAAACTAGAAATAACCAAATATCCCTCTACTGGGTAATCAACAAACTTATGGTACATAAAGGAAAAAAAAATCACCCTTTTTTGTTATATATTTCCACAACTTTGGACAAATGTGTAGTCATATAACTACCACCAAAGAACAGATACAGAATAATATCATGACTGTCCAAAAAAAAAATCCTTTTTTGGGGTCTTATTTGTATAAGATCTTGGTTTTGTATCTTATTTTAATATTAAAAAAACTAAAATGAGTGAAATGAATTAAAATTCTTCTAGAAATACTTCCGTCTAAAATACGGCGTTTTCAAAAACAGGCAGTATCTAATAAAACTGAGCGTCTGTGTGTGTGTATTCCATATATATAATCCATAAATCTTAAACCTAGGTAAGTACTCTAGAAAAATGCACCCACAAAAAGGTTTGTGCTAGTACGTTCATTGCAACATCACTCTTAACGGTCTCCAGCTGGAAACTACTCAAATTCCCATCAATAGCAGAAGGGACATAATGGAAGAGTGGAATAGAAATTAGTAGAGTGGGATCATGATGCTTTGCTATGGTGAAGTACTATACCGTAAAGAGAGCGGACAATCTATATCTATACACAATATGGATGAATTTCACATCCGGCTGAGTGACAGAGCCATACAACAAGGAGTACATATTATACGCTTCCATTTTTCTCTCACATTCAAGACAGGAAAACTGGTCTTTGGTTGTTAGATGTTGAGATAGCGGTGGGTTTTCCTTGGGGTAGGTGGGTAGTGAGCATTGAAGGCAGGAGGGTGGCTCCCTGGAACTGGCCATGACTGGGTTCCACTTACATGGCCAGGCTTAGTTTGAGAGATTCATCAAGGCAAAGCCTAGTAATCTGTATATTTCTCTGAACATGTATATGTCAATAAGAAGTTTACATTAAAAACCCAGCAAACATACTTTCATTTTTTTAAAACGTATTTCATTTACATCCAACTTTACAGGAATACAGGAGTTACATACAAGTCACACACATCTTCTTTTGATGTTATCCTTTTTCTTTCTTTCTTTCTTTTTTTTTTTTAGAAGTCATTTATCTGAAGTTCAAATCTTTCCTCAGTTGCAGAGTGGTTTCTAATGCATAAAGTTTAGCACTGCTCAAAGATTTGGCTTGCTACCTTCCTCCGTCTGGTTGCTCTTCCCTAAGACCTATGCCTGCCTGTCAGTTCCAGAGACCAGGCCAGATGCAGACATGAAATGAGGGCTTTTCTGGAACATACCTGCTGTGTGGTAAGGATATCACTTCACTTCATTTACTACAGGCTCCCATCAACAGGGTTGCTTATGCATTCAGCTGCTATTTCTCCTGCAGTCTCGGCAGATACCTCATTGTATCTGGAAGTATTTTACAAGATATTACAACCCAAGCTAGGCAGGAAGTCCATCACCAGAAGGGTCTTATCATTAGGCAGTCATGCACCAAATCCTGGGAATGGTGGAAACAGTCCATTGCTTCCCTCCTTCTGTCTTCTATCCATCCATATTGAGCCCACCTCAGAAAGAGGCATAAAGGAGATGTCCTGTGTAATTTCTCTCCCTTTTTCATGGCCTCTTGTCTTCCTCTCCCCAGCCCTCCTCACGGTGTCCCATTTCTTTTTCCTTTCTGCCTCTAACCTGACTAAAGTCTGGTGGTACAAACAGCTTTTCCTTCAGTGAAGGTAGGGTTGAGAGGGATGGCGGATACAGGTCTTGCCCCTGTCTGATGAGTTGAAGAGACGTTTCCTTTCAGACCCAGCCTTATGGTGAAATGTTAAAAAGTCAAAAGGGTGAAACTGACCAGCATTTGACCTAAATGCAGTTCATTATTTTGCTCATGGAAGTCACTTTTCTTCATTCTCTTTGCTTTCCTACCATCCCTAATTCTAGATTGAAAAAAGGGTATGTGCTATGGTGAGTGCTGTGAATTGTGTAAGACTGTTGAATCACAGACGGGTACCTCCGAAACAAATAATACATTATATTTTTTTTAAAAAAAGAAGAAGATAGCAGGAAGGGAAGAATGAAGGGGGGGAAATCGGAGGGGGAGACGAACCATGAGAGACTATGGACTCTGAGAAACAAACTGAGTGTTCTAGAGGGGAGTGGGGGATGGGTTAGCCTGGTGATGGGTATTAAAGAGGGCACGTACTGCATGGAGCACTGGGTGTTATGCACAAACAATGAATCATGGAACACTACATCAAAAACTAATGATGTAATGTATGGTGATTAACATAACATAATAAAAAAAAAAGGGGAGGTGGTGTTCACCACAGCCAAGTAGGGTAAAGTGGATACAAAAACTTCATTTAAAAAAAATTTTTTTTTAAGTAGGCTCCACACCCAGCATGGAGCCCAATGCAGGGCTTGAACTCACGACTGTGAGATCAAAATCTGAGCTGAGACAGAGTCAGACACTTACCTGACTGAGCCACCCAGGCACCATGGGTACAAAAACTTTAATGTCATGCCACTAGGATTCAGGAATTTAATGCCACTGAGATGAAAAATTTGTAAAATTTGTAAAATAACAGAAGCACCAATGTTCCTTTCAGTCACATATAGTGTAAATATACTTCAAGGAAATTCCATTCTCAAACAGAATATTTGAATATAAGGCAGGGTTTATTGCCAAATCCAGTGATTCAACGGTTCCGTAGTGGAGCAGTTATTACGAAACCTGGCTACACTGAACGTTCCCAGTAACTATGAGCCTACAATGGTGGCATTTTTATTTTACATTTTCTGTCTCTTCCGAAGTGTCAGTCAGTTGTCAGTAAAATTGACTTAATATATATGAAAACCCTGGTGTGTGTTGGTGATTGATCAATATCATCTCACTTCCTTTATGATATTAGTGTGTCTTCTTTTATCCTCTTTTCTTATTGCTTTTGGCTTCTAATTTTGTCGGGACTGGTAAAATATATAATTTCCAGTCATTTGGCAGTTTGTTCATAACCCACCTTCTTACAAACAGGACCCATATAGCACAAGCCAAAGTGAAAAGATCAATCAGTTTGGCTGCATTGAAATTTAAAATCTCTGTATTCCAACAGTCACCATAAACAAAGTTAAAAAGCAAATGTCAGGTTGAGAAAAATATTTACATCATATGTAGCAAAGGGTTATTAAGTGAAATGGTTGAAGAGCTACTACATACCAATAAGAAAAAGATATATAAAAAATAGAAAAATGGCAAAAGATATTAATAGGCAGTTTAGAGAAAAGGAAATATAAATGGCCAATAAATATAAGAAACATTGCTTAAACTCACTAGTAATTAGGAATATGCATTTTTTTTCTTTTTTTTATTATTATGTTATGTTAATCACCATATATTACAACATTAGTTTTTAGGAATATGCAATTTATAATTAAAATGATATAGTATTTGTCCTCCATCAGATTAAAAAATTATTTGAGTATGATATAAAATGCTAGTGAGTGCATGAGGAACTAATGCCATAATATATTATTTATCATGGTATAAGTTGGTATTCTTTGGGAGGAGATTTGGCAACATCTTTTCAGATCAAAAACATGGCTCTCTTATACAACTTAGCCATGTTTTTTGCTCAGTCTCTAACCTTTAGAAACATTTGCACACATGCATATGAAGGCATGTAATAGTAGGTATCATTTATTGATAACTTGCTTCCACTGCTCTAAGTGCTTTGCATGCTTGAATGTTTTTAGTTCTCATTAATTTCTATTAGTATCCCCTTTTTACAAATTTATAATCTAGGATGTGAACGCAAGTAGTCTGGCTCCAGAAGCTGCGTTCTTTCCCTTGTGCTATATTACCTCTCAGGAGAATTGTTCTCTTGTACAAGGATGCTCATCGCAACATTGCAACAGAAAAGAATGCTAAATGATTTGTAGTGTAGTGTAGTGTAGTGCTAAATGGAGACAGTTTTGGCTAGCTGTCACAGCTGCATGGGAGGAGGGAGTTGCCAATGTCATCCAGTGGGTAGGAGTCAATATATTAACAAAGATTGTTCTCTAAGTAATAGTGTTCATTTCCAAAGCCAATTTGTTGATTATATCAATTATTTAAAGAAGGCACACACAGACACACACAAACAGAGCAGTATATATTCTGGATGTGTGTACTCTTACCTGTATGTGTATATGCTTAGGAAAAATTCTAAAATAATGCATACAAACTGTTAAATGTGATCTCTCCTGAAGGGTATTGGAAAGGGGCACAGATTGTAGGGAAAGTGTGAACAAAGAGAACTTTCAACATAGAATCAACATCTTAAAAGGGTTAAGAAAAAATGTACTTATGTATATTTACAGAATTACAATTAATATTAAAGTACCACTGAGTACTATTTGCTACTTGTCAACCCGACAGAGATGAACAAAAGACTGTGAGCAGTGATGACAGGTGGGGGAAAAAAAAAAAAGGCTGCTCCAACCCTTGGACCAAGCATCTCTTTTAGGAAATCCGCCCTATGAAACATAATTTTAAGAGGCAATAGGATGCTTGTATTCATATAAAAACAAGTCCTAGAGCCATTCACTCTGTACATGAATGTATCAAAGTGAAAAGATCTTGAAGGAAAAACACCCAACTGAGGACTCTCGGGAAAGAACGAGATTCAGCTGGGAACCAAAGGGATTTCCCTTTATCTGCCTTAGTTAAAGATTTTACAAGAAGAATTTTTTTTTAAAGATCTTATTTATTTATTTGAGAGAGAGAACGAGTGTGCGAGACAGAGTGTGAGCATGAGCAGGGCTGGGGGGAGCAGAGGGAGAGAGAGAGAGAATCTCGAGCAGACTCCCCGCTGAGCAAGGAGCCCGACACAGGACTCCATCCCAGGATCCTGAGATCATGACCTGAGCTGAGGGCAGACACTTAACCAACTGAGCCACCCAGGCACCGCCCAAGAAGAATTTTTTTACATATTACTTCAGTTATTAAAAATAAAAAAAATAAATCAGTTAAAAAGTGTGCAGCAACACAAATATATAGGGTGTTATTGGCTGTGGTGCAATTAAATTAAAAAACAAACACAAAAACAAAACAAAAAGCAATGTAAATACTCAAGAATGAGAGATAGGGCAAATAAATTAGTTCTTGCTCATTTAGACAAGTGTCCTGTACTTATGGATAATAACATTCTGGAAGTATGTCTATTAGTATGGGCAGATGATTGAATTACCTGGTTAAATGAAGAAATGGCAATTATAAAACATATACATGGAATCATATACCATTATTTCAAAGAAAAAGATAAGCATAAGCATAGGAGGAAAACGCTTGGAAGGAGAATTACCAACATTTTCTTTCTTTTTTTTTTTTTTAAAGATTTTATTTATTTGAGAGAGAGAATGAGAGAGAGAGAGCACATGAGAGGGGGGAGGGTCAGAGGGAGAAGCAGACGCCCTGCTGAGCAAGGAGTCCGATATGGGACTCGATCTGGGGACTCCAGGATCATGACCTGAGCCGAAGGCAGTCGCTTAACCAACTGAGCCACCCAGGCGCCCAAGAATTACCAACATTTTCAGAAGAATTATCTTTGGAACTGGAAGTAGAAGAACTTTTGTGTTCTCTTCATTCTGATTTGCTCTGTGTTCAAATTTTTTGTACTCAAATTATTTCTATAATAAACTAGCTTAACACAAAAGGAAAGCAAAGTGTTTTCGATAGTAAAAAGAGTAAGGTAATAGAGTAATAAAAATATGTTTAAAGTGGGGCATCTGGGTTGCTCAAGTGGTTAAGTGTCTGCCTTTGGCTCAGGTCATAATCTCAGGGTCCTGGGATCGCGTCCCATGTTGGGCTCCCTGCTCAGTGGGGAGCCTGCTTCTCCCTCTGCTGCTCCCCCTGCTCTCCCTCTCTCTCTCTCAAATAAATAAATAAATGAAAACTTAAAAAAATATGTTTAAAGTAAGAAAAATAATGGAAAAGGGAACTAAGGGTAAGAAAATAATGTGGAATCAGAAGTAAAACGCAGAATATATTACGGTAACTTTGGGTCCAAGTTTGGCTCTGTTATTTAAGAGCTAAGTGACTGGGGGAAAGTTCTTAACCCGCCTGAACTTCAGTTTCATGTCTACAAAATATAATAACTACAGCTATTTCTTAGTGCTGGTGTGAGGGTTATATGAGAAATTATATTAACATTCACTGAAGTATTGTTTAGTGGTTTAGAAAACCCCTCAAAAGCTCAGCTGAGATCAGTGTTACTGGGATGTCCCAAAGTGTACATAATTCATTCATTTCTCTACATGCACAAAAGCGGTTGAGTAGCCACGTGTTAGAGATCACTCTTCGGTAAGTACCCGGAACACAGTTTTTAGCTTCGCTACTCAGTGTGGTCAAAGAATCAGCAGTATTTCTGGGAGCTTGATAGAAATGCCAAATCTTGACCTACCTCAGACCCAGATGTCAGAATCTTCATGGGAGCACCTTAGGAGATTCCTAGGGACACTGAACTATTTAATGCTGGTTAAAAATAAAACCCTGTGCTTTAATAGTCAGCTGGACTATGTTTGGACTATCAAACACGTGTGACAATTGAGGTATCTAATAAGAACCTGTGACTGGTGAGAAAGCTGTCTCACTTCCAGTCACAACGACCAGTATTACCCATTTTGGTCTCAAGGTTAACTGCAAGGTAACTGATGCGTCATTGTAGAGGATTGCCACACAATATGGCCACACGTGGGCAAAATGTGATCAATAACTCATTCCTTCAACAGAAAAGAAGGCACATAAGAAATGCTCAGAGATAAACAGAGAGGCTCACCTGAGCTGATCAATAAGTAGTCAAAAGCCATGGTCATGGGGTGGGCAAATTGGCATTGGGTCAAAGTGTCTATCTTCTTAGTTTCTGGCTCGTTGGGGAGCAGATATTGCACTTAGTGTACTTGCCACAGGTTGCAAATGTCAAAGCTCATCTTATTCTTCAGTCATGGTCCATGTGTCTTTTTAGTTAAATAAGACCAGCAGAGAGTTCTTCAAAACCTGTACAAATCATGATTTGGTACCAGGATGCCCTGACCTTGGGCTTAGCCTTCTAGACTCCAGAAGAAAATGGAGACCTTACAGCCATTTTTTTTGAAGAATTTATTCTTGTCTTCACTTGTTTTGTTCTCATGGAATTTGCACTTTTGAGGTTTGTCTTGGGGTCTCTTCCAAGGAATGTGTGGTTTGAAGGAGTGGGGGAAGGGAATATGGTTAGTATGCCATCACTGAGGGATTGAGAAAGCTGAGAAAAACGTCAGAATGCTGAGTCTGGCCTGGAGGAAAGAGATGAAGGAACACCTGGGAAAAGTTGGTGGCAGTCACTCTACCTCTCTGTCTGGGTACACGCCTCTGTCACTTTCCTTTGTCCAAAACCAGTGTGGTGCTGAGCACGAAGCATGAGCTTTGAAGTCAGAAAAAAACTAAATTCTTAGCTGTGTTCTGACTCCTTCTGGCTGTGTGTCCTTCAGCTCATGACCTGCTCTCATTTTTCTTATCTGTACATTGAGACTGATGATATCTGATGCACGCAGTAGTCGAATTAACTTAATTAAAATAATAAACTTCCTGGTTTAATACCTGGCACATTTTGAGTATTCCATAAATAGTGGCTAGTAATTGATTTCCTCTCTCTTAAAGTCCAGTGAGTGACTCACCCCAGGACTCCTGGGAAGCTCTCATCAAAAATCCCAAGTAGATGTACCCTCATAAACCCCTCTGGCGGTTATACCACTTGGACTAGTTAAAGTTATTTTATAATGATGTATTTAAAGTCTATCTCCTGCACCTCCTGTGAACTCCTTAAGTTTGGTGACTGTCTCATTTCTCTTTACAACCTTAATGATCCCCACAGAGCTTGGCAAGGTATTTACCAAGAAATGCTGATGGACTCAATGCACCAATGGGTTTTGAAGATGGTGACCATCCTATGGGATGAGTCTACAGTATGACTGAAGGACCTTAGGATGAAGCCAGCTCCAAAGCAGTGAAGCCCTCAGGATATCCCTGCCAAGAGTTCTGAGTGGCCCTGTGTACCGTGGAGTAGCTATGGCCAGTTCCTAAAAAAATGAGGGTTAAAAGGCCACAAATAGGGAAGCTCTTTGCCATATAGGATCAGAGACCAAACTTAACATTTTCTGCAGATGGTGCTGGAACCAATTCAAATTGGGTTGAAGATGAGAGGCTTTCCCCCCGCCACAAAGCATTCTGTGGGTTCTTTCAACTTGATACATGACTGCAGCCTCATGGGAGCCAAATCCAAAATTCAGGGTAAAGGTTGTTTTTCTTTCTGGAGCCTTCTGAGGCCTCATTCTCCACTAGAATGTCATCTAAGTGCCTTTATTTAACAAAACCCCCAAAATCATTAAGCCTAGAGTGGTCCCACAGTTCCAGGATGCCTCATTCTCAGATAACAAAAGCAGCTGTTGCATGCCTACCAGCCCAACACGGATCAAAAATCTGGCAGGTTTCCCTCGCACCCATCTAAGCTAAATGAAAACCCTTAGCATTCCCAAACTTTACATTACCCACCCGCCCTGAGTTGGCCACTGGCCACAGCTATGGCTACTCCCGCCGACCTCCGAGGAGACATTGCCCTGCGTGCTGATGGATGGTCGGACGGTTCTCGTCATCAGTACACTTACCTGCCTCCCTTTCAAATTCTGAGCACTTTTTATTTCCCATTAGACTCAGGCTTTTGTGTACTTTCCCTTTATTGGGACTGGCAACATGAAGCTATTTAAACACGGCTCCATCTGTCAGCGCCAGGTCCTGTAGGTAGAGTGTCATGTTTGATTTCAGATTATCATTTGTCGTGTTGTCAAGAGGGGCTTGGGGGAGGGAGAAAAAAAAAATGCCTGCGTCTAAGCCGTTCTTGGGTTAAAATGCACCAAGAACTAATCTGCAACTTTGACCATGACTCTGATCCACGCTCTTCATGTCTCCCTACAGTCATGGGAAGCCACTGTGACATTCATAAGGTGGGCTCCAAAGAATTGCCCACAGTGGAAAGCAGAACTTAACTCTGAGCTTTGGAGCCCATGTTGGGTCATTCCTCATTCATAAAGCAACTCCAAGAGTTAGGCTTGTTCTTAGAAGGCAGAGCACGAGTGTAAACAGAGCGGAAGGACCCTTGTTTAACCCACTGATATTTGGAGTATCTAGAAATGGGGGATGGGATAAGCTACACTCAGAAATTCTGCTTCTGGGTATCTGTGCCAAAGAGATGAGATCTAAATACAGACTCTCTTTCGAGCATCATTCTTCACAACATGTTTACAATCTCAAGATATGAAAAATGAGATACACATTCAACAGCTCACAGAACAGCAGAAGGTTGATCATTGTTGAAGCTGAAGAATAGAGGCATGGAAACGTGTGTGCTGTTTTCCTTTCTGCTGAAAATAATAAAGACTGTACTCAAGAAAAAAATATAAAAATTACAGATAAAAAAATTACAGATACGGTATGACTCATGTGCATTATGAATACAAAGGAAAGTGACAGAGAATATACCAAAAGGTGTTGGTCACCAACAGCATATGTGACACAGTGACATGTGCCCTAATTCTTAGTGTCACAGCATGGCTACACTGTTGAGAATGCGAGTGGGCACTCATGAAAAATAGGAACCCTGGGGACATCTTGCATTTGACTTGTTTGCTTGAGAATTGACTGGTGTCAAAATGATCAATATCTTGGTGTCTGGTATCAGTATCTTGAAAAACAGACCTCAAGAACTGACAGGGTAGGTGAGTGGACAGGTAAAGTTTGCCATAACATGGAAAGCAGAGAGGGGTGGGGGAGAACTTGAGACAGCTGGGCAGAAATGTGAAGGCAGAAATACTGGAAATGTGGGAGAAAGTGAAACTGATCCAACATCTGATCCAGAGTGGGAAAAATGTCTGCTGCTCAGACCCAGATTTAAGGAATGGGCTTGGTCCTTGGAAACAGGATTTCTCCTTTCCCTACCCTGCAGCCACCAGCACTCCTGTGCCACAATCCAGGCACCAAATAAAAGTGGATCTGTGCTCTCTCTCTGTTGACAGCCTGAATAAATGAGTTCTGATCTGTTCCTCTCACACACGCTAAGATTTACTTTCCTCTTTGGATTTTGACTTTAAGGCTCAATTTCGCATTTTTGGGCCGCACAACCATTTTAGATCATACAACCACCCAGATAAGAATATTCTCTGGTTGTGATTCTCCTCCTTCCACAGTTTAGGTTCCTCTGAGAGTTGTGCTCCTTCACAACACCTTGGGGCAAAATACCTTCCTGTTTGCCCTCATTTCTCAGCACTACCTCATGGTTACCCGAAGAACTCCAGTATGACAAATAAAAATCATGCATGCAGAGAGGTGTAGAGTGATTTTCATTTATTCAGGGCACTAGACAATTCTACTAGCTCAGTTCTTGATCCCATGATGACAGAGTATGGGGACAATGTTTCAGAGAAATCCCAGTTGTCTCTTTATTTCTTCTCTTTGTTTCCATCAGGACTTCTGAGGGAATCATTAATACTGCCCAAAGGAGCAATTGAATCTAAGGAAAAAATATAGAATTTATCAGGAAAAAATTAGAGTGTTTTTTGCCAGTGAAACTGAATGTTGATTGACAAAGTTCCAGAATTGTGGCAGGTAGGGGTAACCTGCCACATGAGGAAAATGACTGGAATCTAAAGAAACTGATCTCAAAGACTAGTCTATGGGGAATTCACTAGAAAGGACACACATGCCATTCTTTGAATTAAAAAAAATTGGCCCCTAGTTTTTAAAATTACTTTTAATATATGTGTATAACTAACTCGGAGTCATTCATACTCATTGAAGAAAACAAAATCCTAGAATTCAAATAAAAACCAGTAATTTAGAATATTGTATTTGAGTCGCCTTTCACAGAGATGTGTCGATCTGCTCACCACCCCTACCTATATAGTGTTAAGATTGCCACTGTGGATTGGTATAAATTTTTATGATTGGATCATTTGACATAGAATTTAGCTGAAACCACATTACAAAGTATTTCATTTCCATGAGTCCCAACTGTCATTTAAATTTTACTCTGAGAAGTATTCAGCATTGCAAATAAGAATATACCTCTCCTGGCCTCTGCTTTATCCAACTTTGATTCTTACTTTGAAAGTCCTTTTGGTTAGCCTGAGATACAACTGGCTTAGGGAAGCAAAGCAGGCAACATCATTTGTCAAAAATTTCTAGAATTAGGAGGGAGTGAGAAAACTCAAATTATCATCTTTGCCAATTCTGTGATGCTCATATACTTCAGTTCCCATGTCTACTATGCAAGAATATTAATAACTATCTTAAATTGAATGCATAGAGTATACCACGAACCATTCCAAGATTTCAATGTCATTAAGTTGTGTATTCCTTACCAAAAAAAAAAAATCCATGTGGTAAATACTATTATTGCCTCTATTTTACAGGCAAGGATACTAAAAAAATGCATCTTGAAGTCAGATAGTTGGTACGGTGAGTTAGGAGTCAGATGGTGGCCAGAACTCTGCACCAGGACTCCACTGTGTCATGGGCATTCTGAGTAAGGTGTGTAGCAAAGATGATTGACCCTCACCAAAGTCCAGTCTTTCCTTTTTTTAAAAGATTTTATTTATTTGAGAGAGAGAGAGAGAATGAGCAGTGGGGAGGGGCAGAAGGCGTGGGAGAAGCAGGCTCCCCGCTGAGCAAGGAGCCCAATGTGGGACTCAATCCTAGGAACCTGGGATCATGACCTGAACCAAAGGCATTTAACTGACTCAGCCACCCAGGCACCCCAAGTCCAGTCTGTTCTTACAGAGTACACCCGGTGTTAGTTGGGCAAGTGGCTGCCATCAGCAACATTTTCCAGCCTCTCTTGCAGCTAGCTATGGTCAAGTGACTAAGATAGGGATGTGAGGGGAGGGATCTGGGCAGCTCTAATCATCTTAGGGGTGATTGCCCTGATCTTCCTCCTCCATCTGCCTTTTGTTCTCTTCAAAGACTATTGCTAGAACTCCCTTTGAGGCCCTGTGGTTCAGGATGGTAGAGGTGCCCCTCCAGCCTGGGTGAGAGGGAATTTTGAGAAACAGAGATCTCAAGTCATCCCAGACTGTTATGTGAAAGAGAAATAAACTTCTCTTATTCAGGCCACTGCACTTTAGTTTCTTTGTAACAGCAGTTGAATTGCATAGTATTTGAATGAATAGAGTTTCATAAGCAGTGTTGTGCCAGAGAAAGCTTGCACTAATTCATGACAGACAATTGTTCAATAGTCAGGAGTTTTTTGAGCTGATTACTAAATTGTTCATGGGAGTGCTTAAAATATGAAAATTGGCAAACATTACAAATCAGGGCTATTTTTAAATTAAATTAATGTTAGTTCAATTTTAAAGAGCTGGTTTACCAGCATATCACCAGGTTTGAGGATTCAATAAAATAATTCATATAAATGCTTGGCAGAGTGACCAGTATCCAGTAAATGCTCAATAAATGCTAATTACATTAGTCATAACAATAGATGGATTAAAATAAAGATTAATTTGTTAATTCTTCACACTCAAAGAAAACCATAAATACCTTATTTCCTTGCCCCAAATCACACGGGGTCTTCCTGTGCAGAGCAAACCTGAGGATGCCATATTCTCTGCCACCCTTGCTGGGTATAATCGGCCAGTGAGTCACATAGAAAACTTCTACTTCTTTTGTAATTTTCAGAGTTGATTATTACTTGCTAAACAAAATCTTTTTTCTTTTCTCATTAATAAGATAGGAAAAAAAGCAAACTAAAAGGAATTTTATGTCAAAACGTAGTCTTTAAATCTTACTAAATACAGAAGGATTTTTTTTCTCCAAGTTTTTCAGTTTTATCTCTTCAGTATTTTTATTTTTGAAGAGGCTTCTTAATCACTGAAGTTTTCAGCACAAGCGCCTTATCTTATCAAGTTGTTAGAAGACTCAGAATTTCTACAATTTAATTCTAAAATCGGTAGGCCATTCATATGAAAAAAAAAACCTTGAAATCTGAGATTACTAATTAATAAGGTCTTTTCCACTTTGAACATGTCCAAGGATGTGATCTACTCACCTCCTTCCAGAACAGACTAATGGTATTTCACATCACTAGTGAACTGCAGCCCTCCTCCCACTCAACTTGGATAGGGCTTTAGCATCTTCTTCAACAAAGCATTTCCAGACAGCCTCTATATGAATCAGAGGTAAAAATGCCTTAACAGTTCATTGTAGTCTAACCTCCATGACAGGAATCCAAGGACTGAAGTCTTGACCAAATACCTGTTTCCGTAGCAGGGTTCCTGATTCTGGCTGAGACCTGATCCCAGACACTTACCTAAGCGGCTAGTTGGCCCTGACATTCTTCAGGTTTCCATTGTTCTTGATAAAATCCAAATCCTTTAACATGGTCTAAGGCTAACCTACCCTCCATTCTCATTCAGCACCCCTCTTTGCCTTGTGCTGATTAAACTCTACTTGCGCCTCTAGATATACTCTCTATCTGTCTCAACCCTGCTCTGTGTTCCGGTATGCTGGCCTCTGTAGACTATTTCACTGGGATTTTCGCAGGGTTTAAGTAGATGTGTTTCACTACCTGTGGCAACAGCTCCCATGAGGCAAGTTTTATCCCACATCTGCCTCTGTCCTGGGGTTCCAGTACCAACCTCCATCTTGGCTCCTCAGGCTGCCCCTGCTGCTGATTCCTGCGTGCTCACAAACGCCTAGTTGTTCACCCAGACCACACCTCTGTGAATACTCTCCTCACTAAATTCTCCTCAGTTACCCCTTTTGAATATCCTGTATCCTTCCTTCCAAGACTCAGGAGGATACACCTCTTTGACTCCAGCACCCACACACACACACACACACACCCTTTGTCACCTCCTTCTCACACTTGAAATCTTAGCTCAGGTGTCACACGTTCAGGGGAACCATCTCTGATCTCCTTTAGCCTAGATCACTCAAAAACATCTTCCTTTCGCTCAGAGTTTTTATCTTGGTTTGTAAGTATGCATTTGTGTTCTAATTTTTTGATTTATATCTGTTTCCTTCTTGAAGGTTGGTAGATTTTACTAACCATGATGTCTCTCTGGTGTTAAAGAAAAACAAAAGCTGGACCATAGATAAAGTGATAAAACCAGATTTTATTCAGGAACTATTGCAATAGGGGAATGAAAGAGCCAGGTTTGATTCTGCATATGGCGTGGACAGAAAGGGATTTGTAGCCAAGGGGCAAGGTGGGGTTCCATGGATGGAAAATTACTAAGAGGGAAACATTAGGAGTAAGGGGGAATTCTGGCTAACCTGATATGACAGGATTCTTGCTGAGCACAGGATGGGAAGATCAGGTATCCAGGGTGGGGAATGTTGTTATAAACTGACTGAGCAGAATTTTTGCTGAAATTGGATGCTGCACAGACAGACACAGAAGTCCAAAGATCGAGGCCAGCTTGAGAAGAGGACTTCAAGAAGCCTGGCAAAGTTTGGTCAAGGAGAGTTTTCACCACCAGCACCCGCCAGGATGCCTGGCATACAGCCTAGCTAGACCTGGGAAATAATGACTAACCAAACTCCTCCCAATGTCAGGGCCTTGAACCTCATCCCCTAGACTGAACACTCCCTTAAGGCCTGTCAGGTCTCTGGCGCTGGCCAACTATAATTAATCCGATCATGCCATTGGGCAAGTCCCCATCCCAACAGTCCCTGTTTAGATACTTTCAGCAACAGAAAACTCACTCTCCCATAAATCATCTAATGGTAGGGTAGCTCCACTGTAAAAAATTTCCCCTTTGTCGAAATGCAATATGCTTCCCATGAGAAACCTTATCTTGTTCTCTAAGCAAGACAGAAGACTTAAAACTAGCTTCCCGGAGACAATCCTCAAATTTTTAGACAGACATCAAGCTCATGTTTTGATTCTTCTTTTCTTTAGGAAGGTCACCCTTCTCCACAAGCATTCTCATACTTCTGATACTGCTGTGCCTTGTTCATACCTGAAACTCAGCATTTACCCTGCTGCACTGATTATTCTCAGTTCCAACTCCCAACCAATTTTTTATCTTCTCTGCTCTGCTCCTTGCCTCAGGAGGCTGACCTCAATGCACTTCATCATCCAAGCTCCATTCTCTGGCACAGGGATCCCTGCTGGCCAGAAATGACAAGTCCTTGTAATATGACTGTGCTCGCAGGTTGTTTAGGAGCTGCCCAGGGAGGATGTGGTCTCAGTTTTTAAGCTGAGGCAAATCCTGAAGGCACCCACAGTGGGAGGCTGTCAGCTAGCTGGGCTCCTCATGGCAGGCTGATTTTGTATGGGGATCTGAGTGGTGCACCCTTATGGCTGTCCCAGGATAATAATCATTGAGATGTGTTCAACAAGAAGGCATTTTGTTTGAATGGCAAGTGTAATCTGCAGATGAGCAATATCAACATCACTTAAGAGCTTGCTAAAAAATGCAAACGTTCAGGTCCCACACGAATAATCAAATCCAAATCAGAGCAAGGCTTCCAGGTGATTCATAAACAGAATATAGCTTGCGAAGCACTGATGTACAGGATATTTTCTACACTTTTTCCTTGAGAGCTATACCCATGGGGACAGGGTATTGTCCCTCTTATCCTCTTATGGCTGCCCTGTCAGTCTTCTGCGGACCCCTCTTTAGCCATAGCTGTTGGCCCCAGGGGTAGATGCTGTATCTCAAGCAAGACAATCAAGTTCTCTACTTTCAGATTTGGGCAATGTGGATGAGAGATTTTAGTTTTTCATTTTCCTGAGTTTGAGGTGATGCGCTACAAACCCGGGAGTGAGGGAGCTGCCATATTCTGTGTTCATAGAGAGGGAGACAAAGCCAGTTTATACAAGGAGGAAGTGAATCATACACACCTCACTTGTCCTCACTTGTTTTATTGTTGGTGTTTGTTTTGCTTATTTTTTCAACTCAGTTTTTATTATTTGTAATCAAAGGAGTCTAAGACAAATAGTGAATAGTTTTGGAATAATATGAATAAGATGAGGTAAATGGTAAAGTATTAGAAAAAACTAGAAGGTATTTTATGCTAGCTCATGCAGCATTTTTTACCCTTGTTAAATCATCTAGGTGTCAGGGTCTGTCAGCATATTGTACACAAAATAAAACCTTTTTTTTTAATTCTTCAGGTTATAACGGGTCAAGGAATTGACCCAAATTGATCAAAATCACAAGATATTGATTGACCAATCAAAACACTCCAGATTTCTATAGAAAAATACAATTGACAAATACACTGTCATTAAGCCAGAAAAGTAATGAAAAAAGAGTATTTTATCTGACATTTGCACAATATTACCACGGCACTTGTACCTAAGAGACCCCATTGTTGGTCTGTTAGAAAATCTTATCTGGAGAGTGCTGGGAAGACTGTGTTCCTTGATTCTCTTTCGTCCAGAATCCACGATGATCCCCATGTTTCTCTTTTATTTGTATTTGTCATTATGTGCTTCCGTTACCAACTGACGTTTTAGATTGGTGTTACCCTGGTGGATTTTATGGAAAACTGTGCTGGTTTCAAGGTCATTTCCTAAGATTGGTTACTGTGGGGAAGTTTCCCACTTGTTCTTATGAAAATTATTATTATTAATTATTATTATTCAAATTAGAGAGATAATTACCAAGCTTGTCTTCAATACGGTAATGTGTTTTCCTTGAGTCCTTCTCTGCCTCTTTTTAAAAAATACATTTTATGGGGCACCTGGGTGGCTCAGTCAGTTAAACATCTGACTCTTGATCTCCACTCATGTCTTGATCTCAGGGTCGTGAGTTTGAGCCCTGCATTGGGCTCTGTGCTGGGCATGGAGCCTACTTAAAAATAAGTAAATAAATAAAAATAATTCATTTTTAATAACTCATTCATGTAGCTTCCTCCAGTGGACTAGTGGAACACAATTTTCCTGTGTTCAGCATTCCTTCTGGCCTGAGATTCTATTCTCCCCTTCAGCAGCAATGTTGAGAATGGTGCCTTCCCCACAGTTAAAGGACTGTGCCTTCCAGATGAAAAGGACTCTTCTTCACCATCGTGAAATTCTATTCTCCTATGAATGTTCATTCCATCTTTTTTATTTCCTTTGACAGGACAGATGTCATTTGGGAAGTGAGCAATTCGATTTTGTCTATGCTATAGATCAGTGTTACACCAAAAGCCCCACAGAGCTTATATCTGATTTCTTTGATCTTTTTCTACTATGAATATGACATTTCATTGTCTTTAACCTTATATGCTCAACTGAGATTACCCCCTTGGACACGGTATGTATGTATATGTATATGTATAGATTAAGTCACTGTCTCCTACTCATCTTGAGTTATAACACCTTACTTCCTCCTTTTGCACATTCATTACCTTTTAGCCTCAGTGCTCACTAGGGAGTTACCTGGACATACACATTAATTTTTGGTAGCCTATGGTAGCCTTTGGTAGAATCATTCCTTATTTGAACTAAACTAGAGTTCAATTCAAATATGAACTCTCTAGAATATCAATTATTCTTCTCAAAGAGAATAGATTATAAGTATGTAGGTAGAGAGACACAGCTCATCATCATCATCCGATTTACCATTTATATAAGATTCTCTCACCCAACCAGTAAATTATTATATATGTCTCTAGTATCACCCTTGTTAAAAAACAACAATGACAAAATTCAACTGAGTAAATTTGAAGATCTAATTGCCTTTATTAAGCAATTAATGAATTGGGCAGCATCCCATCGACCAAGTGGAGAGATGTTCTTAGTTGTATAAAATGGGAGGTTTTCGTTGGCAAAAGAAAAGGATTGTAAGCTAGGACATCTTCTTTTTGAGGGGAAGAGAAAAACAGGTTTTTTTTAAATCATGCAAGTGACCTCACTTCTTAGGAAATTTCAGATTGACTTTTAAAAGGTCACATACCTGAGAGAGGTTGAAACTGTAATAAAGTCTTGATTTGCTGTCATGGGGGACAAACAACCACATTTTGGGTTTATTTTTCTTTTTAATACCCCCTTACCCCAGAATTATCTTTTTTTTTGACCATTGAAGATATTAAGATGAGATTCAGAAATGTGCACAGATTATGCTGGCAGAACCAGGTCTAGAATCCAGTCATTTATATCCACTATGTCTCCCAGCCACCCCACTCTGAATGCATTCAATAAGTATACTCTCAGGTCTCAAACAATTTATCTCATTTTTCTAATCAAGAGCCATCAGGTGGATCCCTGGACCAGTCAAATGACAGATTTAGATCTCCTGAGGGAGAGAATGTGGAGACTAAGTTGAGAATAACATCTCCCTGTTGATTCAGAACAGGACCTAAGTCCACACTTTTATGTTCAGAGTCACACTCTGATGCCATCTGTGTTTTTCTACTCCCACACTGCTTCGCTCTTAAGTATCTTTATTTTTGTATGAAGTATCCATTCTGTTGTTTTCCCCCATCCATCCAAGTGGGATCCTTGGATGGGGATCCTAGGATGGGGATCCTTGACTTCCCAAGTCAACAGGTTGTCCCCTTGCACAGCAGCTCCTAAGATCACTGTGTATAGGAGGTCTTTCAAGACTAAGTAGAAATTCCTCTTGCCACTTCCTTGCCTACGTGTCTCCTCTATATTTCTTTTCCAGTTGCTTACCTAAAACACTTCCCTAAAGTTGGGGAGTGATAAGAAAACTGTGCACTTTATTTAATTTGTGGGGGTTGGCACTGCAATTCTGTTACAACTGGGTTAGGTTTAAAAGCCCTCCTAGGTGAGCAAAGTCAATTTGTGCGTAACCAAGTAGTAATCAGTTCTACTTTCTGGACTTTTTGTCCTCTTTAAAATTAGTTCATTGGACAAGATGTATTTCACATTCTGATCACTATGTGATTCCTTAGTTCTCCATCTTTTGATGATAAATCAAACATTGCCTTATAATGTCTTTTGTATTATTGTAATAAATGAAGTATACTTTACAAACAATACCATTTACTGGTAGAATTTGAGATTTGACAAATGTGTGTAGTGATGTAACAAACATCACAGTCAAGGTGTGACGCATTTCTATTATCCCCCCGAATACCGTCCTTATCCGTTTGCAGTCACTCCCTTCCCCCCAAACTGTAGCCCACTGACATATTTGCATTGCAACCACTGATCTACTTTCTGTGCCTATACATTTTCTTTTTCTAGAATTTCATACAATGAAATCACATGGTATGGATAGGATAGTATTCTGTGTGTGGCTTCTTTCACTTAGCACAATGCTTCTGAGATTCACCTTGTGGTTACACATATTAATAGTGTGTTTCTTTTTATTACTGAGTATTAATCCATTATATGGATATACCACAATTCTTTATCTACCACAAGTTGATGTGATGAGGGAACAGAAGGCAAGCTGAAGTCGAAGCACAAGCTGACATCCCGGAACCCCTCCTCCCACTCCCTGGTGGGACATGTGTGACATTCCTCAGGCACTCCTGGCTGTCCTAAAACTAAGGGAAGGAAAAAAGCCACATGGTTATCTGATAGAGATCACACTCCTGCAGGGCAGGAGTCTCCATCAGTTTACCAATGTCTTAGTGACATACAAAAAAACCACACATTCTTATCAATAGTCTAACTTTCAGAGAACCATAACTCAATTTCCTGGAGCCCTAACCTCACCCTCCCCTCCATAAGTGATGTGGGAAACAGAGGCAGAAGGGAAAGTAAACAAAATAAAATTTCTTTATGACCTGCAGCCCATTGACAAGGACCTGAGATGGGAAAACTATAACATTCCTCCAGGAAGCTCCCAACTATCTTAATGTTAATGCCTTGCTAGAAGGAAAAACAATCTTGCCTCGACAATAGCAAGGCCTCCAGTATCCTGAGAGTCTTCTCTAGCATATGAAAGTCCTTTTGGACGCCTCCCTTTTTCCTTACCTCCCCGAACTCCCAAGTATATAATCAGCCAGTCCTTACAACCCCAGGGCAGCAGCTCTTTCTGCTCACAGGTCCTTTCCCCATGCTTTAATAAAATCACCTTTTTGCACCAAAGATGTCTCAAAAATTCTTTCTTAGCCATCGGCTCTGGACCTCAACACACTCCAGAAACTATATCAGATGGACATTTGGGTTGTTTCCAGTTTTGGGTGATTTATGAATAAAGCAACACTAAACATTCATGTGCAGTTCTTTGTATAGACATATACTTCCAATTTTCTTGGGAAATGCCTAGGAGTCAAATACTGGGTTATATGGTAGAATATGTTTAGCTGGGTAAGAAATTCCCAACCTTTTTCCCAAAGTGGCTGCGCCATTTTATATTTTCACCAGTTGTGTATGAGTGTTAAGAATTGTTCTACATTCTTGCCAACACTCTGCATTTTCAGTTTTTTGAATTTTAAGAATTCTTATGGCTTTAATATACATTTACCTAATGATCAATCACACTGGTTATCTTTACATGTATTTATTTGCCATCCATATGTCTCTCTCTCTTTCTTTTCAGTGAAGTATATGTTCAAATATTTTGCCCATTACTTTAAAATCAAATTATTTTTGTCCCTGGCCGATTATATTATTTTTTCTCAATACCACATTGCCTTGGTTAATGTAGCATCATAGTAAGTGTTGCAATCAGATAGTGTGTGTTTTCTAGATTTATTTTCCCTTTTCAGAATTGTTTTCCTTTGTTTTGCATTGTTATTGTTACAATGAAGACAACTAATATTTACTAAATGCCAAAGATTCTGCTAAATACACTGCATGCATTTGTTTATTTGTTTGTTTGTTTATTGAGAGAGAGTGGGGGGGATAAGGAGTAGGTGTTGGGGGGAGGGGCAGAGGGAGAAGGAGAGACATAATCTCAAGTAGGCATGCTCAGTGGAGAAATCAATGGAGCTTTTGATCTCATGAACCCGAGATCACGACCTGAGCCAAAATCAAGAGTTGGTTATCTAAACAACTGAGACACCCAGGTGCCTTATATGTTTTCATTTAGTCCTCATAACAACATTATAAAATAAATAGATTATTATTCCCATTTTCCAGATGAAGAATTTGAGGCTTAGAGAGATTAATAAATTGACCAACGTCACATTTAATTAGTACGTAGCAGATCCAGGATTATGAGTCCAAGTCTGTATGTCTCCAGAGGCTGAGCATTCATCTACTAAGCTGCATTTATTCCACCTCATTTACCTTCTCACAATCTTTTTCATCCACCATTAGACTGCCAACTCAGGGACAATGGCTTGTTGAATAGATGGTAGAAGCTAAATAAATATTGTGATTGATTAATTCTCCCACAATGTTTAGAACAAGGCCCTGTGCCCACTTACAAAAACTTCAGATGGAATTAATTGAGGTGTGGTCCCTGCTGTGGTGGTGTATGGTAGGATCAGACATATTTTCAATATTCCCATCTTTTTACAGTCTTTGACACTCTAAAGCCTGAGTTGCAATGGGATGCTCTGAAGCAGAGCTGAAAGGGCAGTAATGAAACTCTAATGCTAATAAAGTCCTGGGCCAGGGGCATTTTTGCCCTAGCAGAGTGTGATCTATATTTTCAGTGGCCTCCAATGCCCTTTTCAGCAGTCTCTTTACAGCTCATTGGTGGGTAATAAGTCTTGACCAGTATTGGTCTTTGACATAGGTAGTAAAATACAATCTAAAAAGCACCCAATGGAGTATAAAAGTCAGCATCAGATGATTTCTGATGTAATATCTTTCCCATCTTGGATCACCATGTACAGGATCCAGGGGGCAGATATTAGCTGAAAAAAATCACTTATAATTTCTTGGGTGTGAAACTTTACAAATAATCCTTTTCCTAAAGTTCTTTTTAGTAGTTATGCTCAAAATAAATAAAATTACCTATTTACAGTTCACAATGTTCATTTATGGAATACTGAAGGAAGTTGACCTAGATGGTGAAGGTCTGGGAACAATATAATTTAAGGAGATTTGGAGGTATTGGGTGTTAGGCTAAAGAAGAGAAGACCAAGGCAGGAACATAATATCTCTGTTCAAATATTTGAAATGGTCTTTTTAGTGGTTGAGTAATGTCCCCCCTGCCCCCCCCAAAATCACGTACACCTGGAACCTCAGAATGTGACTTTATTTGGAAATAAACTCTTTCCAGACAAAATTAAATTAAGACAAGATCATACTAGATTAAGGTAGGTTCTAATGACTGGTGTCCTTATAAGAAAAGAAGAGGATACAGAGACAAACATATAGGGGGAAAAAGACCATGTAAAGACAGAGGCAGAGATTGGAGTGATATAGCTGTAAGTCAAGGAATGCCAAGGATTGCCAGGCCACCAGGAGCTAGGAAGAGGCAAGGAAGGTTTCTTCTCAAGAGCCTTCAGACGGAGCATGGTCTTGCCAATACATTGATTTCAGACTTCTATCTTCCAGAACTGTGAGATAATAAATTTCTGTTATTTTAAGCTATCCAGTTTGTGGTCATTTGCTATGATAGCCCTAGAAAACTAATAAATTTCTGAAATAGATTTGACAAAACTCTTTCTAGGTTTCTAGAAGTAAGGGCAAGGGGAAGAAGGCTCTAACTTTGCCAGCTGTGGACAATGGAGTGAGCTATCTTTGAAGAGGTGACCATCCCACCACTGAAGTATAGTGTAGACTGACTGCTGATCTATAAGGAATGTGGAAAAAAAAGAATTCCTAGATTTGGTTGGGTTTTGGAATAAAATGGGCTATGTGATACTTCCAGCAGTAACATCTTATGAGATAAATACCTGTATTATCCCTAAATTTATCTTTAAAAATGTAAACCACAATTTCCCAAAAGTGTACAAATAAGTAAAACCCTTCAGTTAGATTTCTTTATTAGTCTGAAGTTCCCTGTTATAAACCATGAAGTGATTTTCCTTTCTTGTAGGAAGCACATAAAATTAACCAGCTATTACCATCATCTTCTCTTACAAAAAGTAAAAAAAAAAAAAAAAAAAATCATGCAGCCTTACAAAGAAATCTTTTTTGTACAGAAATTATGCTTTTATATCTTTACATATTTCTATAATAGAATGTGTAACAGTTGTCTCTCCTGCCTTAAATGGGAAATGCGTGTTGTGTTAGATATTGTCATTGAACCAGCTTATGGTAGATTTGATTACTAGCCTCAATTCTTTCTCCTACTCTGTGTCTACATGTTTTGCTATGTGTTTTGGAGTTCCTACCTGAGGAAGCAGAGTGAGTTTGGGCTTAGCTATGTGACTTGTTTTAGTCAATAGGGCTTTAGCAGATGTGATACTGGTAGAGTTTTGAAATATGCTTACATGGATGGACGTGGCCTTTTGTTTTTCTGCTTTTTTGTTGGGAAGAACAGGTACGGATGGTCCCAGGAAGGATGACAGGCATGTGGAACCGACATGGGCTTTACAGTGTGGAGCCAAGACAGGCTGAACCCAACCTACATCATCCAAGACGCAAACAATGCCCAGATAATAGGATGAAAACAAATGAAGGTTGTTTAAGGCCATGGAGTTGTGTTACACAGTATTACTCGGGCAATCGTTGTCTTCATCAACATACTCAGAGAATAAACTGGATGTCATCATCATGATTCCATATTTTTTCCACCATAGTATGTAATAAAAAGGATCAGACAATCTCTTTCCACCACACTTCACTTGAACTCAGATGCTCCCACAGGGCTTGGCTGTATTTCACAAGACACATTCTCTCCACCCACTTTACCAAGTGTGTTATGCTAGCTTGGGGTTCAGAAATGGTGGCAAACAGTGCTATATGTCTCCTACATTCTCCTTTCTTTCTTACTAAGAGATCCTCGACATTGCGTGGAAGGTAATAATCTCTCAAATTAAAAATATCTGCCTAACTCCCTTATGACTCAGTTCTGTAAAACAGCAAAATTTTGATTAGAAGGACACAAGCCCGTAGCTGAAGATGGCTGAGCAGAGCTACAGGAAGCCTGATTCTTCTGATGGCATTGTGAATGTGCCATGTTGCTTTCTTGTCTCATGAGAGACAATTTGGTTAAATAATTGTTGTGAACTTTCTGTTATGTTATGGGTAGCTATATGCAATTTTAACTAATAGAGATTTTGATATTAGATGGGGGGGTCCAACAGTTACAGAATATAGCATGTACAATTGGCTGAGTGAAGGAGGGAAGGTATGGGAGGTGAGCACCCAGATATTGCAAGCTGATGATCTTTGTTATTGGCAGAAAAACCTTTGGCCAAGTTGTCACCTGTAGTATATGGGATGTAGACCACATATTGACCAAAGATATGGCCTTGAAGGATATTGAGGAAAAAATTCAGATGATTGGAATATGCTGGTTACTTCTTTTCCATGTTAGCAAAATTTTATAAGAGTGGAATGAATACAGGCTAGAGCTAGTCGGTCTGCAAACAGTTAATGAAGAATATATAGCTTTGCTAAGGAAGATGTTTTCTGCCTATTATGGCTTGCAAGATAAATTGGCTGAGTCCCATAATATGAAGCCTTGTGATGTTGAAAAAATTTACTCTTGTGCATCAAACATAAACCATTATAAACACTTCCGTGAGGTAGTGGGCCTTAACAGAAGATTAGATTGTGGCCTCTAGACTTTCTCAAACACCTTTCGTTAAGTATTTTCTACTAAGAGGTAAGCTGACAGACAAGGACTGGTGTTCTGAAGAGAGATTATTTTGGACTGCCTCAAGAAAACTACTGGTCACTACATTAGGGGTTAAGGGTTATGATAAGCAGAGTTCAAAAGTCAATTGATAAAAGATATGAGTCTTCAGGTTAAAAGAGAAAGTTTAGGCTATATTTCACCTGCACATAGCATGACATTTACTAAGTTTCAGCTAGAATCTAAAAAATTCAGGCTTGCTTCTATATGTTCAACTCTTGTGGCTATACCTGGACCTCTAAACTTAACCACAACAAGAAACTCACAAAACCCCTGAAGCTTCTAACAGAGGCATTTACTCTAATTCCCATTTTAGATGTTGCCTTGGAATTTAACACACTAGAGGTATCCTGCCCACAGGTCAGAACCAGAACAGTGATATACGGTGAGTGAGGGAGATTTGCCTAGATAGCAGAATGGAGTCCCATCAGATTGACTAAGTACATCCTAAAGTCCTCACTATTCTTATCTAAGAAACATGCTGGTTTCCCACATCACTGTTTCCCAATGAGAATACTTGTTATTGTAATCTGGTTCCTTTTCCACCATTGTATGTTGAGTATATGGGAGAGATAACTTGTCTTTTAGTCTTAAAAGATCAAGAAACCAAGAGAAGCCTCATCCTATTTAGGCAGAGAGATTATACAATGCCCACAGATCTGGACTTTGAATAGGATTAAGAAACTGGGTGACACTTTGGGCTTGTCTCCTTCATGAGGGAGCCTATTGAACCTAAGAGGTAGATTGTGTTAGTCACTGTTACTTGCTTACCCTCCATTTGAACTTGTATTCATTAACAAAAATTCCCTCATATTGTTGGGGATGGCAATGTGTTCAGTTTAAAACCAAAAACTTACTTCCACAGACTCCCTTGCAGATAGGGATGACCCTATTTTTCAGTTCTAGCATCTAAGGCGAAATGACTTAGTAGAGATTCCAGAAGAGTTATTATTTTCTTGAGAGAAAAAAGGATGACTTAGCTATCACACACATTTTCCCTTTTGTACTTATTTCCAACTTCCTTCCTGGAACACATATGCAGTTTAGCCATATTGTCACTATAGGATGAGAGGCGTACTAAAGATTGTGAAAAAGAAAGATAGAGTTCCTGGTAACATTGTAAAGTCACTGCACCTGTGTATACCACTAACCTCTCAACAGCTTGTCACATCAGAAATAGAAACTCCTCTTTGTTTAAGCTGTTTTCAAGCTTTTTTTATATGGAGATGGATATAATTCTAATAGATAAGACTTTTTGGATATTTGGATATTCAAACAAATACCTCTTCCAGACACAATGAAACTTTAGATACTGATTAGCAATTGAATTTACAGGGGATAATGACAAAGTGAAAAACAAAACCAAAAACAATACCCAACACATTTCAACTAATATTTCTCTCATGATGTTCCGAAATACCCACTGGTTGCAATTAAATGAGTTTGAGTATGATTTCCTTCAAGAAGAGGAGTGAGATCTCATTATGACAGGTATTAAGATTCCCACATAACCACTCTTATCTTTCTTAGGTTCCACCAAGTTGCTGTGTCTTCTAAGTGCAGAAAAAGGAAATGGCCTTGAGACAGCAGTGAGAGTAATTCGAAATTGACTGGTCTTCCTCATTACCCAGTTCACAGAGCATGTCTGCTTTGGATCCACAGAGCCAAGAGCTGCTTTCCTTCCGGGAGGCATATAAACCAGATATACATTAAACTAGATAACAATATTAGCACAATAGGACAAAGAACATTCTTACATTCTTACTTTCTGAAGTCCAGATCTGTAATATGCAACATCCTTAGGCCTTCATTTCCAGATGCTTCTTAATCTCTTCAGGACTCTCTAGTGGCACAGAGCTGATAGCAAAATGTGGTGACTGATCTTCTGGCATGGTCAAAAATTTTGCCATATCACCTTTATTAGAAAATCCCCCAAAGGGCTTTACAATGGGGCAATCTATAAACCACTGCTTATTGCAAATCTATCAAAATCAACTTCCAACATCCATGATTAATGGTAGAATGAGAACTCTCAGAAAGGACACTCTCTCTGTCATGGAATGAGGCAACAGAAACTGGGGAAGTTGGACAGAAGCCAGAGACCAGAGACACTTGGCTGGCACTGTTGCTGTTGTTGGGAATTTTTTTCTTCTTCATTAGAGTTTCCTAGAAAACAGGCACCTAGTACAGAGTCAGAAAAAAGCAGATCAAATTTAACAGATTGAGATGATTATGTTTGGCTACAGTAGATCTTTAGCAAACAGTTGCTGTCATGACTTTACTTGATGGGATGGATGTTGTATGGAGTTAAATGTGATGTCGCAACTCCTTACGTTTTTACATTTTCTTCCCATAGTGTTTGGCATCTGATTGCATTGTAAGTGAAAACAGGACTCCATTCATACTTTTTTCCCACCTCAGTTCACTACCTTAGTGCATTGGATAATCTTCTGCAACACCTAATTTCTATTCAAACAAATTTGGCAGTGTCTATAAAGAGAAAATTCTAGAGCTGAAAATATTATGCCCTATAGTGAGGACTGGCATGGAAACCTGGAGGTGTGTGAAAGAATAGGAATCAAGAATCCCACACAGATTTACAGATTTATACCGCCCAGAGGATTTTAACAATATACAACTCCTGACATTCAGGATACATGGAGACAGTTAATCTAGACTTGTCTACAAAGCTGTCCCATCTGTTAAACAATTAAAGAAAATGTGCTCCTTTCATCAAATGAAATTTATAAAAATTATGTAAATGAAACAAAACTCTGGTTCAAAGGGAGAACCTGGGAAGTAAGACTTGGCCATGCCTTGACTCCTGAAGCAGGTACAAGGCACTCCAGGAAACACTAGTGTTCCAACGATGACAATTTATAAATCATTGCTTTAATCAAAGCATCCCATTTTACTGAGGAGGCATTTGAGACATACAGATGCCCAACATTTATGTCGTGCTTCTAACCATTTTATGTGCTTACGTGCTTCAGGCCCAACACCACAATTTGGCAAGCGCTCATAATAGCCACCCGTCTTTATCACCCCTCACTTCATTTAGGCAGTGGAGACCAGCATGAGGAAGGGAGACAATCAAGTGTTAAGTGTGCTCAATATGGAAAAGAGAGAAGACATTTCCTGGAGCTGGGATTTTAGGATTTTTGACAGAAAATGGGATGCCTGTCATGGTACATGTATATGACAGAGCACCATGGATCTCTGGATGGTCTAGTCTAAAGTCAACACAAAGACCATTGTGAGGCCATCTCTGAGCCAGCCAAGAGCATCAGGACCTGACAGATGGCGCAATACAGGGGAAGGATCCCCAAGTGGCAGAAGGAGCAATAATGAGGTCAACAGCCAAGGCCTAAGAACTAGACCCTTTCCCATTCCACCTAAGCCCACTGGGTCTTTATATGAGCCCAGGGGTAAGGACTCCTAAGGTGATGAGATGAATTTTTTTCCCACTTGACTGAGGACGTCTCAATGTTGATTGGTGTGCAACCTCCTCCAGTGTTTCCTGGGTGTAATCTGAAACTGGCTTCTGAATGCAGAGTGCAGGGAGACACTGAAGAAAGAAGCAGGGCACTCCAGATTGGAAGGTGGTAGGTTTAATAAGCAAGGGAACTTACATATGAGGCTTCTCTTTGGTGACTGTGAGATGAGTAGATCTTTACACTCACCCACCAAATCATAGAAGTTTATGTATAGGACTGAGCTGGGTTCAGTTATGTGTTCAGTCTAGATGGTCTCAACACCACACCACTATCTCAAGGCTATGTTCTTGGGCACCTTCTGAGAGTGGGGAAGGCAAGCGGATTTCAAGGACTGGGAAGAGGAGCCTCTGGTTGCTGGGGTTCAGCTTACAGGTCAACTGGCGGTCACGTTCACTCAATGACTTTGTCCAGCAATCCTGGGCCGATGTGAACAATGTTGTGAGGCAAACTCACAAACTGTTACAATGTGAATGGCAAGAGAAATATATCAATTGATCAATCCTTGGTCATTCTAATGTAAGCCTTGCCATTAGGGACTTAAACTTTTGTATTTTCAGCCTGAAGTTCCTCAGAAGTGTGCCCTTGATCCTGCTTGTCTAACTTGTTTGATCCAGTGGGTGTTTCCTGAGCTCTTTTGAGGATAATGCCACGTGTCACATCCTGGTTTGTCTCAGGGGGCTCTGTTTGGGCTATCTCATACCCGAAGGGCAGAGACATTTTGTGTATAAGAGGTGACACAGGAAAGACTGTGGGGAAGTAACTCTGCGTCTCCACGATAGATCACCATAAAGACAAAACGGATTTGTTTGCAGTATTTCTATTAAACAATGGGAGATAAAAGACGAGTACTCCCTCTTCTCCAAATATTCACAAACTCACAGTGTTAATGACACAGATAAGTTCTGGGGACAGGAGGAATGACAACAATGCAAAACTAGAGAAGCAAAGAACATTTAGCGGAAGTCATTTGTTTTCTAAGCAAGAAGTCATTTATCTCCATCTAGCAATATATCTATTGATCTGTCGCTTTCCTCTAGGGAAAAAGGAGAAGTAATAATTCATGACCGGAGGGGAAAGGGACCCCAGGTGCACAACTGATCTTACTGGTGGTGGCAGATGTGCTGGTCTGCAGGTTTCTCCAGCGGCTTTGGAAGATGAGTTACCGGCAAAAGGTGGGGACACCGCGTACTTTTATGCCACTTTCTAAAGCTGCAGATTGTTGCTGCCCAGGCAGAGAAAGACAAAGAGTCCTCATTCTAGCAGGAGCTTGCAATATGCCCACCTATGGTGAGAGGTCAATACCATTTAAAATTTTGTTAACACACATTTTCCCTTCTAGCAATACCTTCTTTTTTCTTTTTTGGCAGTAAAAGCATTTTGAAATATTACAAATATATAAGGAGCACAGAGACAAATGAAATGAAGTCAGCTTTACCCCCAGCTTTATGGAATATCAGCATTTTGTCACATTTGCTTTATTTTTTTCAAAGGACATTTGACAGAAGCAGTTGGCCCCCATGTTCCCCTCCCTACTCCCTTTCTCTGTCCGTCTTTGTTTCCCAGAGGTCATCCTTGAACAATTTGTTGGTTATCGTATTCATGAAACTTTTATTCTTTTATCCACTTATGTATTTACTCCTAAATAACATACATGTTTTTAAACCTTTTAAAATGATAAAACATTGTATATGTCCATTCTGTAACTCAGTATTATTGTTTAGCATTGTTTTCAATATGTGGTTATTGTCTATTACATATACTTGATTATGTATGATTACAATTGGTATATAAGGATATAATTGGTTTGTGCATCTAGCAATCTTGCTAATTGCTATTAATGTCAATAGTTTATCTGTAGATCCTTTTTGGATTTGTTACAGCAATAATCACAAACTTGTGAATATTGACACTTTTGTTTTTCTTTTTAAATTCTTATCCCTTCCTTTTCCTTTCTATTGACTCATGGCATTGGCCACGGCCACTGGTGTAATGCTGATTCTAAGTGGGAAGAGAGGGCATCTTTAATTTTTTCCTGGATTAATGGTAATGGTTTGAATGGTTGAAGAATTTCTTTTCCATTCTTAATTTGCTTATAGTTTTACAGACAGCAACTGCTGCATTATAGCAAATACCTTTTCCTCTACTGAGAAAATTATGTGATTTTCCCCTTTTGCTCTCTTAATGTGGTACTAATAGATTTTCTGATGTTGAAACATGAATTTTACTTTTACTATAGTGAATTATATTTAATAGCATTTTACTTTAGGGTTTTAATCCTTAACAGTTTCATTCAAAAATAGCAACAAAAATTCATAGTTCTTTAGAATAAATCTTACAAATTTATGTAGGTCATTTGTAAAGAACATACAAAATATTTTTTTTTTTTAAGATTTTATTTATTTATTTGAGACAGAGAAAATGAGAGACAGAGAGCATGAGAGGGAGGAGGGTCAGAGGGAGAAGCAGACTCCTTGCCGAGCAGGGAGCCCAAGAACATACAAAATATTTTTGAAGGCTATAAGAGAATACCTGAATAATAAAATCTAAGATTATAAGTGATGAGCATATTTACATGCGATTACTTAACACTTTTTTCTTATTTCACTTTTAAGTCATTCTGCTATCTTTTATTTTTATACTTTCTACAATCATTTTTTTAAAAACAAGAGACCTCATTCTATTCTCTTATGGCTTGATAAAGATTTCTCTGTAAAATCGTCTGGTTCTGGTGTTCTGGAGCTTTTTTACAAAGTATTTCAAGAAGCTCTGAACTCTCAGTTTAATTAATTACTTGGTTATTTTTAAAAATTTTATTTGAGGATGGTTGACACATAATGTTACATTGCTTTCAAGCGTACAACATAATGATTCGAGGTAAGTGTATATATTAAGCTCTGCTCACCCTAAGCGTGGCTGCCATCTGTCACCATGCAATGCTATTACAGTACCACAGACTAGATTCCTTGACTCTCAGTTTCGATGCATAAAGATGAAGAGAGGATTTTATTAATCTATTTCTCTGTTATATCTGACCATTGCAGGAAAATGATAAAAGGTTCCAGAGTTCAATATATAGAATAAATGAGGATAAATTACCTGATAAGAGCAAGGAGTCAGGTTGGTTTCAAGGGTGTCTGTTACAATAACTTCCTGGGCTTTTCTTGCTTATTGGAATTCTGCTTTTATAAATTGGATTTCTTTATTTTAACATGGAATTAACAAATAAAATATAAGCATTCTGCGTATGGTGTATGTATAAAAATGCAAATGTGGCGCCTGGGTGGTGCAGTCAGTTAAGTGTCCGACTTTGGGTTTCGGCTCAGGTCATGAACTCGGGGTCATGGGATCAAGCCCTGCGTGGGGCTCTGCATTCAGTGCGGAGTCTGCTTCAGATTTTCTCTCTCTCCCTCCTGCTCACTCTCTCTTATAAATAAAATCTTTTAAAAATTGCATATTTATATAAAATGTTTGTTTAAAAATGTTATGAAAGAAATAATAATTGTATAGGGATAAAGAGATGAAGTGCGGAGGTAAATTCTTGGCATGAAGTAAGGAGAGCTATGCTCATATTACAGTTGGTTAGTATTTAGCACTGTGACCCCTGGCTAAGTAACTTTTACCCTCTTAACCGCAGTGATGTTATCTGTAAATGAGAGGGTTGAAACAATGCTTAGGCTTTCTGGTATCTCAAGGGGTTCTCTAAAGTCTACCCAGGAATTGTCATTATTGAGAATTCTAGATCTAGCCAACATTCTTTAAACATGGATACTCCTTATGTGTAAAGCTCTGCTCTTCCTACTTTATAGGTATTAACTCAATAAATTAATTTTTCAAAACTCTACATTTAAGTAGTGTGTTTGTCCACAATCTGCAGATGATGAAAGTAGGTCAGAGAGAAGATGAGTAACTTGCTTAAGGTCACATAACTAGTAGGTGGTGGAACTGGACACCTGCTTCTAGGACCTCCAAACTCAAGTCCTATGCTTGTACTGCTATTTTCCTTGTAAGAGTTACCTTGAAGAAATGGTTTTGTACTTAAAATATAAAAAATATAGGACCATCCAAATCTCTAAGATTCCAGTTTAAATTGTGCAGGTCCATCAGAGCAAGGAGGCCTCTATCAGTCCTGCAGTGTGGGCAACTCTGCTCTGGCTCTGGGATGATGGACATGCCCATGACTCAGCAGGAAGTTGTCTGATCTTTTTCCTCCAGAGCAATGCAGTGCCTTTCAAGGCCATGAATATCTTCAGGTTACACCATTCATTCTCATTTCTAGCCACCCGATTGTACTAGTCACGTTGGTCTTGGAAACAAGAGGCATGGAAAAGTAAGAAAAAAGTGAAAAAAATGAGGCAGACAGAAAGTGAGGACCTTTTGTCAGGCAGGACTGAGTTTAAGTCTTAACTTTGCCAACAAATGGTAGCTATGTGACTTTGGGAAAGTTAATCATTCTTTTTATACCTCAGTCTTTTCATCTGGAAAAAGGGAATAATAATGCCATTCACTTTATAAGGTTGTCATGAACATTAAGAAATAGAATGCATATGAAAGTCTCAATGTAATACCTGGTACACCATCAATAGTTAATAAATATTATGTTCTTTTTGCCTCCAAAGGAGACTGTGTGCCAGAGACTTTATTTCCTCAATCTGCCATGTTGAAATCTGTAATTGACTGAATGACTCCTGCTAGACTACCCTCCTTTAATTTTTGTGGCTCTTTGCTAGAGTAAGCCAGGTATTTGTTTTCTTTAGTATTACATTGCCTTAGATTTCTCTTCAATATGGGATTAATAGAAAAGTCAGATTTTTTTTTTAAAGATTTTATTTATTTATTTATTTGACAGAGAGAGAGATAGCGAGAGCAGGAACACAAGCAGGGGGAGTGGGAGAGCGAGAAGCAGGCTTCCTGCCGAGCAGGGAGCCCGATGTGGGACTCGATCCCAAGACCCTGGGATCATGACCTGAGCCGAAGGCAGACGCTTAACGACTGAGCCACCCAGGCGCCCAGAAAAGTCAGATTTTTGTGTGCTGTGCTTTCTTTCCTCATTTTCCCCCTGACTTCAACCCTTGCTCTCAAATTTCTTATTCCTTTTGAGCAATACAGGTTCCTTTGAATATAGCCTCCAAGGTACAGTTGCTGGGAGCTGAGCACCAATCTTGGTCTTTGATGGGAAATGATCTAAGTGTCATGGCAAGAGAACCCTCTCTTTTGTGGATATGTTCTCTGTTATTTTCTCTCTTCTCCCTAAAAGAGACAATATACTTTTCAGAAAAATCAACCTCTTTCTTTTAGGTGGAAGATAAACTATGAATTGGTTAAGAATACATACTTATTTAGAACCTTTGCAAGGGAAAAACATGACATGTCTAGCAAGAGTCATATCAGGATTTGAACCTGAATACTTACAGAAATATGTATTCTAGAATTGATCATCTCTTTGGTTAAATTTATCTATTACATCACTTTTTAAAAATTTAACTCATATTTGTTGATCAGCAACTTTGTTCTAGGTACCAGGAGAGATTCTGAGGATGCACAAGTCAGTACTCCTCTCCTGAAGGATTTAACTGTCCTTCAAGTATCAAGGTTATGGATAAAACAATTTTAAACCTTCAGGAGCACAGGAAATACTGTACTTCAGAATTACTCCCACTGGGCATACTATAGGGCAAACTTCATTAAACCAACAGATAATTAGGGAAGCTTCACTAGAAGGAATAGTGTTGGCATTGAATACATTTAATTATAGATGTAAGATTAATTCAAAAGTAGATACATGAGTGGAAGAAAAGAAAGCAAGTCCTGTATGTTCAGAAAAAAAGAAAATAATTCAACTAAAAAAAATTCAGAAGAGAAAGGAAAAATAGACTCATCTTTTAATCCTTGTTACAGAGGTGACAAATATAAGGGGAGCCAAAGGATATCATTTAAAGCTGACAAATCAGAAGTAAAGACCTAAGTAAGGGGAATGAGGGTATCATAAAAGGTAATATATAAAAGTAACCGCTAGAACAAAAATACAAACTTTCTTAAAGATCAAAAGAAATAATAATAAAAAGGAACATATAGGGGAGCCTAGATGGCGCAGTCAGTTAAGTGTTCGACTCTTGATTTTGGCTCAGGTCTCAGGGTTCTGGGATCGAGCCCTGCATTGGGCTCCATGCTCAGCAAGGAGTCTGCTTCAGATTCTCTCCCTCTCCCTCTACCCCTCCCCACAACTTGTGCTCTCTCTCTCTCAAATAAATAAATAAAATCTTTTAAAAAAAAGAACATATAAGAAAACATAGTTAATATAGCCTAATATTCACAGTAAAAATAACTTAATATCATCTGGGTTAAGACCAAACATTTCAGTCATGAGTATAAATTCTTAACTCACTTACTAAAAGAAAAAGATTTTCAAATTGATTTACAAAGTAAAACAAAGCTCTATGCTACAAACAAAAGATACACTTAACACAAAATGATTCAGGCAAAAAAAAAAAAATCAAGGCATGAGCCAGTGTATATCAGGTAAATCGAAACAATAAGGAAGTAGGGCTTGCAGTCTTGACGTCAGACAATGTAAAATTCAGGCCAAAAAGCATTATGATACAAAGAACACATGTGCAGTGTTAAAGACCACAATGCAAAATGAGTGTAACTGTTATGAATACTCTGCATCATTTAATAATACAGCATTTGCCTTTATAAAGCAGAAATTAACAGAGCTGCATAAGTAAAAAGGGGCAGAGATACACTAACAACAGTAGATTTTAAGAAACTATTCTAAGTCCAAGACAGGTAAGTGAACTAAAAAATAAGTGAAGCTGTAGAAACCCCAAGCAGCATAGGTGATACACTGTATCTGTTATGTTGGAGGTTAGAACTGCTTAGACAGTACAATTGTTTACATCTCTTCCTAACCGTAGCCTGAAGTCGGCGAAGGGAGCACTATTTATTCCACAGAAACAGGGAAAACCCTATAAATCAAGACGGTTGGTTGGTTGGTTTCTTCTTCTTAGGGCCAGTTTACCAGCATACTTATGGATATATATCAGTTTAACACTCCATAATACGAAATACCTCTTCTTCTCAAATACAGATGGATCATTAATAAAAGAATTGACTACATATTAGGCACAAAGAAAACTAAAAATAACAAAATAAATGTCAAAACCGTGCTTCTATCAAATCATTCTTAGGTAACGGGAAATATAAAACATAATTGCAATGAAAAAACAATGAAATTTAGAACAGTATGTTAAAATTCGTAGGATATGATTAAAGCAGTGATAAAGGAAAAATGTGTAGCCTTATATACTTATATCAATTGATAGTTTCATTCAAAAATGAATAAATAATAAAAATGAATTAAACTTACAAAGCCAGAAAAAGAAAAACAAATTAACTGCCCCCCCCAAAAGAAGAAATAGTAACAGGAAAACTAATTAAAATACTGGTTCTTCAGGGGCGCCTGGGTGGCTCAGTTGGTTAAGCGACTGCCTTCGGCTCAGGTCATGATCCTGGAGTCCCGGGATCGAGTGCCGCATCGGGCTCCCTGCTCGGCAGGGAGTCTGCTTCTCCCTCTGACCCTCCTCCCTCTCATGCTCTCTGTCTCTCATTCTCTCTGTCTCAAATAAATAAATAAATAAAGTCTTAAAAAAAAAAAAATACTGGTTCTTCAAAAAAACCAAACAAAATAGACAAACCACAAGCAAAATAGACAACTATTTTAATGTTGAATAAAAAGAGAAAGCACACATAGAATAAAAAATGGTAAGAAATAATGGGAGGAAATGACAATAAAAAATAATTTGTATAACTCCATAGAAATGAATTTGAAAACCTGGGTAAAAAGAATATTTTCCTACATATATACAACTTAATTAAAATTGATCCTAGTATAGATTGAAAGCTAACTACACCAATTGAAAGCTAACTACACAATGAAAAGAGAATACTAACAAACAGACAACAGAAACAACAAAGTCTATCCTCCGAAAATGCACAGACCTGCGAGGTGGGTAGGGAGAGACAGGTAGGGGGCTATGTGACTAGGCTTATACAGGGTGTTTCGAGGTAACAAGGCTCACAGAAATCCCAGATGTGGAGAAATGTTATAGACAAGATATTAACTAGAGAGAAGGGAACATAACAAATCCACCTTGTTTGTTCTAAATATGGACGAGATATTTTCATAATATTTACAAAGCCACCTTGTTTGTCCTAAATGTTATAGACAAGATATTTACCAAGTTCCCTGGTCAATTTTCTATAAAAGACTGACCATAAAAGCCCTCGGTGGCAACCCATTAGGGATTCCTCTTTCCCTAAAGAGCTTTTCTTTTTTTCTTTCCTTTCTGTTCTCAGCTTCACTTAATAAACTTTCACTTTACTGTTTTGTGTCCATGTCCTTCTTCAACGCCGTTGAGACAAAAACCCTACAACATCATTGCTGTCACATAGTTTTTTATATATAATTCTATAATACAGTGTTATTATTTTTGCTTTAATGAGTTAATTCAGTTTTGAAGAATTAAGAAAATAAAAGCAAGGTTTTTTGTTTGTTTATATTATCCATATATTTCACAACGTGCTTCCTTTCTTCCCTTAGATCTGATATTCTATTTGGTGACCTTATCTTACTGAGTAAATGTCTTTAATATTTTTCATGATGGTGTCTATTAGCAACAATTTTACTCATTTAATTCATTTGAAAATAAACTATTTTGTCTTTTGTGAGTACAAAATCCTAGTTCTTTTTTCTTTTAGTATATTAATGATGTCAAAACATCGTCTTTGGTCCTCCATTGTTTCTAATGAGAGATAATCTATCACTCTTACTGTCATTTTTTTGTCAATAATGCATTTCATTTTTCTCAAGCAAACTTTTAAGAACTTTGTCTTTGTTTGGTTTTATGCTTTGTTAGTGTGGGTCTAATTAGAATTTCCCTTAGTCCTAAAGTGAATATGTTCATCATTGTATGCCTTTAATTCTAAGGTGTGGGCCTTCTGAGGTTCCACTGGAAAACTTGAGGTATTTATCAAGCCCCTCTAATGTGGCAGGACTCACATTCCAAACCCTGTGTCCATCTATGGAAGCGTCTCCTCAGCTCTCTCTGTTATTCAGAGGTTCTTTTCTCCTTGTTCTCTCTGGTCTCCACCGAACACATACAGTTTAGGGTCAGCCAAGGATTGGAGGAGACTTCACGTGCAGATTTGGGGCTCCTTGAGGTTTTCTTCTTTCTAGGGTTTCCCCCTCAATTTTGTGCAACTCTGATAATCCCAAACTCCTCCTTTGATTCCTCAGACCAGCAAGACTGTGGCTCTCTGTCTTAATTCCATCTGTGCAATGCCCTGTGGACTGAGAATGCTATCTGGGGAAAAGCTGGATGAACTTGGGTCTCTCTCAGTGTGATTCTCACCCTTCGAGTCCGATTCCTTCTAGTTTTTGCCCCCAGGGATTTCAAACAATTATTGTCTAGTTTTTCCCATTGTTTATAGTTGTTATCCCTGGAAGGGTTAGTACAAAACAAGTTATCTTCACCTTTACTGGAATCAGAAATTGGATTATAACATATTGAATAAAAATAATGGTATGAGCCCTAGTGATAGTCAAGATGTGTGTGTTTGAGAGAGAGCAAGAAAGAAAAAGAGAAGCTCTTTTTTTCTTTTTAAAGATTTTATTTATTTCCCAGAGAGAGAACACAAGTAGGGGAAGCAGCAGGGCAGGGGGAGAGGGAGAAGAAAACTTCTTGCTGAGCATGGCGCCAGATGTGGGGCTCGATCCCAAGACCCTGAGATCATGACCTGAGCTGAAGGCAGATGTTTAATGGCTGAGCCACCCAGGCACCCCAAGCTTTTTTTTCTTAATAGAAGGAATAAACATTTTAGAAAATTACTACTTTGCAATTCCCCATTAAGAAAATTGCTCCAGGCACAGGCCATCAAAGGTAAAACGCTGTCAGAGAACAGGATATGTGCATGGTGTGAAAGTCCAGATTGCTTACTCATTACAATTAAAAAAAAAAAAAAAAAAGGAAGAAAAAAAAAAGAAAATGAATGTAACCAGAATCTAATTGTGGTAAAACATTCACACAAATTTTGACTGTTCATAATATCAGAAAGCAGAGGATAAAGAGAAAGCAAATGTTATTCACAAAGGATTAAGAATCAGACCGATAACAGACTGAATATCAGAACACAGTATTTCAACATCTTGAAAATCAGATAGGAAAGCACTGAACGTCAAATTTTATTTCTAAGAAAGTTCTCAAACAAACCGAAGAGCAAAATATAAAAACTATTGTGGACATATAAGAATGCAGAAAATTTTTCTCTTAGACATCCTCTATGAAAAAGTAAACTGTGGGGGCATACTCCAAGAAAACAGCGAAGGGAACATTAATCCAGCGGAAAGAATGACGTTAGAGACCAGAAGCAGTGTCAGTTAACTATAGCCTCAACAAAGTGAAAAAGATGAGAGGAAAAATGTGGTTTCCTCTGGATAAAGACAGAAAATTGCTCTTCTACCAATAAACTGCTGATGGCCCAGAATTACAAAGTCATAATAATGGAAATGTTGATTTTCTGTTTTATGAGTTTTAGTCACATCCTAAGTATGAAGGATAGGAGACCAAATGTAGTCTCATATTAAAATATAAACATTTTAGACATTGGAAATATAAAGGTAGTAACACGGAGATGAGGCATGCATAGTCGATGAAGGCTTGGCCAAGGAAGATGAACCCGGCGGGCTGAGTGGCTCATTTTTGGTGACAGCGCAGCAGTGGATGCTCAGAAGTTGGTAAATACCAAAGAGATGACTAGGTGCTTTGTACCAAGCCATAAAGCTGAAGACTAGATGAACTGAAAACTGCCTTAGCAGAGTTATCCTTGGGAAGTGGGGACTAGATTGAGGGAAAGGAAGATAGTTTCACTTTCTTTTTATTCTTTTTTTCCAAAGGATTTTCATTAATAAGGTCATGCATTATTTTTATTGTTAGAAAAAGGCTAGTTTAAAAAAGTAAATATACTAGGGGCGCCTGGGTGGCTCAGTTGGTTAAGCGACTGCCTTCGGCTCAGGTCATGATCCTGGAGTCCCGGGATCGAGTCCCGCATTGGGCTCCCTGCTCGTCAGGGAGTCTGCTTCTCCCTCTGGCCCTCCCCCCTCTCATGTGCTCTCTCTCATTCTCTCTCTCTCAAATAAATAAATAAAATCTTAAAAAAAAAAAGTAAATATACTATAGTTTAAAAAAGTAAATATATTAATTATGGTTATTCAAACACTGGGATACCTGTGCCGGAATGAAAAGGAGTGAAGGTGATGTTGATGTACATCACGGCATGGAAAGACAGCCACGCTCGTTGCCTGGGGAAATGAGCCAAGCTGCAGAAGAGAAATGCATATTCCCAGTGGGTGAAAACAGACCTATAGGCATATGCGTGTGCCTTTACATACTTCATATAATACAAACAGGTCGGGTAAGAAAAAATGAAGCTCAAAGTTTAAGAACTTTGAACCAAGTGGTTCTCTGAAACTCCAGCAATTGCCATCAAATTATTAGCCGCCTTGCCATCTTGCATCTGGAGCCCAGCCTCGGTCCGGTTGAGATACTAACAATACGTCGCACAGGAATCACTCCTTCTCACCCGGTCCCACATTTTCCTTCTGTTTCTGTCCATGCACGCTGAGTTGCTCTGCTTGTGGTGAGCTTGTAGCCTGGAACTCCGCCAGCTTCCTATAAATTCCAACCCCTATTTCGTCAAGTTCACGGAGTTATCTCAGATCGACTATTAAATATATTTTTGGCTTAATGCTCCATGTGCCCACTGGGAATAATTAGGGTATTGGTTAAAGAGGTGTCCTTAGCTAAGTCAGCTCATCTCGATGGGCCCTGGTTTCCTTCTGACAAACCAGGTGTCCAGGCTAGAAAATTCCTCAGGTCCTGGCTGGCTCCTCTATCCTTACCTCTAGACTCTGTTTTGTGAATATGTTAAAAGGGCAGTGAGGTTTTGAAGGACACAGTTTAAAAATGATGGAGAGGTTGGCTGAGAGCAACTTTAAGCTTTGCTAAAAATTCTACCAGGAGCTCTTCCAAAGTCCTACAGGAGAAATAAAAGGGCTCGGACACAGCATGTTACATCCATACCAGAACAACACCACGAGGGGAAAGACTTGGCTCTCCTAGCGCTTGTTCAAGCCGCATTAATTTGACAGCATGCACGAGCTGTTGACTGCCTGTTGAAGTCTTCCATTGTCTGCGGCTCGTTGCGTGCACAACTGCTCTGATCGAGAGCGATTCTGTGCCAGGCAGCTGCGGAACGGACAGGTTATACACAGCCAATGAAACCTGAAGCCTCATCAGCTAATCAGTGGGTGCCTTGGGAGAGAAATTAAAGTGGAGGAAGGTGCATATAGAATGAGGAAGGTGATGAAGGAAAGAAAGAAGCTGGTATTAAGAGGTGGCAAAAGTCACAGGAAAATGTGTGCCTTTCAGTTAGAAACAAATGAAATACATTTGGATACAATTGCGGAGTCCAGGGCAGGGAGAGGAAAATGAATTTGGTAAGGGAAGGTAATGAGAGGCTTCTGGAAGGTGGGAGAGAGTTAATGAAGTTGTTTGGAAGTGCTTAATGAATATGCTGATTATAAAATACAAGACACCAGGGGAAATGGAAACCTAGGCTGGACGGATTGTACATTTCCCGTCCGTTTGCTGGTGGCCGGTTGAGACAAGAAGAGACAGCCTCGGCTCTGAAGACAAGAGTTTGACTATGTCTTATAGCAAAGATCCAGGGTAGAGTAAGAACCTGCAGTTGTTAGGTGATGTGGTCAATGCCAGTATTTCAGACTGTAGCTGGGTTTGCCTGGGGATTCTGACCCCAGAGGGATTCTCTTTGGAAGCAACGCTTACCTGCTCAGCCACTCAGGAAAAAGTCACCCACGGGCATCAATTTACTGTCCTGCTTGGAAAACAGGCTTTTTTCACATGGGACATCTGTAGGCTGTACCCCTGTGTCATCTCCTCCTCCCTTTTCCCATCATGAGGTCCCTGAGTAAGAAAATGACAGCAATACAAAGCATCAAGGGGGCATTGTCTGGTCCAATCTTCATTTTCCAAGTTAAGAGAGTAAGCTCTGAATAAATTTGCCCCAAATCATTCAGCTAATTACCGGTATGGTTTGAGCTCCTTTGGGTCCCCTTCTCTCAGTCTGCTGGTCTTTCCTATTTATGCTGCTTCAGTTCAAAAGTCAGAGATACATTTCAAGCATCATCCATCTTCCTTTAATAATCCTTCATAATTTTTTGGAATTCATTTTTTGTTTATTAACTTGATTCAACAAATAATTGACTACTATATGTTCTTATGAAGCTTATATGTTAGAACAGGACACAGACAATGAAAACAAACAAATATCAAATATGCCAGGCAGAGATAGGAACTATATAAAGAAAACGCGAGTTAAGGAGACACTGTTTTGTTTTGTTTTGTTTTTTGAGGGGGGCAGGGGCAGAAGGAGAAGGAGAGAGAGAATCTCAAGCACACTCTCCCTTGAGCACGGAGCCCAACGTGGGGCTCCATCTCAGGACCCTGAGATCATGACCTGAGCTGAGACCAGGAGTCAGACGCTTAACCGACTGGGCCACCTAGGCACCCCAAGGAGACACTATTTTAGACAGGGTTTTAAGATTTTGCGGGGGTAAATTTGAGCACAAACTTGAAGGATAAACCTCCAATTTTTCTTTCATTATTTTGACCTAGTTATCTCTTTTAGAAATATAAGGGGTGTGTCCACATAATAAATCCATATTTTCTCCATTCATAACTTTTCTTTCTTTTTCTCTAATTTCAAAACATATTTCCTCTCACATTCAGCCCAGACAGACCAAGACTGGAAATGACTGCAGTTTCCCGTTAGCTTTGGTATTAGGCCACGTCCTCCTGCCTATCGGGTGAAATAATCCATTTGGCCACTTATTATGTGCCAGGGTCGGCACATAAGCCATTATCTTATTAACCTACTCTATTACCTCTTTTAATCTTCTCAACAACCGCGCACAAGAGGCTTTATTATATTCATATTACAGTGGGAAAACTAAGGCCAATAGAAGTTGGGTATCGCATCAGGGAGTAGCAGAACTGAAGCCAGATTGGGGTCTGCTGGAAACCAGAGCCCAGGTCTGTGTCATCACGCAGATGGCTCCAAGTCCCCCAGAAGAGCACTTTGAGCCCCCAAAACTGAGGCAACTCTCCCTTCTTGGGATTTCCATACCCTTTTGATTGCATCAAGCAAGATTGGCTTCATTAGTTTGTTTCTCAGGACGGGAGTGTAACTTCAAATTCATCCAAGGCCATTACCAATTTATATCTATGATGCCATGATCATCACCAATGCCCTTATCAGTTTCAATTCCTGATGCAATTTCTGTTTACTAAGCGCCCTTTTTCATACTTCACTGGGGTCTCATTCCAGGTAGTCTGGACTGAGCTAGCCTTTAAAGCCAAACTGGGCTCTTTGTTTTTATTTTTATTGTTTTGCCAACAGGGGTTAGGAGAAATACTCTTTCCAAATGAGCCCTGTCCCTTTCTGAACGGAAGTTTCTCAGCTGTGCGCTCAGGACAAGTGGCTCACAGCCTATCTGGTGCCCTCAGAGTTTCTTTTGAGTGGCCACAATGGTGGTGCATTTTCATTCTTTGCGATTTCCAGAAGTAGTGCTAGCTGGATAAACAAATTTGTGACCAAATAGTGTGGTATTAAAGTATCGAGCTAATTTTCTTGTGGGGTTTAGAAGTAGCTCTAAATCCAATTCCGAAAGAGGCATCTCATAATGTTTTGTGGATTGAAAATATTGCTTATTCCCTTGCTGTGAATCTTTAATGTGAATGTATAAATTCTAGGACATTTTTGGATTGAAGAAAAATCAATCATTATTTTATTCCATTACCTCATGCACTTTTCTTATCCTTAATAAAAGAATGATTAGGAAGGCAAATCAGTCTCCTAGAACTGTAGTCTGGAGTCTCCATGGAAAGCACTGATTGACATCAGCAGATGCCAGCTGGGTCAGACCTGAAGATGAGAGGTGGGGGACTAGATCTGCAGAAATGGCTGCTAGGTGCAACGATTTCTGCGCAAAAGTTCTGTGTGGGTTTCACATGTACACGAAGGACCAACGTATAATTTCTCTTCAGGATCAATAAAACATAGGATGAATCTCATCGACATATGAAGAAACCGAGCCTATAAACAATGGCATTGGAACACGCTGATACAGTAATTCTAGTCAAGTCTATAGAACTTGACCTATTTTTAAATCTAATTTGCCCCCTCCCCATCCCAGCACATTTCTTCTCTATTGATTTATGTGTGGATTTTACTTTGCAGACAAGAGCACGCACTTTGAAGTTTATCTGCACTGTTAACAGACTTTTTTTTGCATACACACTTCATCCTGTGTAACTTTTCTTTATTCCTCTTCTTCAGGAAAACAAACACACTAAAAGGAAAAATCTAACCCATCACATTGAAATTCAGGTTAAGGAAATTGTTAAGGAAAATCTTGGGCCATTTGGTCCACAGTTTAAAAGGCTCTTCTTGTCTTTCTGAACCTATTGTTCCACGAGAGCTTTATCCTAACTGACAAGAATTTCCAAATATAGAATGGACACTTGTGACTATAACCAGCAAGTAAAATCATGCTCTAGAAATGAGGTGGGCATCAAGGGAAGAATATTCCGCTGCTAAAAGTTTGAATTGCTCTGTATTCTGGTTCTTAACATACAAAGATTTGTAGAAGTGTTAATGGCTTTCCTCTTTTCCTTTTCCATCCTTCCTACTCCTCCTCTTTCTTTTTCCCTTCTTTCTTTTTTTTTTTTCTTCTGAAACTGATCTCAGAAGATAGTCTGACTCTCGAGATAAAAAAACAGAGAAGGTATAAGACATTGAAACTGAGTTTGGATAATTATTACAGTTATAAATGTATGATATGATATCAAGCATGCACTTAAATTATATGAACACCAGTTTTCTCATTTGTAAGAAACAACTAATACTGTATATAGCATAGGGTTCTTTTGAGAAATTATGAATGACAAAATGGCATAGTCCTAGGGCTTTTCAGTGATTTAATAAGTTTAACTTCCATTGCTTGGCCCATTAGTCACTTCCAACACTTTTACTTAGGAATAATATCATAGATATAAATACTAGGTTTTCAAGCAAAAAACAAAGGCAAAAAATAAAACAGGACGTTAACCTCTATTTACTATATGATCTCTAGTTCTTCAGACAAGATAAGCCATCTCCTTTCCATTCAGAGTGGATTTAAAGCTAGTTTTCAGTTGGACAAATATGGGCAAACTTGAATTAAATAGACTCTTTGGCAGTGATTCTCACACTTTATTGTACAACACAATCACTTGATGTGTTTGTAAACTATGAGAGCCTGCTCTCCAGCTCCTCAAGGAATCTGGTTTGGCAGTAGATATGGGATAGTATGTGTAGTAGTGTGGAGTCCAGGAATCTGCGTTTTCGACAAGTATCTCAGGATTTTCTGTTGACAAAAGTCCATAGAGTTTGTTTTGAGAGAACGAGGAGAAAGAACATTGAATTTCATGGGTAGAATGTATAAGTAGAATCTCCCTTTTAATCACCTTTTAGTGAAAAACATTTTGATATATTTGAATTTGCTTTTTTGCATAAGTGAGTAGAATCTAATTATTAAAGCTTACGGTGAAAAACCTCACTGTTCACTATGATAATTTCATTTAGAAAAAATGAGCAGTTGGCCCTCTTAAGGACAAGTTGCACTAACTTTAATAATCACATTAAACCTTTTCTTTTCCTGTCTGTGCACTCAATAACTATTGAATGAGTAATTGTCAGTCTACATTTAGAGGCTAGAAGAGAGTTAAATATGCCTTCGAGGAGGCTGCATTCTAATTGTACAGAATAGGACCAACACTAGAGTACATAGGTATAAAATCCCATCTCAGGGGCGCCTGGGTGGCTCAGTCGTTAGGTGTCTGCCTTCAGGGTCCTGGGATCGAGCCCTGCATCAGGCTCCCTGCTCTGCGGGAGGCCTGCTTCTCTCTCCCACTCTCCCTGCTTGTGTTCCCTCTCTCACCGTGTCTCTCTCTGTCAAATAAATAAATAAAAATCTTAAAAAAAAATAAAATAAAATCCCATCCCAGAAATTTCCAGCCTGTATAATTGCAAATGTTGGCACACTGGTTTCCCACAGACCCACCGAAGGCAAAGTGTTTACTAGGGACCATATTCCTTCATCATCAGTCACTGGTTCTGGGGAATGGTTAAATTGAGCATTTATCCCAAAGATATTTGTCCCATGATTGTCATAATATATATCTGGACTTGATTCAGACTGAAATTGAGGAATCCTGGAGATTACATGGAGAACATGGGTTTGCAGCAGGCTCATGCTATTCCCTGTAAGGATGCATACCTGTGCATGAATCCAGGTCGTTTCTTTTTTGAGAAAGAATAGTGCATTTGTATCTATATGGGACAGTGGGTTATGCTGGTAGGGAGACAGTTTGGGAATTGTTTTCTTGGAGATATGTTATTTCTCACTCTCAGTAAGCTGAAACATCTCTAGTAAAACAAATCTCAACTCATTAAAACTAAATCAAAATGCTTTTCAGTAATTTTCTAAATCTTATCATTCCATGTTTTTCTTCAACTGACCTATCTTTTGTCCAGTTATATTCATTTTATCCTTCTCTTTTATAGTCTTTTCACTGTCCATAGAGCCCTCTTCCTCATTTCCTTCCCCCCCTTTTTTTAAGGAAAGAGAACACATGAGCACATGCGAGCAGTGGGGAGAGGGGCACAGGGAGCGGGAGAGAGAGAATCTTAAGCAGGCTCCATGCCCAGTGCCCAGCCCCACCACAGGGCTCTACCTCACATCCCTGAGATCATGCCTTGAGCTGAAATCAAGTCTGTCACTTAACCAACTGAGCCACCCTGGTGCCCCGCCTTTTATTTTCAATCTAATACTATTTCCCCTTTAAACTTTCCTAAATTACCCCCTCCCCTTCCCCACCTGATCACTCCCATTTATAATTCAAGACACAGTCATGTTTTCACTTCTTGATGCTTCCCCATCTTTTAGGTTTCCAGTACCCTCTGCAGCAGGAAGAATGGGCAGGGACAGTGGAAAGATGAAACTGACATCAGAATTATCTCTTCCTGTGGTAGTAAGTACTGTTAGTAATTTCTGCTTTTCAAGATTCTTAACTTAATCACATAGGCAAAACCCCTTCGATATGCAAGATAATACAATTTATAGGGTCTGGGACTAAGGCATAGAAATCTTTGGGGGACATATTGAGCCTACCACACTTACTCACTAGGACATAAGAATATAAGCAAGTAATGCTGTACATGTCTCTATTCTACATGGTGGTGGACACAGTGAAAGTGGTGGACAAGATCCATATCTTAGGCTTTGAATCCCAGCTATTCCTGATGTTAGATCATTGACTTTAGTTTCTTTGTCTTTTCATTACCCAAGGGAGCCCTGCTTTCTACTCCTTTTATCTGCCAAGTGACTTCATTTCCTGTACACTAACTCAGTAGTTCCCCAAAGTGGCTGCATATTACAATCAGCTGGGGGATTCCAGAAAGTCTAGATACCTAAGCCCACCTCCAGTCATTCTGATTTAATTCATGGTGTGTGGCTGATACATAATTCTCTTTTAAAGGTCCCGCAGTGATAATGATGTGCAGCCAGAGTGGAGAACTACTAGCTCTAACCAAACTATAAAGAACTTAGAGTTTCTTCCCCACTCCTTTAAAAAAAAAAAGAAAGAAAGAAAGAGAAAAAAGAAAAAAGAAAAAAAAAGCCTGCTATCTCTGCAGACACTGGGAGCTCTTGTGATAAGCTGCCTAACCTCTAGAATTGTAAGAAAATAAATATGTGCTTTCATAACCTACTGAGTTTATGGCAATTTGTTACAGCAGCAATAGGGAACTAATACATAATTAGGGAACAATGAACAAAAGTATAAATATATTTTGCTAGTATTCTTTTCAGTCATATAGATTTAGAATTGCTTTTCACTAAATTCCTAACTTTGCTTTGATCCCAGCATGTCTCCAGGGTAACTTTTTCTGATCTTGACTGATCAATTCCCCCTGTACGTACTTCAAGCACCATGACCCTCTCACCTAAAGCACTTATTCAAGTTCTAACTGTACCCTTATTGATGTGATTTTTTCCAACAAGACTTTGGACTCCATGAGGGTCAGGACCTTGGGTGTTTTGTTCATTTTTTTCTTCAAGGTCTAACAAAGAGCCTGGAGAATAACAGACCTTCAATAAATATTTGTTAAAGTGAACTGACGAATCTGGGCAGACTCAGGTGGTGAATTCAGCTAAGGAAGCCAGAATCGGGTGTGTGGGAATCAGACAGGAAGTTTATGGACAAAGCAGTGTAGGGAGAAGATGAAAGATCAGGGTCCCAATGTCGGTGTCTGGGTAAGAATGGAGGAGACAAGGCTGAGCAGCTCTCTCTCTCTCTTTTTTTAATTCCCTTCATGATATTTTCTCTGAGGAACTTAAAATTTTATGACTTCAGTGCTTATAATTTCATAATTTTGTTGGAACATTCATTCAGTCAATCTTAGAATGGAAAGAGAACATTATGATTAAAGGTATTTTTCAAGTTGAAATTCTTTAAAGCTGTCTTCTTGACACACTCTCATATTTTTATAACCTCAGAAATCATGATAGCCTTCCATAGCTGTGTGTCCTTCTGGGTAAGTTAAGAATTTTCCTAGACTTTTCCTTAAATTTTTAACAATTTCAAATCAGAATAGAAAATATAACACATATCCTCAAAAATGCTTACAACCAAAATCACCGTCATCAGAATGATTCTGACATTTCTTCTTCATTTTTAGATGTAACTAAAATATTTGGTTCTTACGAAAATTCTGCCTTTCTTGTTTAGGAGTTTCTTTACCAGAATGAAGGTGTCGTAGGTATCAGCATTATTATATATACTTAACAGTGCACTGTTCTGTAATTCAAAAGACTCAATTAAATGAACTGTTATTGAAAGAATACCTTAGTCATGCCAAGAATCGTGCTAGCTTTTATGAAATTGGACACTGGTCATATCATGTGGGCATTTCCCATAATTATAAGAGCAGCTTATATTTAAATTTTTTTTATTTAATGATCCTTTTTTTCTTCTATAATTTTTTTTTTTTTTAGGTTTTTACAGAAACCTTGGCAGACCAGACACAAGAGTTAGATTTTATTACTAGTGTGTAGCCTAAGGCAAACCATTTAAATCTGGATCTCATTTTCCTCATATGTCAAAGGAGGATAGTTACACTTATCTTGCAGGTTTTTGTGATAATTAGACTTTAACTATATAAAGTGTCAAATTCCTTGCTTGACATACAGTAGGTAATCAATAAATAGTTGCCATTATTGTCCCTCCATTATTCTTTTTAAGGAAAATAAGTCTCACATAGGTTGAGTATGCCTTAATAAGTCATAACTTTTTGGCACTCAGAATTGACTTCCTTAGGCAGCATGGAGTTTCTTAGCATGAGGCATATTTCATCGTAAGTTTAACCACACATTGACAGGGCTGTGGTAGAGAAGATTAGGGTGTTTACTAGTAAAAACTTAGCGAGTCCCAAATATGACCTTTATTATCCCTTCCAATTCCGTTTCTCTTACTTGACTCAAGGCATTTTTCTAGTAAGTGGTAAAGTATGTCCCAGAAGGAGCCTCCTGAAACTTTATCCCATACAATGTGCATTCTACTTATGAAACAGCAACAAAAGTATAAGGCTCTGTCTCCATGGGGGATAACTCACTAGAATAGTCAGAATAGAACAGTTGACTAAACAGTTGACTAACTGAAAAACGATCTTAAATAATAGGTTGCATTTGTATGTTACATTTTTCAAAAATTTTTTGCATTTATCTTCAATATTATTTTGCTTTTTAACATCGTGAACAATGGGTAAAGTAATTTATATGCATTTTTTTTTTCAGAAAAGGTAAATGGTGTAGAAAATTGGTATGGAATGGTATAGAATAATGAATTGATTTTTTTGTGATGAAATTATAAATTATAGATGGAATTGGGACAAAAATCTCCATCTCTCTCCTTTAGACAATGACTGTTTCTTTCTTACATAGGGAGTATTAGCAAATAGCTGAAGTGGTAGAGGTGAGCTTTCCACCTAGGTCTTCTGAGTATGGCTTCATTATTCTTTGGGCCATACCACATCACTTCTGAGTATTCTTAAATGAATTCTTAAGTATTCTTAAGTGAATGACAATGACTTTCTTCATAGAGGGCTTTAATAAGTAAATACATAGAGAAAACTCTCTGAATATGCTACAGAGCAATTTAAACAAAGGTATTAAAAAATATATTAATAATATTGTTGTACCAGACTTTACAACTACCTGACTCATGTGGCACATCTTGGATTTATTTATGCTGGAATGTGTTCATCGGCAGGCAGAGGGTGGAGCTGGGGCCAATGTTCATGGATGTAGTTTGGCAGCACAGGCCTGTGTTAATGGCTTTAGTCCTGCTTGTATGCTATCCCTTCCTTCCGGATAGCGCACCTGCATAAGCATTTCTAAAAGATCTCTGCATTCTGGCTTATTGGTGAGGCTGAGGCCATCCCCTTTGCAGATAACCTGGCAGAGTCAGTGATCCGCAAACATGGATGCATATCAGCATCACCTGAGTCGTCTTGTTAACTAACGTAACATAATAAAATTAAATTAAATTAAAAGAAATGTAGATTCGGGCGCCTGGGTGGCTCAGTTGGTTAAGCGACTGCCTTCGGCTCAGGTCATGATCCTGGAGTCCCGGGATCGAGTCCCGCATCGGGCTCCCTTGCTCTGTGGGGAGCCTGCTTCTCCCTCTGCCTCTGCCTGCCACTCCCCGGTTTGTGCTCTCTCTCTCTCTCTGTCAAATAAATAAATAAAATCTTAAAAAAAAAAAATGTAGATTCTTCAGTTCCACTACTGAGATTCTCCATTAGTAGGCCTAAGACAGGTTCTGGGCATCGGTGTGTATGTATCTCCCACCTATTAACACAGGCCCTGGAGAGTTTATGTAGCTGCTCTATAGACAGGCAACTGAGAGCCACTGAGCGCATCCCAACTTTTCCTCCTGTCTGACTTCCTTTATTTCCTTCCGAGGTTTCAGGCCCCATTCCTCTGCTCATATAAAACTAATTTTACTCATTTTTTTCCAGTAAAATTTTATGAGCCATGGCAATCAAACACTTTAGTAAGATCCCAATATACAGTTCACGATGCAATTTCTTCCTTATTTTGGAAATGATAATTGCATAGCCATAAAGTGTGTTGAATATAATTTGTTTGGAGTGATCCTGTGTAATATTTATCTAATGGTTCCTCTGTCTTTTCAGGGTTTGTTGATTTATTTATTTCCTTTTTCATTGTAGTGTCACAGAACAATTCAAGCTACCTTTGGATTTATTAAGTAGTGACTTCTGGGATACTGTTTTATTTTGGACAAAGTTTTAATTATCACCTTTATTCTTCTGTTTTGCCCTAATTAAATAATCCCAAACATTTTAGCATGAACATGAGCTAATTCCTACGATATTCTCTGCACTCTTCCATATAACTATTATTTTTTTGTCTTTAATGATTATTCCCCACTTTCAGCTATACCAACACTTTTTTGCTTAAAATAGGATTCCCTCAAACTATTATTTTACTTAACTTTAAAGAATGGGTTTAATATCTCAGACATTTTCAAGGGTATGCCTAAGATAATACAGTTGCTCCAGAATGTAAGACATCATCATTAACTTTTCAATGCACTTTTTCATGAGTATTTTTCAGATCCTACAATAATAATACAGTGACATAGGGGAGATAAGGCTCCTTCAAGTAAGGGAGATGAAATTAATTGGAGATCATATATAGCCAGAAGAAGAACTTAGGGCTCCCTAGCTCTAGTTTAGCACTCTGTCTGAAATCATTGGCAAGGATTGGTGTCCCTAGCCTGACTTTACAGAGGAAGGGCCCTCTAACCTGAGGGTAGCAGAAAATTCTGCTTAGGATTCTTCTGGGGGCACCTGGGTGGCTCAGTCATTAAGCGTCTGCCTTTGGCTCAGGTCATGATCCCAGGATCCTGGGATTGAGCCCTGCATCGGGCTCCCTGCTCTGTGGGAAGCCTGCTTCTCCCTCTCCCAATCCCCCTGCTTATGTTCCCTCTCTTGCTTTGTCTCTCTCTGTCAAAATAAATAAATAAAATCTTAAAAAAAAAAGAAAAAAAAATTCCTTCTGTATGGGAAGGACACTGTTTCTTATTCTTGTAATATAAGCTATATATCCTAGGGAAACAGAAAGAAAACAAACAATATGTAATTGAGTAGCCAGGAGAGGAGGTTATTTGAGAAAGATGATTGGATCAATTCTGAAATCACCCGGGACTGTAAAAATGAAAATCAACTTCATTATAATTCAACTCATTAAATAAAGACTTATATATGTCACAGAATGCTATTAATTGAATTCATAACATTTTTCCTCACACAGAAGTGTCATACTCCAAAAATTCCAGTGGGATCTGACCGAAATAGGGAACCAGTTTTAGGCTTGTTCCATAAGCCTAGGTGGTGAAGCAGGAAGACATTTATTAAGGAGTATTTTTTTTCCTTTGCTTTTGGAAATATCCAAGTGTCACAGGTCTGATTTTTCAAAGAGGCTAAGACAAAATTTGTTTTGCCTGTCAAAGCTGTCCTGTGACAAGCAAAAATGGCAGGTCCTTTATGTTCCATCCTGCTCAGTTAGCAGATGGGCTTTCCTGGGAAGTCCATGACATTGGATGAGGTAGCTCTATGCACTTGAGGTGGGCCCTCGAAGGAATTAAAACTGGAGGCTCCAGACTGCACCCCTTGCTCCTGGCAATCCCTTTTCCCTTCAAGGAGAGTCTGGGAGGCACATGTTTTTTTCCACCATGTTCCAATCTACTTCTCCATATACTTTCAGAAAGCAGCTTTTTTAGGACACCAGAGAAATTCTGTCCCTTATGAGAAGCAAAACATGTAAGAGAATTTCAGGGCTATAAGGAAGAGTTACTGCCTTCTTTCTCTACAATCCATTCTAGAATTCTCCTCACCTTCAGCTACCACCTCTGCTGACTTCTGTGTTTTACTGTTATTGTGACTCATGGACTCCCATATGAGGAGTCTAAGCCCCTGTCCTCATTGGAGGCCCGTGAGCTTCAAAATCAGACCATGGGTACTCTACATACTCATTTACGGTCACAACTGGGCAAAGCAGTACCGAGTTGCCCAAGTGGATCACTTAGATTTTATCTATTTTCTTCCTTGCCTTTAGGGTATATCAGCAACCCCCCCTCCTTCTGAGAATCCAGGTCGATTACTCTTGCTAAGATAGTTATTCCTCTTCTTGCCTCTAGCTCCTAGATATAAGGAATTCTGAGTGCCCGGCCAGCAGCTGTAGCTCGTAATTCCATGGTACTCTTACTTTGTGCCTTTGGGAGTGTGTCTCTTTTGAGTACTAGAGCTTCCAGCTGAGGAACTTAGAGCTGTGGGAACAAGAAGTATGTAGTCTCTCAGCAGAATATTGAGAATGATATGGTGAGTGGGATGATTCCTGCTCCCATTTTTGGGTTTTGGACTCCTTGCTCTCTTCCTACTAAGGACACAGTGCCGTATCTTTGAATCAGCACATATAACTGCATCCTGGAAGAGGACACTATCTTTGCATATGCTGCCTCTGAGCCATGGAGCATTTCAGCTATGCCTTCCGTAGGCCCGTCCAATGCTTTACCAGTTTTGGGGTGGGGTGAGTGTAGAATGACCAGGGGACCCTGTCCTTATGGTTCCATGGTTTCACTGTGCCCTTGCTGTGGAGTAGCCTGTTTGGTACTAAGTGGGATTGCATGCTGGTAAGTTAAATATTCCACAAGTCTGGAAAATGGTGGTGCTGACACTATGTGGGGAGGTAAAGCAAAACCATACCCAGAATAGGTACCAATAACCATGGAGAAAAACTGCTGTCCCTTTCAGAATGAAGAGGGCCCAGTGCAGTCAACTTTTCATCAAGCAGGTGTTTGGCATCACCAAGAAATACTGCTATATGAAGGATGGTTAGGTATTTTGTCTCTATGAGAGCCCTTAAGATGCCCATAATATTAGAGTGTCACTAATATGGTTTTTTAAAAGGTTTTTAACTTTCTGCTAAAGTTGCTAAATGCCATGGCTTTGCTTCAGAATACCAGAGTTATTGTGATTCTCTTACTGAGGCTTGCCAAAACTGTAAATAACATATTTTCTTATCACTGATATATCCATCACTGTATGGTCTGCTCTACTGTATGTCCCATGCTGCAGGGCTGTTTATATCTTAGTTTGGACCATCTCCAGAGACCTTTCGTTCTCTAGGCCCCAGTCAAAGCTGAAAAATTTTGCATCGCTCAATCTATGGATTAGACAAGTATCAGCAAGTGTGGACTATATTGTCCCCAGAACACAGGGACTCCCACCAGGCCTCTGAATCTTCAGAGGGTTTATCTCCCACTTTCTGGAGCTCATGTTTTTCACAAAGACCTATGGGATTCAGGCATCCTTGCTTTATCTGGACTGATCAATGTAATGCTATCAATGTAAAAGATCAATGTGATATTTTGTGGGACGTCAGATCTCCAGACTATATTACAAGTAGGGTAGTTAATTTAGCCCTAGAGGAAACTATAAATATATATTATTGTTCATTCTATGGAAATATAAGCTGTTTATGATTCGCTTTTCTGATCAAGATAGAAAAGAAAATATTTATCAAATAATGACTGCAGGCTGTGTATCTCAGGCTGTATTAATCGTCTATTACAAAGATGTTACATTGTTACTGTGATTGCATAATTGGGAACATTGCTTGCTTGAGTGTGTGATCATTTACTATCATCTACTAAGATATGTCTGGTATCTCAGGGGCCAGACTTTTGAAATAAATGTAGATATAATGGGTACCTACTCATCATTCTTTAGATCCTTAGGGTGGCACTAATTTCCTACCAGTGAAATACCTATGGCCTTGATAAATGAAAGTACTTGGTCCCTTCCCAAGAACATAATTATCTGGTGGGCCTTCCAGCCATACGTAACATGTTCATTTTAGCATGCCTGACTACCTGAGTGTTTTATTCCCTTTCTCCAACATCTGCCATGCAATTCTGGCATTTCAGCCTCAGCTACCATGAGCCATCACTTTCTCCTTGCTTTGAGGGGTTCTGCTAAATCACTGCTTAAGGTGTGTTTATTGTAAATAGCAGACCAACAGATTTTCTTTTGCAAGTCAATATGAAAGTAATTTTTAAAAATAGGCTGGTTAAGTGTAGTCACATTTATTGGTATAATGATATGTTTGGTGCCAACTCTGCTATTTTATAATTAATGTGATAATTACATTAAATTTAATAATTTCCTTTTTTCTTCATTTGGTGGATCTTCTTTTATTCTCTAAAACTTTAATTTGGAATTTTGCATTTTTGTTCTAATGTACACTTTTACACCTCTTATGATGTCCTCAATTTCTTTTTTTCTTACTTAATATTTTACTCTGAAGTGTGCCAGTTTTAAGTGATATTCTTTGGCCCCATCTCAACTTTTCTTTCTTCCCATTTTTCGCTTGCATTCTGTTTCTCAGGACGTAGCCTCTACATATTATTCTTCCCTCTCATATTTTCATCTTTGTTTTAGTCTTTTTCTTTCTTTCTTTCTTTCTTTCTTTCTTTCTTTCTTTCTTTCTTTCTTTCTTTCTTTCTTTCTAAGATTATATTTTAAAGTAATCTCTACCCCCCAATGTGGGGCTTGAATTTACAACCCCGAGATCAAGAGTTGCACCCTCCACCAACTGAGCTAGTTGGGTTCCCCTTTGTTTTAGTCTTACATCGAAAATTAAGTACCTTGAATTCTCCACTTCAGCTTGTTTCCTGAAATTTCCCCAGTTATCTTGTGGATAACTGAAGTCTATCCATTAGCAGATTCCTCAGAAATGAGATTTTGAAGTAATTGAAACTTTAAAAAAAAATATTTTATTTATTTATTTGACAGGGAGAGAGACAGCGGGAGCAGGAACACAAGCAGGGGGAGTGGGAGAGGGAGAAGCAGGCCTCCCACCAAGCAGGGAGCCCGATGCCGGGCCCCACCCCAGGGCCCCAGGATCACGACCCGAGCCGAAGGCAGACGCCCAATGACTGAGCCACCCAGGTGCCCTGAAACTTTTTTTTTTTAATCGTCTTCATATTTGAAAAACCAGCTGGATATAAAATCCTTGTCTTGTGCTTTGTCTTTCAGTTTATTGAAAATTATGCTCCATTATTAGTCCTGTGAAGTGAGATGGTAACCTATTTCTCTTACTCTTATAAGTAATTAGAATTTTTTTTTTTTTGGTCTGGTGGCCCTGAGAATTATTTTATTTAACTTGAATACCAAAGAATTGATCCTTTTAGTTCAATGTTGACAGATACATGGTGGGACAGTTCAATGTATAGATTTACATTTTCTCAGATTTCTGTAATGTCTTCTTGAATTACTTTTTTTCCTGTTGTTTTGCTCCTGCACATGTTTTTAGGAACTGTAATTATATGTATATTGGACCTTTTGGTTTGTCTTCCATTTTAATAATTTTTTGTGATCCTCCATATTTCTTTCTTACTTTTATTTTCTTGCCTGTGTGTGTTTTACCTTTCTTTTTTTTGTGTGTGTTTTACCTTTCTTTAATGCACTTGACTAAATTTTAATTCAGCTCTATTATTTCTTGTCACTTTGTAATTTATTCTTTAGCAGATGATTTTGTCTTTTTCTCAGTTTCCTTTTTGAGTTTATTAAATTTCATTAAATTTGTTCTTTTTCCATATCTATCAGTTTTCATTTTTAGTTTTTGAATTTCTGATTATAATTTTATTTTTCTTTCTTTTTAAATAAATTGCTATCTCTGAATGTTGGAGGATATTTACTTCAGTTTGGAGTGCCATATACATTGTTATTTTGCTTCAGAGTTGTTTTTACAAGGAGAATATTTATGAAATGATATATTGTAATTTCAGGTTTTTATTATATTAAATTATGAAAGCTAGGAGAGACATTATGTAAAATGGGAATAGAGTGCCCATTCTTCTTATTTACACTTCCTGGGTGTATTTAAGGATTTCCTTTTTAAAAAGACCAACATTTAATTTATCCATTGTCTACCTATATTAGGAATTATGATCGACTGAGCAGATAAATTAATGAGTTCATGGTAGAACGCCTTCAGTCAGAATTCCTCTCTGAATCAGAATTGGAATTCTTCTCTAAAGGAGAAAGCTCTCAAACCAATAGCCTTGTTTCCACCTTGAGGAAGTAGGAAAAGAAAGCAGAGTAGACCTAAAGCTAGCAGAAGAAAGAACATAATAAAAGATTAGAATGAAGGTAATTAAAATATAGAATAGAAAAACAATAGAGAAAATCAATACAAGCAGAAGTTAATTCTTTTAAAACACCAACAAAATTGTCTAGCTTTTATCTAGGCTGACATAGAAAAGAGAGCAGATGCAAGTAATTGAAGTCAGAAATGTTTATTTTCATTGTTTTGACTCATCTTTCATTTAAAGATAGGGATAATATTGCCAATTGTGCAAAGTTCTTTTAAATTCTTTACACTAGAAAAAAAACAAACAAAACAATTCTTATTAGCCAGAATAGAGAGTTCAAAGAAGACCCAGGACACTCAATGAGGACCCCAAAAGTGATACCCTTTATTAGTAGGGTTAAGTAAGTCATAGACTGAAGTCACCTAGATCTTACCTAACAAAGCTTAAAAGCAAGATGTGAAAGGATTAAGCTGATAGCTTAATTAACAATTAAGCTGATAGCTTAACTGATAGCAAAATAAAATTTGACAATGGGTAAGGGAATACAACAAAGTGCAGAAAAGTAGACATTGTAATATTTACAATATTCAACATCCAATCAACAAATGTGAGATATGCAAAAGAAGTAGGAAAACGTGACCCACAATCAGGAAAAAATCTGATCAATGGAAGCAAACCCAGGAATGGCAGAGATAATGGAACTAGCAGACAAGGGCTTTAAAGCAGATGTTATGAATACATAAAAAGAGTTAGAGGAAAATTGGAATGGAATAAATATTTTTGCCTCTTGTGTGCATTGTCTTTTCACTTTCTTGGTAATAACCTTTGATGGAAAAAAGTTTTTCATTTTAATGAAATAAAATTCATCTATTTTTTTTTTTCTTTTGTTGCTCCTGTTTTGCTGTCATAGGTAGAAATCCATTGCCAAACCCCAGGTTGGGAAGACTTCTTCCTATGCTTTCTTCTAAGAGTTTTATGGTTTAGCTCTTATATTTAGGTCATTGATTATTTTGAGTTCATTTTTGTATATGATGTGAGGTGGAGGGCAAACTGTTGAATGTAGAAATACAGTTGTCCCAGAAATATCCGTTGAAGAGACCATTCTTTCCCCATTGAATGGACTTGGCATGCTGGTCAAAATCAAGTGCCCGTATACTTACGGGTTTTTTTCCGGATCCTCCCTTCTATTCCATTGGTCTATTTATCTATACTTTTATGCCATTACCACATGGTTTTGATTACTCTAGCTTTGAGGAAACTTGTGAAATCGGAACTTGTGAGTCCTCCAGCTTTGTTCCTCTTTGTCAAGATTGTTTTGGTTACTCAGGGCCCTTTGCAATGCCATATGAATTTGAATATTGGCTTTTCTATTTCTGAAAAAAAGGCCATTGAAATTTTTTTTTTAAGATTATATTTATTTATTTGAGAGAGAGAGTGAGAGAGCACAAGAGGGAGGAGTGGGAGAGGGAGAAGCAGACTCCCCGCCGAGCAGGGAGCCCGATGCGGGACTCGATCCTGGGATTCCAGGATCATGACCTGAGCCGAAGGCATTTGCCTAACCAACTGAGCCACCCAGGTGCCCTGGAATTTTGATAGAGAGTGCACTGAATCTGTCAATCTCTGGGAGTTGGTTAGTTTACTGCTCTATCCTCAGAGTTGTGGAACTTTACTTTGGGTGCAGCTTGGTATTTAGACAAAGATTCAAGATAAACCCTCTGGTATTTGATCCCTTTGGGGATTCTTTTCCGTTATACGTATCTATCTTCCAGTATTTTGCCTCACAATTATCAGCTGGATCCACCTCCCTGAACTCTGACATCTGTTTTTTCAACTCAATGTGACTGCCAGTGAGCCTTTGTTCTGCATCTTTGGGCTGTGATGCAGAAAGTGCCTCCTGGCAGAAAGATGGAGCCATTGTAGGGCTCACCTCATTGGTTTCCTTTGTCTCAGGGACCACAGCCTTATACTGTCTGTTGTCTGATATTTTAAAAAAGAAATGGCTGTTTCATACATTCTGTCCAGTTTTCTAGGTTTTTTTGTTTTGTTTGTTTTTTTGGTTTGTTTGTCTTTGTTGTTGTTCTTTGTTTTCTTTTTTTTTTTTTTTATGACCAGAGGGCAAATCCGGTACTGGTTCCTTCATTAAGGCTGCAAATATAAGTGTTCATTTTTTGAAATATAACTATGAAATTTCTGTCATGCTTTCTGATTTGTGGTTTATTCTTTATACTTTTATAATGGTAATAGCCTATAAGATTCTTAACAATAAAAATGACATCTATTTATCATTTTATTCCCATTGCCTAGTAGAGGGCTTGACATATATTGTGTTCCCAATGAATGTTTGCTGAATCATTAAATCAGATGCTTTATCTGCCACATGTATGCAGTATTTTATTCTCCTTAATAGTATTATTTTGTTCTTGTCTTCCTTGAACCCAAGTTCGGTAGCATATCGTTTTAATCTGATGTGTAAGAAAGATCTTTTGTTTTTGTAGAAGCCTTCCGTGTTAATGATTTTTCCACAAATTTGCAGCAACTTGGGAGTGTCATAATCATCTGGGTTGTTGTTTTTGTTATATATCTATATATCTATATATGATATATAGATATATATATACATATCCATGAAAAGAGAGAATCCCTTCACTGCTTACCACCCCAGGTTGCTGAAAGGACTGAAAGTGATGATGGATATGACTTCCCTTTGAGGAATAATATACAGAAAATTATAACCTCACTAAAACTTGAACCCAATCCATTGATTTTTTTATCTTCCACATCCATTCTATTCCAGAATCTTGATGAGTTCCCTACACATATTAAGTGCTCAATAAATGTTGAATGAATTTGAACGTATACACAGACGTCAATGAAATTCAAACGAGTTTACCGTCTTTCATGTTACTAGTGAGGCTAATGCAGAAACTAGTACTTACATCAATTTCCAGGGCTATAGCGAGAAATTGTGGAAACGTAGGTACCTACGCAGATTCAATTCCTGAAACAATCTCAACAGCAGAACTTGGCACATGCTGTGATTGTTTTGTTTTGGTGGGAAGTATTTGTTAATAAGAGCATTGCACAATTAACCATACTATCCCTAAATGAAAGATGAGTCAAACAATGAAAATCAACACTGTGAAAGTAGACAAGACTTTACAATCGAGGTTTTTCAGCCAAGTCAGAGGAAGTAAGAGGTTCCAAAGGGAAGAGCAATTAGATCCAACGTGGGAGGCGTGTACTTGAGAGACAAAGCTGAAATGGCAAAGACTGTCAAGGTGAACTGCTCAGAAATGTCTGATGGAGTATAATTGTTTCTTATTTTACCCAAAAGAGTATTTCCAAATTGCTGACTTGACACCTTTCTCTTCTTCATTGGAACATTTCAATGACTCTTACTTTTAAAACTATGCACAGTTCCCTGGTAACTTTGTACCCTATTGACTTTTATCAACCTTCCTGCTGGTAATCTGGGGACACTTATCAAATGCCTGCTGTTGCAGAAATTGCTTTTGAATCGTAGCAGGTCAAAGGTAGGAGGGGCTTCAGAGAAGAAATAGTCCTGCCTGCATTTTTTCCGTTAAGGAAATAGATACCTAGGAAAAGATTCTGACTTCCACGGAGTCTTCGAGGTAGTTAGTGGCACAAGGAGGACTTTGTTTTTCCAGCAGATTACAACACCCTTTTTGTGATATAGGATGACATAGGGTCAGCTATGCAAATACAGACATTACTTTCATCACTCTTTTCCTCTTTCCTTCCTTTCCTCTCTTTTTTTCCTCTTCTTTCCAACATCTATTTTTATCCATATCACTTACTAGTTTTCAAGCCTATGAGAATATTTTATGGGAGTGTGTGTTAAACCCATTACTGAATTTTTGTGATGTCATTATAGGTAACAGCGTTTTTAAAATGGGAAGGTAAAAACTGTCATCCAATTTAGTGTCTATTTTCTTTTTTTTTTGGATGGAACAAGCCTGTGAATCGAAATCTCATAATAGATGTCTAAAGGACCAGTTTACTCGAAAACTGAAGTGCCCTTTTCTATTTTCTTTTTTTTTTTAAGATTTTATTTATTTATTTGAGAGAGAGAATGAGACAGAGAGAGAGAGCATGAGAGGGGGGAGGATCAGAGGGAGAAGCAGACTCCCCGCTGAGCAGGGAGCCCGATGCGGGACTCGATCCCGGGACTCCAGGATCATGACCTGAGCTGAAGGTAGTCGCTTAACCAACTGAGCCACCCAGGCGCCCCCCTTTTCTATTTTCAAATTCACTTCACTTTGATATCAAATGAAGCCCATTTGGTGCAGAAAATTAAAGTAGCTGCATTTTTCCTCAGCACAGAGAAATCTTCTATTTGCCTCTAATCCTTTCCATTTTTCATGACAGCCACAGCATTTTCTTCTCTAAAACACAAACAAGTCAGTGTAAGCATGACTGCCAGGCTAAAATGATTATGGGATAATTTGCGTTTGCCAGACCAAACAAAATCAATCACCTTTGTTTAGAGACCCACAAGAGACCATAAGTAATGGCTTAACCCATGGCTAGGAGAGGGTACTTTGGACTTTCACAAAATAGGTTTTTCAAACACAGATAAAGGAGGAGGCCATCGAATATTCTCAGGTATGGTTCGTAATTTTCAAATTTGCACCAAAAATATCAACTATGCATATGGTAGCTCAACTCCACTGGATGAATGCAAACTAAAGGCAGCCCGGCACCGTGATATCATTAAGCATGAATTGATTGTCTCAGTGATAGGTTCCCAATGGGTAAGAATATATAATGAATGTTTATGTAAAGTTTGAGATAACCATTCCAGTAACATAACTTGCAGGCCTATAAGGATGAATGAAGATGACTCACAATGAAATGGAAATCAAAATTGATGGAAACAAGTAAACACTGTATCTCTACCCATTTGTTTCTGAGTATACTCAATGTGTATTGTTTCAGGGGTGAGGTTTTATATTTGTTTCCTTTTTTTTTTTGAATTGTTTTCCCCATCTATCCCGGTTGTGTGCTCTCTTACAGATCCTAGAGGCCCTAGCTCTGTCTCTCTCTGAGAGGTTCTAGGGAACTGATTTCCCCCAGGGCTGGTGTCACGCTGCCAAAAACTACTAAAAAAAATTTGGTCATAGTTTTGAGCTAGGAGGGATTAGCTGATTTGGGCATATAAAGATTAAAATAGGTTCTTCAGCTTGAAGAATCAGCTTGGGTTGTGTTTGAAACTCTTCTGGAAAAGCAGACGAAACTTTCTAGCCCAGCTGTCCACAGCTCAAACCATTTTCCTTTCTTTCTCATTACTTTTGATCTTCCCATGAAACGTGGTTTTATATATTTTGTGGCTTGGAAGATCTTAAAAGCAAAAAGGGGGAAAAAGGCCCTCTTAATTCGGGTTGCCTCAAAACAGATCTCAAGACAGATATTTTTGTTTTAGTGAGTTATTGAGTGTGTGCTTTCGGGTGGGAAACCTGTAAGTGAAGGAAGGGAGAGGGCAGGAGAAGAAGATGAGTAGCAATGTGGGTTCCCTTGAAGTCAAGTGTTTCCACAAGAAGTTCTGAATGATAATTACACCACCTACTATTCTGCTTGAGGAAAGGGGGCTGGCTTTTATTCGCCAGTATGAGTCAGATGTTGGCTACAGACAACCATCCTTAGACCATTGATGAATGTATAGTCTCCCTGGCATCTCTCGTTGACGTGGAAGCTCTCATTGGCTGAAGGTTAATTCTGTGGGAAGGGTGCAGCTGTGATTGGTTAGCAGCTAGCACTCATTGTAGCTGGAAAATACGTTCACCCGCCCAGCGAAGAGGCTCTGGAAAAGGCCCCAACACCGTCCACTAAAAAGAAAACAACTGATTGCTACATATAACACTCCTGCATTTCTTTTTATAACTACATGATGCTTTTTATTATGGTATTTCTTTGGATGGATGTATTTTTTTTAAAGATTGTATTTATTTATTTTAGAGAGAAAGAGAGAGTGCGAGTGGGGAGAAGGGCAGAAGGAGGGGGAGAGGGTGAATCCTAAACAGAGTCCATGCTGATGGCGGAGCCTCACCTGGGGCTCCATCTCATGATCCTGAGATCATGACCTGAGCCAAAACCAAGAGTTGGTCACTCGACCGACTGAGCCACCCAGGTGCCTGTAATCCAGTGCACTTTTAGTTGCAACACACTGTGTCTTTCCACCTTAAACAACTAACATATAATCCGGGATCATGTTATGCTGTATAAATTGCCAGGTAAACATAGTCTTGCATGGATGGGGTGTTGGAAGTAATGGTTGGTATAACTTCATTCACTTTCTAGCACTTGAGGCGTCAGGTTAGGTACATGTACTTAGGAATTAAATTCAACTTCCTATCCACGGTCTATGAGTTTTGTTTTACCTTGGTCTGCCCCATCATGCAATTCTTCAAGTTTGCATCGTTAACCCTTACTGGGATGTCGGATTAACTCTGGAAGATTCACCCTTATGGGTCCCAGCCATCAGACCCTAACCTGTAGTGCCTGGGAGCTGTATCCTTGAAGTTCATGGTCAGTTTTAGACGGCACCAAGTATGGTTGGATAACCTTCTTTCCTTCATTTCTCACTTTCTTTTATCCTCTCCTTTATTTCCCCTTTCCTCCATGCTATTTCCTCTCATTGTATTGTCCCACTTTGTACTGAGTGATAGAACACTCCTATGTCTTTGGTTGCATCACTACTAATGTATCTTTGTACCATTGCATCTGCTTTATTTCTTTCACAGCAGTAATTACAATATTGATTTTATTATTTGTGCGTTTTCTTGGTCTCCTTCACTCTTGAGGTCAGATGCTGTGTCTGTCAACTTCACTGATGTATCCTTAGCACTTATCATGGGCCTGGCATAGAGGATTACTACATAAATATTGGTTAAATGAGTGAATCCTCAAATTTTGTCAATTCCTGCTCCTCTCTGTCTCCCACTGTTGGGGCTTATGCATCATTTCTGGTAATCACTTCTCGCTAAACCTTCTTCTAACCAGTCAAATATTCTTATGGTACCGAGGCTATAAAATTAGCTGCTTGTGTCTGATACTTCTGGGATCTTAGTGTGGGCTGAAGGCCTTGGGGAAAAATGAACTAATCTGCTAAACTCATTCTCAGTTGTTTGTCTGTTAGGGATCTTTGGTTGCTCTGCTAATTTAAGCAAAAATGAAAGATGTTGAAAGGCTATTTGGGTCATTCATAGGATCCATGTATGGAAATGCAGAGCTAGGATAGAGTAGATGTTCATGAGGCTTTTAGAATTGCTCCTGTTTTTCTTGAAGACTGACAGAAACTTCCCTGCTTTTGGTTCCTTGACCAAAGAGAGGGTTCTTAATTCATGATCATGAAGCTGAGAAAAGGAGTGGATCAAGCCACACGAGGCCATGAGAAGTGATAGTTTGAGTCAGAGGTCATGTAGCATGCTTTAAATCATGATATGTTAACAGTCATTACCTCTATCTACACATAGGATCGATCCAGGCAGCAGGTCTTAGTGACTGTATGTTCTAAATCATCCAGGTTATACAAAGTGACTTGCATACAGATGATGTTAAATAAGCTTGTTGAATGCATGACCAAATGCTATATCACACAGTTCTGGGCCTCTTGCTCTTATAAGTAGACACATCTCCAGAAATAGGTTCACAAGAAGCTTGTTACACATCTGTCATGCGCCAGAGTCTTCCTTCCTTAGACATGTAGGAGATTTATGAGCACCCATCCTGCCCCGGTGCCCAGTGTATGGAGTGCAGCACTTAGATTCTCTCTTTCTTTAAATAGAGTGCAGTTGGCTTTGCACCTCCGCACCTACAAGTTCTTAAATCACTCTTTGTAAAAAGATTTAGCCAGTATGAGAAGTAACTAAAAGGGGGACAGAATGAAGGAGAAGATCAGCTTTGCATTAACATGCTTTCCATTCTCCTCTTTTTGTGGTTCTCTCAAGAGTTCTATGAAAATATTCTTGAGCCTATGACATACCAGCCAACTAGAAATATTGCTAAATCTGATTTGGTTGTTGCAATTACTGAAATGGTGTGTGCCTAGACAAGTCTTTATTGTAATTTCCACAAACTATGAAAAGATTATGTGGCTTTGCTGGAGATTTCTGTTGTTTCTTCTGAGGTTGTTTAAATGATTTAAGAGCACATGATTACAAACTTTAGACATTTCACAGGCTGGGTGGGGGTCTGAGGTCTTCATATTGTTTTGGAGGGAGAGACAAGTTTTGATTTGGGTCATGATTCTGATCATAAAATTGGTCCAGTTTGTGAGTGGTCACCAACTGATTGACAATCTCTGACCTCCTAGTTTCTTAGTGAAAAATTCTGGATATTAGTTTTACATAGGAACCATTATATCAAGGCAGAAGGGAGAAAATGGCTTAAAAGAACATCAAATTTAAATGCCACTACAAAGATATAATTAGTCCATGTGATTTTCCCATTTGGTAGAAAGCGTTTTTTGAGGTTAACGAATTAGAAGTAATTACTCAGAAAATATCAAACCCCCCTAGTTCTAGCAGCAATGGTTCTTCTATAGAAGGGTTCTAAGCAACGGGAGATCCCCAGAAATCCCCAGAAATCATGCACAAACAGGTATATATACATAGTTAGAGATCTCATTAGATTCTGAAATGTCTCTTGTCCCATAAGTTTAATATAAACTTGGGCCAAGGATGGCAATGACTGTCCTACCCAGGCCTCGATTCAGTCCTTCAACAAACGTTTACTGGACACCAGTGATGGTGGAAAGATAATAGTCAACAAGCAACATGTGAACTCTGTACTTGAAAAGGGACTAGACTAGTAATAACAGATTGCATATTGATTCATGTCATTTTTTGTGCATATCACACACACACACACACACACCCATCTAACCAGGCAACTAGTACCTAAAGTGAACTTCTGCTTTTCTCTATCTTTCTTATATATTTTGAATGCTTTTTTTTTTTTTTTCCACTCTGTATTGGAACTCATTTCCCAAACTTATTGATTCCCCTGAATCCAGAACTGTCAGTGTCTTGATTCCACTAGTGGAATTCATCCAAGCACTTTGGATCTGATGGTCAATGCCACTCCTACCTACCGCTCTAGACACCCAGCAGTTCTAACTAGGATTTTATTTTATTCACTCCTGAGACAATAACTATTTCTGTCCTTTTGAGGTAAATGAACCAATTCAATACCTTGTGAATTAAAGTTTTTGATCCTACCCTTGTTCTCACCCTTGCACCTGGTTTTTGTATTAGAATTGCTCTGGCTGGCGCAGTTAGGAAGGGGGCAGGGATCTTGCTGGGAAGCCTCTTCTTCTGCATTAACTTTTCTCAATCCTATTCTCGTTTCAGGTCCCAGATCTACAAGGTCTTTCATAAGACCCTTACTCTTTTTGATCGACCCCAGTGTTTCCCAACTTCCCTTAGGCGCTCTTAAAGAGATTTTTTTGGACATTACCTCACCCCCCCTTCATGAAATTAAATACTAAGGAATACAATTTTGTTATGGAGGGTAGAGCTTTGGTGTAAGCTCTGTAATACCTAAGGTTTGTCCTCTGCCAAGAAGCAATTTTCACACCCTCCTAGGCAATGTTGTGATGTTGAGAATGAATGATATAGCCTAGCATGTGACAGAATCACCCAGGGGGCTTATTAAATTCAGATTGCTGTGGCTTAACCCCAGCCGCTAGCAAATAGATGTATATATATTTTTAAAGTCTGTATTTAGGTATAATGTGAGAAAGGCAAAAGAGGAATTTTAGTCAAGACTTTAAAAACTGTGATTAATTTCTAATTTGTTACTTATATAATATTTTGTCTACATACCAGGTTTCCTTCCAGACATCTCCTAGGTAAAAGTTGAGACTTGTTTTCTTTTCAAATTACTGGTATTGGATTAAAATAATAAGAGAGAGAATCATATGGCCTAATATATCATAGACTGAAATTCAACATTTTTGATCTGAAAAGAAATAGATGTATTGTTTTCTCACAACCACATGTGAGTTTTATTTATTTAATTATTATTATCATAAATATGTTTGTTCTCCCTAAAGCCCTGAATCAAGTGATTTGTATCCTATGTCTTAAATATTGTGAGCAGTATCTTAGAATTTATTTAGATACAATTTAGTTATTTTTTAATTTTCTAAACCTTTAACAACATAACATTTAAATAGGGAGTTCAGCTTAAAATAAGCAATGGTGTCTTAAATTTAATATGAGTAATTTGTAAATGATAGTTAAGTGAAAGGTAGATTGGTAAAGAAACAGAAAGAAATTTAATTAAAACATGCCAGAGTAAATGGAGAAACTAAATAAAAAGAACAGCTAATGAGCTTTGAAAATATTTGACTGTAGAAGCTAGACTAAGAAAAATGTGGCGATTAGAATGCAGAACAGAATAAAAGTGTAATTTGATCTGACAATGAAGAAATGATATAATAATACAAATTGGGAGAAGAAGGGCAAAAGAAATGTCTTGGAGCTATTTCAGGCAAAAATCCAATAAAATAGGAAAGTATAGTGTACAAAGAAATAGAGGGCTATGTATTGCTTTCATCTTTGATATTTTCATTTTCTGTGGTGAAGAGAGTAGGTTTCATTGATCAGTTATGGGGAGAAGTGTGCATTTATCAGTTTTTTCTTGTAAATCTATTCATTTTTGCTTTATGTATTTGAAATAATACTTTATATATTTGAATTGATACTTCTTTACACATTTGACTGATCTAATTAAAGACATTTGTTTTATACTTTGTAATTGCAAACACTTTAAAAGTCTTCTTTCCCTTTTCTGCTTAAAATGGCTTGCTTGTTTTATAGTGTTGGTAGTTATTTGGAAACATTTAGACTGAGGAAAAAAGACCTACTGGGGTACACAAATCCATAGTTGAGATAAAATCCACAAAATCTGCATATTATTTAAGTTCATGTATAACAAAACTATTTTGCATAAATATAATATAGTTGAAACAGTAAATGATAAGCCTATTTAATAAGTATCTTCATTAAGTTAGTTCAATTATTCTTTTCATAAAATCTTTTTAATTCTTAAAAGCAAACAATAATAGTGCTCCTTGGTATTTACTCAAATGAATTGAAAACATACATACATCCATACAAACTCCTGTACACAGATGCTTATAGTACTTTTATTCATAACTGCCCAGACTAAGAAGCAACCAACATGTCCTTCAGTAGCTGAATGGATAAATGAACTGTGATACATCCAGAATATGGAATATTATTCAGCATTAAAACAAAACAAAACAAAACAAAACAATGGACTATCAAGCCATGAAAAGGCATGAAGGAATCTTAAATGCATGTTACTTAGTGAAAGAAGCCAATCTGAAAAGGCTACACACTAAATGATTCCAATGATATGACATTCTGCTAAAGGCAAAACTATGTCAATAATATAAAGATTGGTGGTTTCCAGGGCTTAGGGAGGTGGGAGGGATGAACAGGCAGGCACAGAGAATTTTTTTTTTTAAGATTTTTATTTTATTTATTTGAGAGCGAGAATGAGATAGAGAGAGCATGAGAGGGGGGAGGGTCAGAGGGAGAAGCAGACTCCCTGCTGAGCAGGGAGACTGATGCAGGACTTGATCCCAGGACTCCAGGGT